>NC_092412.1:31330601-31683101 GCF_040894005.1 Engystomops pustulosus
CTGTGGAACTATATACTTAGGACGCTCCAGCCAGAGTGTCAAGGACTTTGCACCCGACCTAGTTGCTGTGCTGCTCTGGACTTTCCAATACTTATCTATCTATCTATCTATCTCATATCTATCTATCTATCTATCTATCTATCTCATATCTATCTATCTATCTCATATCTATCTATCTATCTATCTATCTCATATCTATCTATCTATCTATCTATCTATCTATCTATCTCATATCTATCTATCTATCATCTATCTATCTCATATCTATCTATCTATCTATCTATCTATCTATCTATCTCATATCTATCTATCTATCTATCTATCTAAATGGAAAAAGGCAGCACTCCAATTGTAAGGTGAAAAAACGTGAGTTCCTCTTTATTGCATGTCCCAAAGCAGCAGCCGCTGCTGCTGCTGCTTTGGGACATGCAATAAAGAGGAACTCACGTTTTTTCACCTTACAATTGGAGTGCTGCCTTTTTCCATTTTGATATCTTCAAAGGACCTGACGCCCGGCCCTAATAGGCGTGCACCCCTTCATTATTTTCTTCATTTTGTGCTGCTTGGACTTTCTTCAAGTATCTATCTATCTATCTATCTATCTATCTATCTATCTATCTATCTATCTATCTATCTATCATCTATCTCATATCTATCTATCTATCTATCTATCTATCTAAAATGGAAAAAGTTCAAGTCCGCACAGTGAAGTGACTCCTGAGAAGGAGGGGTGCAATGCCTCCATGGATTTCGGCTTGATCCTGGTTTGTAGTCAACGAATGAAAAAGGCAGGCAGCGCTCCAAGATTCAAATCAAACATGAGTGATTTTTATTGAAACAGGTAGCGATGTTTCAGTGTTGGACACCTTTTTCAAGCCTTAGGCGCAAAACAGCCATTACAAACAAAAAGGTGTAAAAACACTAATGGAAGGAAAAGATAAATGACCCCCATTATGCATATAATGGTGTACATCCTTGTTTAGCATGTCAGGTCGGATGTTGGGGCCGCCTGATCTTGTGGGTCCAATAGCAGCTGCTATGGCTGCTACCGCTATAGTTACGCCCAGGGCCGGATTAAGGGTGGTGGGGGCCCCTGGGTGCAAACTGGTGGGGGCCCTTCCAACAATGTTTTTGGAGGTATATAGCCTGCCAGCCCCCTGTAGTATATAGCCTGCCAGTCCCCTGTAGTATATAGCCTGCCAGTCCCCTGTAGTATATAGCCTGCCAGCCCCCTGTAGTATATAGCCTGCCAGCCCCTGTAGTATATAGCCTGCCAGCTCCCTGTAGTATATAGCCTGCCAGCCCCTGTAGTATATAGCCTGCCAGCTCCCTGTAGTATGTAGCCTGCCAGCCCCCTGTAGTATATAGCCTGCCAGACTCCTGTAGTATAAAGCCATCAGCCCCCTGTTGTATACAGCCACCAGCCCCCTTTAGACTTTAGCCGCCAGTCCCCTGGCGATATCGGCAATCTCCCCCAGCAAAAGCAGCTGTGTCTCACTGTCACAGCTGTCATCCTAGACCCCTATGTGCGTTACGGGCGGCCACAGGCCGCTGCGCATTGCACGCAGAGACAGTCAGCAACTCAGCTCAGCTGAGTCGCTGACTGTCAGAAACTGGTGGGGGCCCCTTAAAAAATGAAAGTGGTGGGGGCCCCGGGGCTCGTGCCCCATGAGCCCCTCCTTTAATCCGGCCCTGGTTACGCCCCTGCCTCTCACCCCCTGCCTCTACATAGAAAAAGAACTATAACATGGCAAAATATAGGACAAGTCCCCTATTTAGTTCAGTGGCCGCCCGACTCACGGTGCAGTAAGACACTGTGACTGGATGTAATAGACCTTTATTGGGGGTAAACTGTGCGACTAGGTCACAACCCCCATACTGTGGTGTTATTGGGACCTTACTGTTGTGTAATACATACAATATTTTTTTTACTTTCTTCTCCCCCAGCCCCCGCATGACGCTATCACACATACATGAAGGTCAGGAAACATATCATACCATCCCCATACATTGTATGAGAAATTACAGGAGACCATGACAAGGCAATGCCCCCCAGATAATACACCTGCAATCTATCATCTGCATAGGCGAGACCCCAGAAGTGACCTGCATGTGTATTAGTCAGGGTGTTGATTCCTTGTCTTGTTGTCTGCGTGTGAAGTAAATATCTCAGGAGCGGTGACACGGATGTCACGTTACGGAGCAGACACATGGATGTTCTCATGGCAGAGGAAGACTTGTCAGGTGATAAAAGAGATTTCTTCCAGCTCCGTCATCGTTCAGCTCAAATGTCATCACATCTCTTTTCACAATTATTCTGTGATATCTGTGAGCCCCGTCACCTACACCATAATCCTCAGAGTCTCTGTGTCCTAATAATCCCGGGGCGTCAATCATAATCACTCCGACAGCGTAATAACTATAATAAAAGTCACTCAAATCACCGATTCCCCGGCTGTTCTGTCCTAATGTCCCCCCTCCTTATCGCTATCGCTATCGTTCTGCGCCTTCTGGTCAGGTGATGACATCATAAGGTAGGGACCAATCACTTAAGATAATGGAGACCCACTAAGGTCAGTGATTGGCTGATACCCTTGTATAATGATGTCATGACCGAGTCGGGAACTACAGAGCAGCGAGTAACCCAGTAGAAACGTTAAAATTGTGTTTTAAATAAATGCAGTTTTAAAGTTTGGAAACGAGATGTAAATCAAAACCTTTATAGGGAACCTGTCAGTAATTTTGACCATACAAAGCTGCAGACTGTATTCGGTATGGAGATCTGTGTAAACATACCTTTGTTTGTGTTTTTATAAGAAACAGTAATTTTAAAAATGTAATTATATTCCAGGATTGTAGCTGGACATGGAACACTCTTGCTAAATATGTGTAAGGCATAACATTTAAAGGCAATCCAACAGCAGTTTTGACCATACAAAGCTTCAGACAGTGTTTGTCATGGAAATACCTTTGTGTGTGTTGTTAGTAGGAAAAGGACTGTGGAAATGCATCTATATTTTAGGATTGCAGCTGAACTTTGGAGCGCTGTGGGGGCTTGGTTTGTGAGATATCTTCTGTGTACTGCTACATGGTCAGGTTTGTATAAATTTTTGGCACAACTCTTTGACGGAAGATCTGGGGCCAATGAGGGGCCTTCTCGAGCCACACGACGTCACTTCCGTTTACCATAAAGATCACATACTTTGTTGTCCCTGGGAGGAGGAGGCCACCCATTGGTCCCGTGACCCACCAAAAAGTACCAGAGTGATGCGGGAACCGGGAACCAGAGTGGGGTTAGTTTGCTTTCTTCACCTACCCTTGCCCTGGCCGAATTCCTGGAAATTCCTGGAAATTTGTACTTCAAAGTACAAATTCTAGAGGTACTTTATAGAACAAAGGGCCACATTTATCACTTGTTTTTTCTGTTGTTTTTGCGCCTTTTCGTTTAGGCGCACCGTTTTTGCGCCATTTTTGCGATTAAACGTCAAATTAGCCGCGCAGCTAAAATAACCAGCTTTCCCTCATCTATCATTCAATTCCAGATGTTTTGCTGCGCCTAATGATATTCATCACGTGCGACTTTTGCATTTAGGCGCAAAAACACTCCAACCCGAAGGTGGCGTTATATGAGAAGAAAGCACTGAGCCCCTTTGCAGAAGAGCTCATTTCTAGCAGCAGAGCTCAGCCAGACACTAGAACATATAATAGATACAATTAGATACATTACAGACAGGAGCTGCAGACTATTTACAGTTCATCACCTTCTATTTACAAAATATTCTGCAAAACCTGAGCTCACAGCAAGACAGGAGAGAAGTTTGCACAAGTTTGCAGAAGCTTGCAGATAGTACAGACAAGTGTCCCCCATGTAATTCTGCACAGTGTCTGAGGGGGATACTGGCCAGAATTACAGGGGTGCAGCAGGAGACCAGCACTGGGGGATCCCCTCCAGGAGAAGCCACTGCTCAGGAGGTCACTGGGTGCTGGGTGTCACACACCTGGGTGCTGCTGAGGAGGTCACTGGGTGCAGGGTGTCACACACCTGGGTGCTGCTGTGAGTGTTATTCTCATTCTGGGCTGTGGGAGAAGCAGAGAGGAGCTTGTAGCAGGATCACATGTAAGTGCCCGAATCTAACATTGCGCCTAAACTGCGCCTAAACTATGTTAAAGTAAAGTGATTAATAAGAGGCAGAAAATATACTTATCACAGATGGTTGTAGCTTGTGATAATTCTGGCAAAACAGTGCGCCCGAATTTAGGCGCAACTACTACACTTAGGCGCACAAAAGTGATAAATGTGGCCCAAAGTATAGTATAGCGGTCCTATGTATCAGTGATTTCTATATATGGGATATAGTAGTATTACGTATGTGTAATGTATAGCAGTTCTGTGCATGTGTATGGTTTAGGGATAGGACTACTATGTATCTGTGATGCACTATTTTCATTATATGTGTGGTTTAGTGGTATTATTTATGTGTGTGGAATAGTGGTACTATGCATGTGTTCAATATAGCGGTATAATACGTTACATTTTATGTAGAGATGCCCAGGTACCGTGTACTGTGTTTATTCATATAATACCGCCATATAGTACATCTCCAACACAGTTCTGTCCAAATAAATCTGCCAGTTAGTGTCCAAATATTACTGCCATACTGATGTCGAGTTATTCTAGATCTGCTAACACATGGGTAGGAGTCACAGGCTTATACCAGCTGATCACACCCCCAAAAATATTAAGAAAGGAACCTCATTAAATTAACAAACTCGTCTCCTCTCCATGTTATCCAGAGGGGGTGGTGGAAAATCCCAGGTTTTATTGATCCTAGGCCTCCTTAACGTATTCTGTAAGTGGCGCCCGTCTCTGATACGAGGCCAAATAACATTTTAAAAAGGTTTAGTGGAAAAAAACTATGAATGGACCTAATGGAGATGACATTTCGAGCATCTAAGTGAATTATCGTGGAGCGCGGCGCGGCTGCCTGAGGTGAAGCTGGTAAATGAACTGGAGACAGAGCCGAGCGCATGCAAAATGCTCAACCATGGAAGTGTCTCGAGGAGAAAGGTCCGGAAATCACAGGGTCGGCGGGGGCGTCGTGTCTGCGCGCGGGACACAACGCGACCTTTAAGAGATCTGACGAATACTCCCTGGGCGCAAGTGAGAGGAGCCTGTGATTCTATTCACAAAATAGGGATTACTGTATTATAGTGTTGAGTGGACCCGAACCACAAAGCTCTGGTTCCCCCAGACTTGACCCCAGACTTTATTAGAACCATTTTGACTAAAACGGAATTTAAAAGTCCTGGGTTCAAATACTAACCCCCGGTACTCAACTAGTAATACTCTTGATCAGTGCTGGCACCAATTGCAGGTATTAACGCTTTAAATGGCTGCGCCACGTATCCGAGGGCAGTGCTGGGCTCTACCATTTTGTGGAGAATCGTCGCTCTCCAATGACATCTTTGGGATGTATGACCCCCCCCCCCCACCACCACCACCAAAACCACAAAGTGGGAGCACGCAGAAATTCCAGCAGGTTAGTACCGATGCACACGCCCACAGTAGTTTAGGTGACTTTGATAGTGGCATTTACAGAGTTAACACTTACGATCTGTTTTAGCATACTGATATATGATATATAATATATAATAAATAAGGATATGACATTCTATTTTCCTTTATCTATCTATCCCAGGTAGGCTCCAGGATTCAATAGGCCCCTGGGCGACAGCCCCTCAGTGGGCCCCTTTGCAGTGAACTCATGTGGTGGCATTAAAAATTCAGAAACTAAAACAGTCTCCTGTTCCCTAAAATATTCCCTAGTTTGTCAGCACCCTCATGGTTATTTTATATACAGCCCCCTCACCCCCCATGGATTCATTATGTACAGCTTTATGTGGGCCCCCCAGCAGCTCTAAGCCTCAGCACCATCTATCTATCTATCTATCTATCTATCTATCTATCTATCTATCTATCTATCTATCTATTTATCTCATATCTATCTATCTATCTATCTATTTATCTATCTATCTCATATCTATCTCATATCTATCTATCTATCTATCTATCTATCTATCTATCTCCTATCTATCTATCTATCTATCTATCTATCTCATATCTATCTATCTATCTATCTATCTATCTATCTATCTATCTATCTATCTTCTATCTATCTATCTATCTATCTATCTATCTATCTATCTCCTATCTATCTATCTCATATCTATCTATCTATCATCTATCTATCTATCTATCTATCTATCTATCTATCTCATATCTATCTATCTCATATCTATCTATCTATCTATCTATCTATCTATCTCCTATCTATCTATCTATCTATCTATCTATCTATCTCATATCTATCTATCTCATATCTATCTATCTATCTATCTATCTATCTATCTATCTATCTATCTCATGCTCTCATATCTATCTATCTATCTATCTATCTATCATGTATATATCTATTTATCTATCTATCTATCTATCTATCTATCTATCTATCTCATATCTATCTATCTATCTATCTATCTATCTATCTATCTATCTATCTATCTATCTACAAAATCGAAAAATCAGCAGCACAGTCCTGGTGAGAGATTGCAATGGGTGCTATCCTTGACTCTAACCAGTCAGAGTCCCATAGATATTCAGTAAATGAAAATGGCAGCACTCCAAAATAGTGAAAAAAACTTCGTGTTTATTCCACGAATAACACGAAGTTTTTTTCACTATTTTGGAGTGCTGCCATTTTCATTTACTGAATATCTATCTATCTATCTATCTATCTATCTATCTATCTATCTATCTATCTATCTATCTATCTATCTATCTATCTATCTATCCATCTATCTATCTATCTATCTATCTATCTATCTATCTATCTATCTCATATCTATCTATCTATCTCATATCTATCTATCTATCTATCTATCATCTATCTATCTATCTATCTATCTATCTATCTATCTATCTATCTATCTATCTCATACTATATATACAGGCAGTCCCCGGGTTACGTACAAGATAGGTTCTGTAGGTTTGTTCTTAAGTTGAATTTGTATGTAAGTCGGAACTTCCCAGCCAATTTTGTAACCCCCCAGCCAATTTTTTTTTTGGTCTCTGTGACAATTGGTCTTTAGAAATGTTGGATTGTCATAAGAACCAGGAGTAACAATAAATCTTAATTGCTGACGCCTGTGATAACTATTATAGATGATCATTGTAGCTAAAGTACAGTAAATTACCAACATCCAGAGGTCCGTTTGTAACTAGGGGTCGTCTGTAAGTCGGATGTTCTTAAGTAGGGGACCGCCTGTAGATGCAAAAAAAAAAACCTCTTGCAATGTATAAAACTCGTAACTTGATTCTGCTCTCCAGCATTTTGGCAACTGTCCACAATCCGTGTTGAAATATATTCCGTAATTAGCCTAAAACTCCAGTGAATTTCTTTTTTGCCACATTTTTTTTTTTCGCTTCCCTTATTTTTCAGGTGGATATTGAATAGTTGAAAACTTTCTCCTATAATTTATGTGCAGCGATGGAGTAAATTTACAGGTGAAAATTCATGCAATGCAAATATATGGACAGCGTATCTATTATTTGTATGGAAATTGAAAAGCAAAAGAAACAGGTTTTAATTTCTGTGTTATTTTTGTGTCATTTAAAGGAGGTGTCCATTGAATTAAGAACAATGTATAAATGTGCAGTTCTTTCCCTGAGTGTTTTATTACCCGTTTTGGTACATTTTCTGTGTAATTTGCTTTGTAGCTCTGCTCATCCATAGACACAGCAGGAAGAGCAGTTTTGTTTTCATTTACCAAACACCCGATGACGTGACGGGGAGTGACGATTATGGCCACGATGGTGTCACCCATGTGCCACCCGCTGCTATATGTAAAGGATTAACACCCACGATCAGTGGCAGCAATATGCAGCACCCAGTTGTATGGATAGATTTGCCTCTCCATACATCCCTTGCATCAAAGCGAGATACTACAACTTTGGTTTGTGGCAAGAGGCTCCTAACAGGGTGTCACGGGTGCTCACCTGTGCCCCTCGGTGCCCACTGGCATGGCCCCGGCACAGCCTGCCTGTGGCCGCTTCGGAATCCCGTCCTCAGCCCCTGGCTTCAGGAAATTTAAAGGGCCAGCTCACCGCTAATTGGCGCTGGCCATTTCCCAGAAGGCTATTGCCTTGTGCCTTAGAGAAAGCTCTTCTGATGCCCTGCGCTATTATTGTGATTTCCCGTTGTGACTTCGGTTCCGTATCGGACTACGCTCCTCTACTGCCTGCCCTGACCTATTGCTACATCCTATGATGATGTCATAGTGTGTGGCGGCATAGTCTGCGCATGGACGCCTCTCTATTTCCAATGAAGAGAAGACGGAAGAGGAGCAGGCTGGAGCATTGGGGAGCGCCGGAAGGTGAGTATGGAAGTTAATTTATTTTTATACAACTAGGGGCTGCAGGGCATTTTATGATAAGGGGGGCTGTAGGGTATTTCATTGATAGGAGTTGGCTTGCTGCAGGACATTCTATCATAAGGGGGACTGCAGTGAATTTCATCATTAGGGGTGGCTGCAGGGTATTGCATTAGTAGGAGGGGGCTAGCTGCAGGGCAATCCATCATTAGGTGTGGCTGCAGGACATTCTATCATAAGGGGGGCTGCAGGACATTCCATCATAAGGGGGGCTGCAGGACATTCTATCATTACGGGGGGCTGCAGGACATTCCATCATTAGGGGGGCTGCAGGATATTCCTTCATTAGGGGAGGCTGCAGGACATTCTATCATAAGGGTGGCTGCAGGACATTCCATCATTAGGGGGGCTGTAGGACATTCCATCATTAGGGGGGCTGCAGGACATTCCATCATTAGGGTGGCTGCAGGACATTCCATCATAAGGGGGGCTGCAGAACATTCCATCATAAGGGGGGCTGCAGGACATTCCATCATTAGGGTGGCTGCAGGACATTCCATCATAAGGGATGGCTGCAGGACATTCCCTCATAAGGGGGGCTGCAGAACATTCCATCATAACGGGGGCTGCAGGGCATTCCATCATAAGGGATGGCTGCAGGACATTCCATCATAAGGGGGGCTGCAGGACATTCCATCATAAGGGGGGCTGTAGGGCATTCCATCATAAGGGGGGCTGCAGGGCATTCCATCATAAGGGGGGCTGCAGGGCATTCCATCATTGGGGTGGCTGCAGGGCATTCCATCATTAAGGGTGGCTGCAGGACATTCCATCATTAAGGGTGGCTGCAGGATATTCCATCATTAGGGGGGGCTGCAGGACATTCCATCATTAAGGGTGGCTGCAGGACATTCCATCATTAGGGGGGGCTGCAGGACATTCCATCATTAGGGTGCCTGCAGGACAATCCATCACAAGGGATGGCTGCAGGACATTCCATCAATAGGGGGGCTGCAGGGCATTCTATCATTGGGTGTGGCTGCAGGACATTCTATCATAAGGGGGGCTGCAGGACATTCCATCATTAAGGGTGGCTGCAGGACATTCCATCATTAGGGGGGCTGCAGGACATTCCATCATTAGGGGGGCTGCAGGACATTCCATCATTGGGGGGGTTGCAGGACATTCCATCATTAGGGTGGCTGCAGGACTTTCCATCATTAGGGGTGACTGCAGGGCATTCCATCATTAGGGGGGATCAGGGCATTCCATCATAAGGGGCTGCAGGGCATTCCATCAGTGTGTGTGTGTGTGGGGGGCTAGTTGCAGAGCATTCTATCATTGGGGGGGGCTACGTTATGCATTTAATTACAAGGGGTTGTATTGGCATTTTATTAATAGGGGAGCTGTATCTGCATTTCATTACTGTTGGGCTGTATCAGTATTTCTTAAATAGGGATGGCTGCTGGGCATGTAATGATTGGGAGGCTGCTGCTGGGCATGTTTTCTCAAAGTTAGGGCTTATAGTCAAGTATATACAATATTTTTAACTCCCTATAGTCCAGTAAAACACAGATTTGTCACGAAAAAGCTCATATTTTATTTAGTTAATTTTTAATACAATTTTTATCATGTCCTCAGACGCTTCCTCTAGGATGAATGACAGCAAAAAGCAGCTGCCATTTTGAAAACTTCATCTGAGTAAATCGTAAAAGATTCGGATGGGATTTGGTACCTAACCAATGCCAGATTCATACCGAATCTAGGAACCAACAAATGGATTTGGACATTTGTACTCCCAAGTGTCGGAGCTCCTCGATCACACATTGATCACTAAGAGCAGATGAATCTATAATTAAACTATTATAATGGATTGTTTACTGTTGTTTCTATCCTAAATGCATTTCCAGCTGCATATTTTCCTGACTATATTCCAGAATTAGTGATGAAACGTCAGTGTAAAGTATGAAATTAAACAGCGAGAATTAACACATTCCTATAATACTTGCATCAATATTTAAAAATAAGACTGTGGCACCTCACATGTTCTCAGGAATAACACATTTTTGTTGGAAAATGACTGCATATATAACATCTTTATACCCTTTGGTGTATGTTAAAAGGGCTGGACCAAGTTTAGAGGGAACCTGTCATCAGGTTTTCACCATTAAACAGATCCCCACAGGAGTCTCAATATTTCCCATTCATTTTTTTATTATAAGAATCCATAGCTTATATCTTTACTAAATCAGATTTGTAAAAAGTTGCTGGCACTTTTTCCATGACACTCACCGATTCATGCGTTTCTCTTCTCCAGCTCCCTCGTTTCCCCTCCATTATTCCGGAAGGAAGGGTCTGATGGAGACATTGGATAAGAGAAAACGCATAACAAAGTGCCAGCTACTTTTTAAAGGGAACCTGTCACCAGAGTGCTCTTTTTCAAAGGTGACAGGTTCCAATAGAGACAGAAAAGTCCTTATAACACATGTTTTTACAATATCTCTAAGTTACGTAGTTTTATTCATACCCGATTATAAAATTTACCTGGATCCCTCCAAGCTCGCGGCAGGGAAAGCAGGCCGTGCTAAGTTGCACAGGCGCGAGTGTGCCGGAGAGCTCGGTGAAAATATGCTCCGGCACCAGCTCACCCTGAGCTGGGGCCATGTATCTGTGTCTTAGAACTACCACTTTTAAGTGGTAGGTTTCCTTTAAAGTGTAAAAATTAACACAACAGCCAGTGGTCAGATCTCCACCAACTAGGTTGGTTATCACCAATTATTTTGATAAAGTACAATAATTCAACCCGGAATACAGGTTCCCAAGGAAATTACACTTTGAAAAATGGACAACACCAAATAAGAACGTCCTTCTTACCTCAGCTGAGTAATTTCTGCTGAATTCTATCTTGCTAGAATTCAGAAGCTCACTGAGGTGTCAGTAGTACATAGAAGTCTATGGAGGGGGAAGAGGCATTAGTGAGTGACAGCGGCTAGGTCTTCAACCAGCAGCACAAAAATTAAAGACGAAGATTACTGTAGAGACTACAGCCAATCAGAGGCTAAACAGTGACGTTCTGGTACTCTGGGAATTATCTATGGAATGTCAGTGCCGAATATTCACACTCATATCATAGAGTGGGAGCAGCATGGAACAATCAGCTCTGGATCAGCCATAGGAAAATGAGGTGCGGTAGTTCTGTAATGTCACTGGGGGTAAAAAAAAATATATATTTATTTTGTACAATCCCTTTAAGATGCCTTTTCCTCAGCTAATGCTGGAGGTCGGAGTCCAGTATTTGATGTAATGCCAAAATCCTGTTGATCTTTGTGCAAACTTTATATTAGTTTATTTTAATCTTATCTTATTATCAAAAGGGTTGAGCTTTTTGAAGTATAAGTCATCAATATATATTTAGAGTTGCGTCGCCAAGTTGCCCCTTTGACATTTAGTTGATGAGAATACAACTCTTTGAAAGTAAAGCCATCGCTATAAATTCCTGGCCCGCCCTTTTAGTTATTAACCAAATCACATCTTTAAATAGTCCAGTTATTCCTATGAATTTATAACAATGAATATTAATCCATCCGGTAAACATCTAGGTTGTTATTTGCCTACAGAACCTCCAGAATCTTGTATAACGCCAGTGCATCCGCTGGAAAATAACACATAGTCAAATGCCTTCAAAATCCCATAAATCACACAAATAACTCAAATCAAAGTTGTGATCTTTGTTTAACCCATTCCAGAATAATGTATCATGGGTACCGACCCAATAAACCAAGCAATCCGAGAGGACATTGACCTTCCACCTCCACAACTCGCAATTGGAATGTGTTCAATTATTCGGAATCCGGAGCTGTGAGGTGGAATACAACAAGGAACTGAAGTGTGAAGGAAACAGAGGTCCTTCACACCGAGCCTGAGACTACAATAGATTTATATCTGCCGTGTGCAGCCACACGGAGACCGCGTTGTTTTACCAATATATTAGTAGTAGCCTCATGGGCACCTCCAGGAACTCACGTCTGGAGGAGATCAGATGCCTAATGGCTTTTTATATCATAGAATTTCTGCGAAGACATTCAGCCTTGTGTTATAGAAGCAAATTTTGCCTCCTCGGCAAAATCCGGACCTCCATTTATAATTCTCTTAGAAGACTATTCAAAGTGATGTCTAGGTGTGAATGTAAAGGGCTGCAGATGATAATGAGAAGACGATAATCAGAATTTAGGATTAGAGCCAGAGTATTGCATTTTAGATTATTGATGTAACAATAATTTTTTTTTTTTTTTTAAAGGGATATTCACGCAAATTATTCATAAATATACTCAGGAAAATAAAATAACACATTCTCTAATTCTCTATAAACAAAAATTCAGCATTACACATAAATAAATCCAAGCTGTCTATCAGTCCGGGTGTAAAAAATTTTGGTTGCCCTGGGATCCGACCTCAAATCTTCTGACTAGGGTCAGATTCTTCTCATGAATTGCTTCTCCTGTCTGCAGAACGCAGTGGGATCTCTGCCTCCTTTCCTTCCATTACAAGACAAGATCACACACAGACACTTCCTTCTAGCAAGCACTGTGCAAAGACTTATCTTACAAGCAAGATAAGATCTTTATAGCAGGGGAAGGAGGCATATAGCAGTACTGAATGTGTGTATTATAGCTGAAATGTAGCCGAGAGTGTCATTGTGTTTTATATCCATCTCATGGATCTCATCATCTCTCATCTCTGATCTGTCTTGTTTCTTTTTCTATGTGTCAGATACTAGTAGTATGTTCAGAAGCTAAATAAAAGTGTAGGTCGACCCTGCACCCTGATAATCTAAGCACATTGTAAGCACACAGCATGTCATAGCACAGAGGGATCATAAAATGTCTGCTTAGAGATTCTCTTTTAAATTTGTTGCACAGAAAGCAAAATTAATAAAGGTTCAACAGAAGGATAAATGAAACCCATAATTGTCCTATTAAAAACTACATCTTGTCCATAAAAAAACAAGACCCCAACTATTGATACAGAAAAATAAAAAATATATATACGGTAGCTTGCAGAAGGCACTGACCAAAAAAAAAAAAAGAAGAAAAATGTCCTGGGTAATAACATAGAAAACAGGTCTGGAGATAAAGGGTTAATTAAAGAATCAGCTCAAGATTCCAGAATGGAGTTCTAAGCTGGATATTCACTTACATTCTGCCAAGTGATTGATATTCCCACATTGACTTTATCTAACATTTGATCGCCTATAATTTTCTCCTACGAGTTTGTTTCCTAGAATTTCTCAGACTTCTAAGGTATTGAGGATACAAAATCTTTACGACGGAGGATTTGTCAGCCTGTAAGCACATAACTTTGTTCCATTGTATTTCCAAAGATGTGCAGTCAGCAGTTTTTTCCCTGTGACTCCCTGACCCAGTCATCACCTCGGTGTTAATTAATCTGGCGCTTTATATTTTAAGGCTTTGTTTGTTGGCGCGGAGTGGAGGCAATGTATGAATGGCAATTAGAGACACGCAATGCAAAAATAAACATCTAAATACACCACACATAGAAATCCCCTACAGGGTGTAAATTAAAACCGGCTACGAAAAGTGTCTGTAATGTGAAATGCAAAAATATCTTCTCCTGCAGCAATAGTCGTGGCTTGAATGGTTGGAGATAATGAAGGAATGAAAGGCAAGATATCATCTGGTGCTTTCAAAAAAAGATATAAAATAAAGAATAATTAGCTGTTTAATGGGCCGCCGAGTGTGTAATAAGGCTTCCGGGACTAACGGGTACATATGCATGACTGGGCTCAGTACGGGTAGTCTATTCTGCAAGGATTGGGTTCCTCTCAGTAACCTAAGGCAGAAGGCACCCACCTGTGTTTTTTTACGGGTGTCTTTGGGTTAATGCCATTCATGTATTACTGGAAGAATACCAACCTACTCAATAGGTAGGTGACATGTAAGTGTAAACATAGAGTGCCTATGTTTTTCATGGAGGGAGTATAGCCATAGTAATGTCCAACCGCTCAACGATGGGAGCTAAACTTTGGCTAGAGAGTGGATAGAATATTATAAATATATGCAGGATCGGCTCCAGGTTTCAGTAAGCCACTGGGCGACGGAGCCTCAGTGGGCACCTTTGCAGTGAACCCAAGTGGAGGCATTAAAAATTCAGAAATTAAAACAATCTCTTGTTCCCTAGTTTATCATACCAAACAGCCCCCTCATGGTTATTTTATATAACCCCGCTATCGAATGATTAGATGCAATCCTCCCTCACCCCCATGGATTCCTTATGTACAGCCTTATGTGGGCCCCCCGAGCAGCGCTGGGCCCCAGCACTACCCTAGGTATGCCCAGTGCTAGCACTGGCACTGAATATATGTATATGGGTTCTCGGCTGTGGGACCCTCCGCAATTTCCAGAATGCAAGTTCCCTTGATCTGCTCCATAGCAAAGCGACTTTTGGCTTTCAGACGATCTGCAAGTCCCAACGAAGTCAATGGAGCACAAGATAAAGCTCTATCCTGAACTCTATTGACCTTTATGGGCTTTCTGGTGAGTTAACAGTTCGGTCCAAACTTGGAAGTCCAACACAGAAATGGAGAAATGGGCAGTCAATAATATATTTATCCCATACACTGTGGATAACGGATATTTGTCGTAAATGACACAACCACTTTAAGGCACACCTAACATTTCAAGAAACTTTGCAGAAATCAGTAGTCCAGTGTAAATGAGGAGTAAAACAGCTCCTGGATGTTATGTGAATGTGATCTACCTTTTACATAATTTTTTATCTCTGTATCTAAAGTTTGTATCTGTAATTCAATTCTTGTGGGAGAAGACCTAGCTACTGTCACTCATT
Source organism: Engystomops pustulosus (assembly GCF_040894005.1). Lineage (NCBI taxonomy): Eukaryota > Metazoa > Chordata > Amphibia > Anura > Leptodactylidae > Engystomops > Engystomops pustulosus. The sequence continues at coordinate 31,345,896 of NC_092412.1, forward strand.
GCTCTCCTTCTCCTCCATATCGACTTCTATCTGACATCTCAATGAACCTCTGTCCATCTTGGTAGCAAGATGGAATTCAGCATAGAGTTCAAAATGAAAAGTAGATTAGGAAGAAAGGAGAGAAGATGAGAAGCCAAAATAAGTACTCAAAATAGTGATATAGACAATGTTTTCATAGTAACTTGTACTACCTATGCAAAGTTTTTTAAAAAGACGCTGACCTTTTAAGGGACGGTCAGACAGATTTAGCCCACCAAACCACAAGCAATGTTAGATGTGGTAACACAAAATGGGTGATGACATGCCTATTTTGTGCAGCCACTTCCATTGAGCCATTGGAAACACTACCAATCATGACATTTGGCCTGACTCCAGAATAATTGGCGTTGGATTTGGACAACTTCATATAAGAAGCAAAGGGCACAGTCACTGTTCATCAAAACATAAGAGAAGTGATAAAGCTGTGGCACCTCCATGGTTTGGCAGAGTTTAAATCTAGATATGGCACGAGATGAAAATCATGGTACCACATTCCACCTACCTAAAAATACTATCCATTTGTTAGGCCAAAATCTTCTATTGTGTCTACTGTGCCAGTATATAGTACCCAGCGATAGTCTAAGTGCAACCTTTGTCTCTCCTTGAAGTTCAGCATGCCTGGAGAGGCTTGGGCTTGGTCTAATTCAACAGAGCATTGGAGGCCACTGATGTATGTCATTAAGATACCTAGTGCGAGGGCGAGAACCAAATTATAGGGTTATGGTATCTTATAGAAAGGTAATGTCTGGCATGAGAAAGATGATAGTAGTTACATACAACGCTTTTCATGACATCCTATATGTTTCCATGAGAACTGTGTCTACTACATTCATACAGTTTGATAAATTTGACCATCATCCTTATACCCTGACAAGAAAATATTACTGTCACCGACAGAATTGAAGCCAATGACATCTCAACAGAGGTCCCGATGACAAGAAGTGTCAGTGTGAGTGCAGTAATAACATTAGGATAACATTGATACACGGGAAAGATGAAAGTCAACACCATGAATTAAATGATAATAATATGGTGGTCAAAATCAAATGAATGGAGGCCAAAAGAATGTTCTTGTGTTCTCCTTCCAGTGAGTTGGTTATATAGACAAGTCATCCTTTGATTTAAAAAGTCATCCTTAGTAGAGATGAGTGGACTTGATGGTCAGGTTAGGGATTTGGTTCTGGTTGCCTGACCTGGACATATTGCCGACACCCCTGTCTAATCATACTCATGACTAGTTGCTAGGATTTGCCGGATTGGCTGTTTGGCTTCCAATCTGGCAATATATCCAGGTCAGGCAGCTGAACCCAAGCTATGCTTAAAATCTTCCCCAGGTCAGACCTTGTCTAAATAGGTCTAATCTGGTGGCGTTATCTTCTGGTGCCTCACTATACACTATAGACTGTACTATAGTCTCCACTGGAAAACCAGTGCAGACTATGCTTAAGATCTTCGCAAGGCCAGACCTGGTCTAAACAGGTCCAACCTGGTATGTTTTGGTTCTACTAGTGGGGCCTCTTAGTAGACATGGAAAAGTTTAGACCATAGACTGTATTATAGTTTGCATTGGAAAACCGGTGGAGACTATGGCTAGAATCTCCTCTAGGTCAGACTAAATAGGTCTGACCTGGCACACATGTTTTCTGGATCCACTAGAGCCGATACTGATGTTGAGCCCAATGTCACCCTTGCCACCCGTGCCTCTAAATTGTACAATGCACCATACTTAAACAGTCAATATCTAATCGGATTTGCAATTCAGTTTTCCATATTAATCCTAATTCAGTTGTAGTAATACTGCCGAAAAAATTTTTTCTCTTAGAATCACTATGCTTAGGTGAATGAACCCATTGCCGAAATGCAAAAAGGTCATTTTTTGGTGTTTACAATGATTACGTTATTTTAGTTTTTTATAAAAAGGATTTTTATACCCGATAGATACATTAACTACAGACCAGGATTGTAAGTTCTTAGCAGATCCGTCGAAAAGTGAAGCTACCTCCCGCCTTCTGTAAAGGAGACATAGTGAAAGATCTATAATTTGGATCATTGCCGGCTTAGTCAAAGGTTCAGCACAGAAAATATTTAAGGAGTCTGAATCCTGTATGGATTTTAAGTGGAGCTTTTACAATGTGTCAACAATACGGTGTAATGAAATCTGTCAAAATATAATTCAGCTCAGCTTCTCGGAGAGAGCAAATACTTGCCGGCTGTTTTTCTAACAAATAGAACACAGGTGAAGAACTTAGACGTTGCGTCTCAATGGATTATGCCAGAGGTCTAAAAACAAAGTAATACCTAAGTGAATACATAAGTCAAACACTGGAAGACAGCTCCAGAAAGAAGACAAAAGATGGGAAAAAGGAGCACAAGAACAGTACATCACTGAGTAACTCACACAAGACAACCACAAGATAGACATGAAGATCGTTTTCATCAATGCTGTCAACTACACTACTGGACTTTCACCAGTTTTGGAGTTTCCGAATCGTCCTTGTGCAATGAAGCAATACTATTTTCATATTTAATTGTCACTACGTGTGATCATAGGTCATCTCCTGCAAAATATGACCATAAATTTCGGGATATGACCAAGGACGCCAGATTAGATGCCTTAAACCCAAATAAGGGCATGATGGTGATTTTTAGGCCCTAATCGACGCCATTGGTCATTGGTTACTGGTGCAGTCAAAGTTCTTTCCACTTTGCTCATCAGAAGGCTACTAAGGTGGCTGTGTGTGGTCCAGGTGAAGTGATCCTTCATGTGATGGCTACAGTTTCCAGGCCTACCACAGTTCAACTGAATCAGTTTAGACAATGCAAGACTCTGTGGCTTCTCCCTTCACATATGCAATACTAGTCACCACTCAACTGAACCACTTTCCAGCCCTGCCATTGCTCATCTTCCCACAATCTTCCATTGGTCTCCCGGTGATACCATTACTCCCAAAAACATGCCATCAACTAGTTTTTTAAAGAGCCTCACCATGTATGCACCAGTTTGTTGCAAAGAACAAGACCACTGATAGCCTTATCCTAATTCTCACCTCCAACCGTAATACCAAGTATTATGCTACCATCATGTATCTTTATGGTAAACAAATTTATATTTTCATGGGTGGTTTCTGAATACAATCTATGTATTTTTTACAGTATCCACAGACTTTGAATAATTGGTGTCAATATGGCATCTTCTGTCACGCAGCAATATGTCTCTAAGGGAGAATATTATGGTAGTGCCCAAAAGTTTTAGGCAGGTATGGAAAAAAATACTGCAAAGTAAAAAAAAATCTATAGACATCCACATGTACATACCCATGGTGTAACTACAGAGCTAGCAGCCACAGCAGCTGCTATGGGGACCACAGTATTAGGGGGCCCCAGAATTTGGGGTATTGGATATGTATATGCTGTATGTGTGTATTTGTAGGTGTATATGCTCTAAATTTGTATGCATATGTGATGTGTATATGATACATGTATGTATATGGTATGTATGTGTGTATATGCTGTATGTATGTATATATGGTGTGTATACAGTGTATGTATATTATTTTAATGGTGAAGTGGGTTCATAAGTTTGCTAAGTTAAGTAAAATTACTGATAAATTACACCTCTCATTCCGTAATACCATCATATTCAGTAGACCAAATGGCAGTCATTCTTTATTGTATTTCCCCTAACATCTCATAGGTTAAACCCGTAACATTTTTGGCATGAATCTACCTCCCCGGCTTCCTGTATTCTAAAAGTGTCTTTCCAATAAGAGAAATAAAGACGTCTCTCCAGTATCTTCCTATTAGACCTTAATTTAATTTATGTCCAGCTGTATAGAAGGATTATAACAACCGCTGATGGATATATAGTGAAACATTGTGGTCCAACCTTAGCACAACCTTACCGACTAATCCCTCGTTTAATGTACTGCCTATCTGCTCCTTTACATAATATAGTCGTACCAGGGGATGGGATGTAATTAAACCCTCTATTTCATTCGGCAGGAGAATCCCTGTCAGTTTAATTGATACTCGGTCTGAGTAATATTGATTTGATAAAAGCAAATCCATTTCTCTGCCACCAATTAAAACATTGAAATAGGCTCCATCTCATTTCGGATGAAAGCATATAAAACCCCTTGTCGGCTCCTCCGCGCCATCAATACTGATCGTTAAGAAATGAGTTAGTGTCCATTTGCATTGATACCTGTTTTGTCTTGACATCATTGTCTTGCATTGTAGAGGGTCGGAACCTTTTGTCAAGTACTAAATATTTAGGGAAAATGGCCTCATTAGGGCTGGAGATCACCCACCATGGATGTTTCCGTTACGGGAAAGGTTCTGAGAGCCGGAAGGTCCTGATAGGACCTGAGTAGTTTCTGGTAAAATCAAAATACCATTTGCCGAGACCTGTGATCCCTTGAAGGCTATAAGCGTTGGATAAACTATATAGGTTCCCGCAATTGTATTGTCAAATATGGAAATATGGGAGATTCCTAGCGTCTTGTAGGCTATTGACCCAACATTTCCGAACCTGTGTGAGACAGACTAAACTAAAATTACATGATTTCAGGATAATCTGTCAGGAGTTGTTTAAGCGCTATAGGTCTGAGGGTATCAACCCAATCATAGTGATGTGGCTTCATACTTTTTGAGGGTTTTGTTAACTGTATAACAAGAAACTTAAGTCCTTAAAGGAAACCTACCACTTGTAGTGGCAGGTTTCCGATGGCAATACCGGGCACCAGCTCAGGGTGAGCTGGTGCCGGAGCTTATTTTAGTTAGTGTTTTAAACCGCGGTATCGCGGTTTAAAACACTTTTTAAACGCTGTAGCCGGCGCAGGCAGGTACGCGCTCGGCGCTTACCATGCGCGCGGCTCTCATTCACTTCCTATGTAGCCGCGCGCACGGTAAGCGCCGAGCGCGTACCTGCCTGCGCCGGCTATAGCGTTTAAAAAGTGTTTTAAACCACGATACCGCGGTTTAAAACACTAACTAAAATAAGCTCCGGCACCAGCTCACCCTGAGCTGGTGCCCGGTATTTCCATCGGAAACCTGCCACTACAAGTGGTAGGTTTCCTTTAAAGGAATAAAAATACAGATAATCTATTCAAATAATAGGTCCTAAGTACCAGATTTACCCTGAACCCCTTCCCTTAGATCAGCTGTCCTAAGCATCAGAAAAATCAAAGACTAGAACAGGAAGCAGGCAGCACCATTTCCAATGCAGTGGATGAACCAAGTCACTGCAGCTTAGATCCTATTCAAATAAATAGTACAGACAGTCCCCGGGTTACATAGGTTTGTTCTTAAGTTGAATTTGTATGTAAGTCAAAACTGTATATTTTATAATTGTAAATCCAGACAAAAAATGTTTTTCCTCAGTGACAATTGGAGTTTCAAAATTTTTTGCTGTAATGGGACCAAGGATTATCAATAAAGGTTCATTACAGACACCTTACAGCTGATCATTGCAGTCTGGGACTATAGTAACATCCAGAGAGCTTCACCAGATGTCACAGGGGGCAGAGGGGTCCGTCTGTAACTAGGGGTCGTCTGTAAGTCAGGTGTCCTTAAGTAGGGTACTGCCTAAAGTTCATCTGTAGTAAGGTGGTATGACCATTACAAAGCCAACAGAGCTGTCTGCTTTTTGTTCTATTCCTGTTTTCCTGTATGGTGCTGGATATTGGACACCTACTAGAGATGACTGAATCATCTAAAATTTGATACATCAAAGTTTTGTTGAATATTTCGAAAGATTTGATTTCTGTCCGAATTCAAACAATCCAAACCAATGTTGCTCCAATTCTTCTGGAAATTGGCATATAGTATTACAAGATTCATCCGAAGCAAATGAGAAAAGATTCTGATTCGTACAGAATCTATGACCTAACTTATTAGAGATTGGATCATTTCTAACCCCAACCAATCTTTTTTATAGATATGTAATCAATATTTTTCCCTAAAAATCCTTTAACCAACATGCAAAGTTTTATACTAACAACCCCAATAATATTTTATTTCATACATTAATAGCTCTTGGACTCTTCTTACTGCAGGAGGGAAGTGGATGCTGCTCCCTGCTCACTCTGGAGGGATGGGGAGGTCATGGGACAATGTTCTCTTTATGTAACTAGCAGGAGAGCTGTGTCTTTCAAAAATAAGTGAGGGATCCCTTGCTCCCTATCCGTCCCTCTAAGCCAGTTTGTGATTCTTAAAAACTACACCTCAAGCTTTGTCATAGAGTCTTCTGCAGTCCCCTTCTCCATCTTCTGCGCTTCAGACACTGTCTGCACAGCAGATAGTTAAACCTTAAGGTTTGCTTTCACTCGTGGTGGATACAACATACCTACATGTACAAATAGGGTCAACTCTGCTTTCCTTTCTTTTCCTTCAGTTACCCTGCCATCCATGTCTGATGAAGGTCTAGGTGTAGACTGAAACATTACATGTTTTGGATTGGTACACAATGTTCTGATGAAGATTCCATTATTGCTTTTCAAAAAGGATTATGAAGTTTTATTTGTGTTATAACCCTTATTGCTCACACAGAAAAGACTTTGTACTTAATGTAACAGTTTCACTGCTGGTTTCTACTACTTATTGCATTCGCCATGCTCTTCCCTCTGATGGAAGTCACTATATAGTGCTGTATGTTGTAAGCATCTCTCTAGATTTGCTGAGATATTTCAGTTACTTCTGAGTTACTCCTCACTGAAGTTATTTCATAAAGGAACACAAAGCATCAAAGTAAGCGACGGCAGCTTAATGACTCAGCTTAAGGGCAAAGACAGGAATATTCATGTCAATACAGTGTTATGAGTTTATTATAGAGAGGGTCTATTTTAACATTCTCTTCCTTACTCGTGTGTCCCTCTTTTCCACTCCTCTGTACTCAACATGTCCTGAGATTTTGTGCATGAGTTGACCAGTTTGGAAAAATAAACCTGCTTTTGTGATATTGTGTTATGTTATGCTATATGTGTCTTTATGTGACTAACAATGGTTGTCATGGGAATTGCAAACTATTGAGGGTTTTACTAACAGACTGCAATATTGTATTAAAGTTATATCATTGGAAATTGAGGGAATGTAAGAGTTAGCACATCTTTGTGAACCAGAATCGGCCTCTGACCATAAGATATGTCCATATATTGAATTAATAATAGCAGATATTGAAGCCATAATTCTTCTCCACAGCTGGAATTCTCACAGGTCTTGCAGTTGAACACTCTCCACTTGTTAGAGAGATCTCAGTAAATCCATAATCCACATGTCGGGAAGTGAGAATGTCCGACACTAATGCAAGGATTCATTCTTCATTAGAAAATCCGCCGATAGAAAGATACAAGGGGTAACATTCATTTCATGCAGCTTTGTGCACTTTGCTGGTACAACTCTGGGTACAAAGAAGGACATGATATGATGCTGTATCGGATCCATCAGGCACTTGTAACCATCTGTTGGAGCTTGTCGGTTTTTGAATGACAAATGGTAATTTTCTACTAGACAAAGGTCACCTGGATTTGGAAAGCTTTCTTATTTTCTACACTACAAGAAATGATTCCAGAATTTAACTCTATACAGATGTGTCCTCCCTTGGATTCCTTTTGTCTTGAACTATCTTGAGGGCCATAGTTTGAGTTGACCGATAATGATAGACTGAACAGGAAATGCATCTATGTGTGGTCACCCAGTGGTTGGGATTTTAGTTTCATTAGCAAGAGACATTTTATAGAATTTTTATTGAGAAAGTGAAGTAATTAAGAAAATTTGACATCTTTGTAATAGGTGAGGAACAGAGTACAGGTGATTACAGCAGCATAGGAGACATTTTGTACTAGTGCATAGAAAGAGGACGCAACCAAGAGGGAAGATTCATCTCCTTATGGAGAATTTTTATTGAGAAAGTGAAGTAATTAAGACATGTTACATCTTTGTAATGGGTGAGGAACAGAGTCCATGTGATTATAGCAGCATAGGAGACATTTTGTACTAGTGCATAGAAAGAGGACACAACCAAGAAGGAAGATACATCTCATTGTGGAGAATTTTTATTGAGAAAATGAAGTAATTAAGAAAATTTTACATCTTTGTAATGGGTGAGGAACAGAGTCCATGTGATTATAGCAGCATAGGAGACATTTTGTACTAGTGCATAGAAAGAGGACACAACCAAGAGGGAAGATACATCTCCTTGTGGAGAATTTTTATTGAGAAAGTGAAGTAATTAAGACATGTTACATCTTTGTAATGGGTGAGGAACAGTGTCCATGTGATTATAGCAGCATAGGAGAGATTCTGTAATAGTGCATACGAAGAGGACACAACCAAGAGGGAAGATTCATCTCATTGTGGAAAATTTTTATTGAGAAAGTGAAGCAATTAAGACATGTTACATCTTTGTAATGGGTGAGGAACAGTGTCCATGTGATTATAGCAGCATAGGAGATGAGACATTTTGTACTAGTGCATAGAAAGAGGACACAACTAAGAAGGAAGATACATCTCATTGTGGAGAATTTTTATTGAGAAAATGAAGTAATTAAGAAAATTTTACATCTTTGTAATGGGTGAGGAACAGAGTACAGGTGATTACAGCAGCATAGGAGACATTCTTTACTAGTGCATACCAAGAGGGAAGATACATCTCCTTGTGGAGAGCTAGGGTTGTCCTATTGATAAATCATATTTTTATTTACACCATTATGTGCCAAGAGAAGGGGTTCCCTTTAAGAGTCCTCATTTCTTGGTCAGAAAAGTTAAAAAGAGCTTTGGAGGACCATTCCAGTCCTGCTCAATATCTACCACCCATTGATGTGACTGGACACTGTGTAATGCTTGGCTTTTCCTTTAGGGGAGCTGCTGAAGATTTAAACACAAACTTATAGGTTTTTCTACAGATTGTAAATGGGTCCTATAAGGCAGTGGTGGTGAACCTATGGCACTTCTGTGGGCACCCAGGCCTTCACCCCAACACAGAGTTTGCCAGCTAGGACTCAAGGCTTTCTCCTGTGATACAATACAGCCCAGGACACGTCATGCTCAGCGCTATTTTAAAGCGACTTCCTTGGCTGCCAGGACTACAGGAGGAGCAGGAGGGGTTGGATAGAGATGGATTGTCATTGGATATTCTGCTCTGGGTCCCCTGATTCTGCCTCTTCAGGGGACCCTGGAGGGAAGCTAATATCCAAATTTCTCCATCATCTATCTATTGTATTGGTGAACTCAGGACGCCAATACGATTATAACCTGTCATACAGCAGGAATCAATAAGTTACTGCTTAAATTGTCATGTTGGCACTTTGCGACATAAAAGTAGATTTTGGTTGTAGCTTGGGCACTCTGTCTCCAAAAGGTTCACATTCACTGCTATAAGGGATAACCCATAAGATCAGCTTATTGTTAGTGCCCTTCTTTATCAAATTGGAGATTGTTTTTTTTTTTGAGAGCTCAACCCAGTAAACGATCAGTAACAATCACTGGAGAAAACATCTAGTAACATATAAATGTCTAATTCTTATTTTCATACATAGAAATCTAGGAGTGAGAGCATTAGAAAAAAATAAGCCAATGCTTTTAAATGTGAAAATTGCAGGAGGGCGCTCTCCGCTTTGTGTTGTGTCCTAATTCCAATTTCCTTGGGCGTTTCAGCACAGAGTCAGCAATTAATACCAACAGGAGGTCGAAATCCAGAGCGGCGAATGACATGCAAATTATTAGCGGCCTGATAAGTCTTCCATGATTACATTTTCATCACTCGGCTCTCTCCTCCTTTATACAGCACTTCTGAACCGCACTTCATCTTGACATTTTAATATCGAACTTGTACTTCATTTTTATGTGTTTTTATGCACTTTTCTCAAGGATACACTGCAAGGAAAAAGCAGTAAGAAATCAATTTGGTAATGCGTCATGTTGCTTTTCACATATGTGATTGTGACAGCATAAAATCATAGATTCCAGGACCTGCTAACCATTGTATATGGGGCTTTCAATCCTTAACTCCGGCACTCGAAAGAGAGAAAGGGAACGCATGTCATTCAGCGCCTCGGAAATAAAATTACATTTCTGTTCCGGAAATTGTAACATTCCTCACTTATAGACAGCTGTGATGTGTGAGGGACATGATGGGAAATATAGCATTTATGTGTATAGTGGATTCATCATATTTAACACTATAAAATAAATCTATCCCATATGTATCTGCCATCTATCTATCATCTATCTATCTATCATCTATGTATCTATTCATCTATCCATCCATCCACCTATCTATCTATTTATCTGTCTCATATCTATCTATCTATCTATCTATCATCTATGTATCTATCTTTCCATCCATCAACCTATCTATCTATCTATCTATCTCATATCTATCTATCTATCTATCTATCTATCTCATATCTATCTATCTATCTATCTATCTAGCTATCTATCTATCTATCTAGCTATCTATCATCTATGTATCTATTCATCTATTCATCCATCCATCTATCTATCTATCTATCTATCTATCTATCTATCTATCTATCATCTATGTATCTATCCATCCATCCATCAACCTATCTATCTATCTATCTATCTATCTATCTCATATCTATCTATCTATCTATCTATCTATCTATCTATCTATCTAAAGAATCAAAAAAAGTTTTTCAGCAGCACTGCTTAACAAATACTGGTGGGTGCACGCTCCAACGGGCTGGCAAGTGCCCTCAATCAATATAAAAATCGAAAAACAGGCGGCACTCCAATGTGGTGGGAAAAATCAAGTGGTTTTATTCCCAAGTGGCTACGTTTCGGCCTCAGCCTTTCTCAAGCTTGAGAAAGGCTGAGGCCGAAACGTAGCCACTTGGGAATAAAACCACTTGATTTATCTATCTATCTATCTATCTATCTATCTATCTATCTATCTATCTATCTATCCATCTATCTAGGCAAGATACCTCCAAAATGAATTTGTGCAAATGAAGCAGAAAAACCAGTTTTCCATGCCAAAAAGGTATGGTTACATGCCCCCCTTGTATATTTTTGGGAACGATCTTCCCCCTTCATTAGGCCCATCACCGGAGTGTTGGCTCAGTGTGTATGCGTCACATTGCCCCATTCCAAGGGTTATATTTTTGGTTGGCAACGTAATTTATTTTTGCTTCCCATTTAAAATATTGATACATTTTAAAAAATGTTATCAATTGTAAAATGACAAAATCAGTGCTAAATTAGGCACAAACTCTGGAATTTACCCTGAAATATTTGTTTCATCGGAGATCCCAGCCAATAACTTTTGTTACACCAAAACTTTCATTTTACCGGGACAATTCAACAACTTCACAAATGTCTAAAGAGACATTTTCTATACTCTTTCGGCCAAGTAAATCAGCTTTGGGAATTATAAATAAAAACAGTAATGTATTATTTTGAGTCAAATATGGTCTCAGAAGATATGATATGGTCTTAGAAATGCAAATCAGGTAAGAAATAATAGAGAATAATCATAGGAATGAATGGTGATTCTTCCTGGGGTCTTGTGACGCTCTTCATACATAACCCTTTAATTATTTTTGTGGCTTTATTTACAGATCCGAGCCATTTTCTTTGGCTGCCGTTGAGCTTCTGTATTTGTGAACAGCAGGAAATATTCTTTTCGCACATCCGAGTACACCGCTCACCCGGTAGCCGCGGCCTGAGTGCTGGTTTTAATATAGGAGCCCACTGGCACTGCTGCAGAGGAAAATTACAGATGTAACTTTTAGCTATTGTTGGAGTAGAGGCAGAAGAGTCAACTGTGTCCCCTGAGGTATTCAAGGAAGACTAAGGTAGAATATAAGGAAGGTACAGAGAAAATAAATACCAATTACAGGTCTGAGATAATTGCCGTTTCTTAGGGCCGGATGGGCTGTTGTGATTAAATGGATTCACTTTGATGTAAATATAAAAACATTTCACATAAAAGTTTTCTGTCAGTATGTGGTTGTCACTTAGGAAATTATTTAGGTTCTAAGGCAAAATGTAAAATGTATGGAAGAGCTTTATAGGCAAAGGATTGTGGACCTACTGCGGCACATTTACTAAGAACAGTGCAGTTTGCCTTTGTAGTGTGTAGGGGGCGCCAGATTCAGGATTTCTGGTGCACGTTTTTCAAGAATCTAGCGCCCCCTGCACTGCTCTGACAGAGTGCACCACTTTTTTCTTGGTGCACCTTCAACATAGGGCGTGCAACAAACTTCTGTCAGACTTTGCATGTTAAATCTGGTGCACGTTTCGACTGAGAACCGGAACGCCCCCTTTAATGCAGAAATTTGTGTTGCATGAAGAATAGCGCAGTCACGATACAAAAGGGCCGGGTGCGACACAAATGTGGCACAGACACTTTTTAAATCCCTGTGGAAGGAGAAAAGAAAGCGCAAAGTCCGACAGAAAACTGGCGCATGGTCCTTAGTAAATGTGCCACCAAATAGGTTTGGGTAGGTTCCAAGGGAAGCTGTACTCCTGTATAGGGATCCAGATTTTGCTGCGGCTACTTCACAAGGTTGCATCACCGCAGAGTAAATAGAACTTATGTCTATGTACTGATGGCACCTGGTCCAACAGGTTCAAGAGATGCCGGTGTGGAGCACCAAGAGATTGACCAAGGTCAAGGACAAGCCAAGTTCTGGGCAGGTAGGGCTCTAGTGCAGTCAAGGTACAGAAGACAGAGCAGTCAACACGGATTCAGTCAGGGCCAGTTGGGGTCTTCAGTAAAGCAGGAAAGCATATTGGGGATCAAGTCCTACACAAGCTGTGGTCAGGATCATCGAAATCAGAGAGTACAAGATCCACTTCACAAGAAACTAGCAGGCTAGGAATCTGTAATGCACTAACAACCTTCCGGTGGAAGAATGATAGGCCAGGAAGTAAAAAATCTAAATTTCTAGCAATTTATCTGTTCAGATCTGTCTGAATTTAGCCCTTGTGATGACCTCAGACATGTCACTTCTTACCTTTATTCTTAACTTGTCATATCTCTAATGAATTAAGGAAAGGCTTTGGAGAAAAATTGATAGGAATGTCCTAAATTTATTACTTCTCCATATTTTACCACGGATGATTCCTCCCTTTAATTTCCTCTTGGCTGGAGCTGACCAGATGAGATGAGCAGCTTTTCAAGACAATGGGGCACATTTACTCACCCGTCCCGTTGACGTCGCCGATCCGGAAAGTCCGACGAGGATTTCGAGCTGCCGTGATTCACTATGATTGTGCGTCCAATTTCCTGCATGTGTCTCTACCCCCGCTTAGGTCCGCCGGAGTTCACCTTCCTCTTCCCGGTGTATGTGAGTGCTGATCTTGCGACACAATTTTGAAAGTTAAATTCCGCAGTTTGTCCAAATCAGTTGGATTGTCTGATGGCCACGCCCCCGATATGTGTCGCATGAAAGCCGACGCTGATGCACCAAAATCCTAATTTGGGAAACCTGATGGAAATGCATGCGAAGGACCCTTAGTAAATTTGCCCCAATATTGGAATGACCAAGTGATGGTATGTGACTTACAACCTGTTAAAGATACAATTGGCATGTCTCAATATTGGAATGAATTAGTTTCATAAGATTTTTATTTTTACAAAATGTGTTGAAAAGTCGAGGGTGGTCACATTTGTCTGTATATATCAATATGTAGTGGTGCTAATCAAAAGTTACATTTTGAGCATTTCCAGCTCTTCTATATTGCACACGTTTCTTTCTTCCCTTGGAAATTTAGGAAAGTGTTGATGTAAATTTGGTACCTCAGTGCCATTGAACAGTGAAGACTTCAGATCATGTAGTTTTACCGAACTAGTGCAAGTCGTGGGTTCTATCTAATTGTTTGAGTCCTATTTTAAGCCAGATCAGATTGTTACATCGATCTTAGTATGAGCTATGGAGTTGTCTTGTCAGTGAACAGAACCCACCATGTATCTACATGATTTCTGTCTAACCCGATGAATGTTTTCTTTCCTTTGTTAGAATCCAGAGGTCATGTACAGTAACAGAATATCTGTATGTTTTCCGGTACAGATAAGACTATTGCGCTGTGTGCGTAAATTCTACATTTTGATGTTTTATTTTTTTCTAAAATTGTGCTATTTGAATACCCTCATTAATTCACCCCCTACAGCACCGATTCTTTGTGGTTTTAAAGAGCTGAACATCTCCCCTTCTGGCTCTTTGTTTACTCTGGGTACCTCATCTTCAGGAATGGAAACAATTATTCTCAAACACACAACCTCCAGATACATTGCTGTATGGTGACATCTAATAAATACAAGTCCCCTCATATTCACTATAAAATATCATTTTACAGCATGGTAGTGTTAAAGGGGGTATCACAAAAATGGTCGATGGTTTAAAGGGAATCTGTCACCACTCATGATGAGTGGATGCAAAGGGATTAGGCCGAACTTGGACCAAAATATTGGGTTTGTGTCTCCGGACTCCAATTCAAACAACCTTTAAATGCCTCTGGCAAACCCATTATCAGCTTTTATAATGGATCTGCTCATTGCTGACACCAATCATAAGGGTTATCCCTTACATGTCAAAAACAAAACCCACAGTACCACCATTTTGCCTGAGATCTTGTTGTTAGAAAAATGGTGGGGCACATCCTTGGCCAGAAATTACATGCGACTCCTGGCTTTGGCATGTAAGGGATAACACCTGAGATCGGAGCCAACACAGATCATGGGGGTTACCAATAAGTATTCGGCCAAACGAAGAGCTCAAACACGGACTTCTTGCTGTAGCCGGTTGACCGCGTCTGGGTACGCCAGAATTCAGCACCGACCGGACACTGAGAGGTGGAAATGTTGCAGTAATTATTACTGCGCTCTGCTTAAAGGTGGTTACCAATGAAAGAAAGTGCTCAAAACTTATTTCCCTAGTGATGCTCTCATGATAGAGATAACTTTTAATCCCTGACTTTGCAATAATACTAACTTTTTTGCTGCTTTTGCTCCTTCCACTGTATTAGCTCCTGAATGTTAAATTCAGCTCTGTGTGTAAGCACTAGTTGAGCAGACACTTTCTGATTCCCCTCTGCTGTGCTCATGTACATTCTCCTACCTCTTCCTGTGGCTGTGTGCTGACAATGTGCTTAGATTATCAGGGAATAGGGTACAAAAGCTACACTTTTAGGGTACAAAAGCTACACTTTTGATCAGTCTACTAATATCTGACTCATAGAAAAGAGAGAAGAGACAGATCAGAGATGAAAGATGGATATAAGATCCCTGATAACACCCTCGCACTGCTATGCCTTGTCTGTAGAGCAGCTCTTCTCTTCACGCTGCTGGACAGGAAGTGCCTTTGTCTCTAGTGATCTCTGCCTCCTCCCCTTCCTCCTGCTCCTGCAGTACAGTGTTCATGTGAGAGGAATCTGAGCAGACAGGAAGACCTGTCTGACCATAGTCAGGACTGAGTTTAGGGTCGTATCCCGTGTCAACCAAATCACACAATAGCAGTACTGATAGAGACGGGTTAGAATTATATCTATGAAATGCTGTAGCATTGAAGTAGAGAATGTTACTTTGCCATCCTGAGTATATTTATGAATTTTTTAAAATATATTTCTAAAGTAAATATACAGTATGGAAAGACCAGCTAGAACATAAAAACAAAGGTATGGGTGGCACTTGTGGGCATAGCCCTATGTAACATCGCAGTAAGTTGGCCAAGGTAAATCATGGTGATGGATTCCCTTTAAGAAAAACTGCTACTTTGGACCATGGGTTAGTATTGCTACTTGCTCCCTATAAAATATGTCACAACTAGAGATGAGCGAGTATACTCGTCCGAGTATACTGCTCGGTCGAGTATTAGTATACTCGGACCGGCTCGTTACTCGGACGAATATCTCGCCGGCTCGAGATCGAGCAGTAAATTAATAAAATAAATTGAATAAAAGTATTTTTATTGTAAAAAAAAATATTACACATGTTTGCAGATGTTTTACTTGTAAGAACACATTGAAATAACACTATTCTTCACTTTGCAGGTGTTCGCGCGTGTCTCCCGCTAAGTTAGGAGATGTGCACGAACATCTGGAATGTGAAGAATAGTGTTCTTTCATTGTGTTCTGCACTTAAATGCTCCTGTGTTCACTGTTTTTAATGTTTTAATTCTATTCTACACATTGCAGGTGTGCGCGCGTGTCTCCCGATAGGTTCGGAGATACGCGCGCACAGCTGCAAAGTGAAGAATAGTGTTATTTAAATGTGTTCTGCCCTTAAATGTTCGTGTTTTCACTGTTTTTAATGTTTTAATTCTATTCTTCACATTGCAGGTGTGCGCGCGTATCTCCGAACCTATCGGGAGACACGCGCGCACACCTGCAATGTGAAGAATAGAATTAAAACATTAAAAACAGTGAACACAGGAGCATTTAAGTGCAGAACACATTGAAAGAACACTATTCTTCACATTCCAGATGTTCGTGTACATCTCCTAACTTAGCAGGAGACACGCGCGAACACCTGCAAAGTGAAGAATAGTGTTATTTCAATGTGTTCTTACAAGTAAAACATCTGCAAACATCTGGATTTTTTTTTTTGCACTGTTCTTTTACTGTTCAGTTTTATTAAAAAAATGCTCGGGTCTCCCATTGACTTCAATGGGGCTCGTTATTCGAGACGAGCACTCGAGCATCTGGAAAAGTTCGTCTCGAATAACGAGCACCCCAGCATTTTAGTGCTCGCTCATCTCTAGTCACAACCAAACACAATGGGGCACATTTACTTACCCGGCCCTGTCACGATCCCCGCTGTGCATTGTCCGACGATCAAGGACTCCGGCGCGATTCACTAAGATTGTGCGGTCAGTTTCTTGCATGTGTTGCTTCTCCGCTCATGTCCGCTGGAGTTCACCTTCTTCTTCCTGGTGCATGTAAGTGCATTGTCTTGCGACACAATTTAAATGTTAAATCCCGCACCTGGTCCGAATCAGTCGGATCGTCCGACGCCCCCCCCCCATTTCTGACGCATGAAACCCGGTGCCGACTGTAGTGTGTCTCACTACATCATGACCGAGCTGGGCGGTTATTCCACAAAATATAGAGTAGGCCCTATCTTTGGCCTGATTTGCGTCACGACCACTTCGCTTCCTCCCTTCCCTTCTCCACCGGTCCTGCTTTCAAAGCTCTTCAACATTTAAAGGGTTTTCCAGTATAACTTCTCATCCGTAGCTGTTTGAGGGTTACATGATATGGATAGTTGCTTTACATTTCTGACGCTTCTTTTCCTTTCAAAATCTTCGGAGCGGAGTTGTGTTTCCATTGAGAAAAGTCATCTCATAATGAATCCATATTGAGCTGCGAACGGTCAGAGGTCCAAGGAACCACTTTCATATTTGATGTCCACGTTTCTCTCATCTGAGTTCAAAGAGATCAATTTTTACTCTTGAAGTCATTCGCTGGAGCTGTCAGCATGGGCGTTTATTATCACCACCTTCTTAAAGGGGTTTGATTGGCTCAAAGTATTGATGACCTATCCTTAGGGTAGGTTTTCAGTAGACAGCTCTGTGATCTGTGTAGTGGCCATGCTGGGTCACTGCAGTTTATATGAATGGGAGATGATATTCCATAATATCTGGAGCTCCCATGGAAGTGTTCGGCTATGTTCAAAGGGGAAATCTGTACCAAACCCCATTATTATAGAGTCTGCGTCCCTATTGTTCAATGCCCGGTCTTGTCAAGCAAGACTTAGATTTTGGAAGAAGAATGGTACCATGTGATGCCTGTGATGTAGATATATAGGACATCAATGTGACATATAACACTCAGGTATTATCTGCCTCATTGTGATATCTCAGAGTGTTATCTCCAGCTGAACAGACTATATAACATTTACTGCCTGTCATTATACATTAACAATAAGTGATAAAACCCCAAAGGGTTCAATGACAAGAACTAATGTCTAAGTATATACGTAATAATGAGACTGTGATATAAGATGATCAGAGCCGTAAAACTGTCAGAATGTGTAACATGTCATATTATACCGGATGGAATTATCAAAAATTGATGAGTGCACTCTGCATGATGCTGTATCTGCACACAGCATGTTATAGAGCAGGAGGAGCTGAGTAGATTGTATATAGTGTCCTTTCTGCAGGTAGCATGTTATAGAGCAGGAGGAGCTGAGCAGATTGTATATAGTGTCCTATCTGCAGGCAGCATGTTATAGAGCAGGAGGATCTGAGCAGATTGTATATAGTGTCCTATCTGCAGGCACCACGTTATACAGCTGGAGGAGCTGAGCAGATTGTATATAGTGTCCTTTCTGCAGGTAGCATGTTATAGAGCAGGAGGATCTGAGCAGATTGTATATAGTGTCCTATCTGCAGGCACCACGTTATACAGCTGGAGGAGCTGAGCAGATTGTATAAAGTGTCCTTTCTGCAGGTAGCATGTTATAGAGCAGGAGGATCTGAGTAGATTGTATATAGTGTCCTTTCTGCAGGTAGCATGTTATAGAGCAGGAGGATCTGAGCAGATTGTATATAGTGTCCTTTCTGCAGGTAGCATGTTATAGAGCAGGAGGATCTGAGCAGATTGTATATAGTGTCCTATCTGCAGGCACCACGTTATACAGCTGGAGGAGCTGAGCAGATTGTATATAGTGTCCTATCTGCAGGCAGCATGTTATAGAGCAGGAGGAGCTGAGCAGATTGTACATAGTGTCCTATTTGCAGGCAGAATGTTATAGAGCAGGAGGAGCTGAGCAGATTGTACATAGTGTCCTATCTGCAGGCAGTATGATATAGAGCAGGGGGAGCTGAGCAGATTGCACATAGTGTCCTATCAGCAGGCAGCATGTTATACAGCAGGAGGAGCTGAGCAGATTGTACATAGTGTCCTATCTGCAGGCAGTATGATATAGAGCAGGGGGAGCTGAGTAGATTGTACATTGTGTCCTATCTGCAGGCAGAATGTTATAGAGCAGGAGGAGCTGAACAGATTATACACAGTGTCCTATCTGCAGGCAGCATGTTATAGAGCTAATCCCAGCCCATTCCTTTCCCCTCTATCAGGGGGTTACGACCCTGGTCACGCACTACAAGTCATGCATGGAAATTGATGGAAGGTTCCCTTAATGTCAGAGGCGGCTGCTCGTACAGCAGAAATGTCATGGCTTATATAATTAGTGCACACAGATATTAGCGCTGACGGTATAATGGGGCGTTGGGAATACTTCATGTTCAGCATCAAGTACAAAATCCATTAACAGTTTAAGTAAATGGTTGTTAACAATTGTTAATGACTTTTCCATTTTGTGAAGTTTTTTTTTTTTGTAATTTATTTATTTTTTGGTATTTTTCCCCCCTTACCGAGTGTCTGGCTTTACATGCCAAACGTTTCAGTGTTCTACCTCCTGCAGAGAAAATTACCCCCAGGCTGCCGTGTGTTTGACTGATTTCAATGCATATATTCACACATTGCTCCTGTTAGGTGATATCAAATGCTGCTTTTATTTGAGCTTTTCAGGCATTTTCTGGAATAAAGTATAAAATAGGAGTGAGGCTTCCATCTGTTCCCATCATTACGGTTAATGCATGGAAAATTTCCAACTTTTAGCCCTGTTTAAAGGAAATCTACCATCAAAATCCATCATGATAAACCAGGGACATTACTCATAGATCCAGGCACCGGGACTGTGGCTATCCTCTTATATTTGTTATCCATGGCCTCCCTAGTTCTAAAATCAACTTTGTTTCTGAGCCTGAGGAGCTCCTGGGGGGTTGTTACCAGAGCCCCTCCATGCTGCAGATTCACAATCAGATTCACACAGGTGCACGGCTCGTTATATCCCTAGTAATGTGATGTCACACAGGTGCACTGCTCATTATATCTCTGACACTGTAAGACACAGCTCTGATTACTTTCTGCGTTATAACGAGTCGTGGACCGGTGTAACATCACATGACCAGGGACATAACAAGCTGTGCTCCTGTGTGACATCACATGACCAGGGATATAACAAGCTGTGCACCTGTGTGACATCACATGACCAGGGATATAATGAGTCATGCACCTGTGTAACATCACAGGACCAGGGATATAATGAGCTGTGCACCTGTGTGACATTCCATGACCAAGGACATAATGAGCCGTGCACTTGTGAGACATCACATGACCAGGGATATAACGATCCGTGCACCTGTGTGACATCACATGACCAGGGATATAATGAGTCATGCACCTGTGTAACATCACATGGGCAGGGATATAACGAGCCGCGCCCAAGTGTGACATCACATGACCAGGGACATAATGAGCTGTGCACTTGTGTGACATCACATGACCAGGGATATAACGAGCTGTGTACCTGTGTGACATCACATGACCAGGAATATAATGAGCCGTGCATCTGTATGACATCACATGACCAGGGATATGATGGGCCATGCACCTGTGTGACATTACATGACCAGGGATATAATGAGCTGTGCACCTGTTTGACATCACATGACCATGGATATAATGAGCTGTGCACCTGTGTGACCTCACATGGCCAGGGATATAACGCGCTGTGCACAAATGTGACATCACATCAGCTGTGCTGCCCAATGTAAGTAAGGCAATACAGGGGCATAGACTATCTGCTAATGGCTACTAATGGTCACAGATGTCTGGGGAAGGGGCAAGGTGTCGACCACGTCAGATATCAATGCCTATTCCTTGGATTGCCCAATGTCAATATATTTTACTGACCAACTTCTTTAACTTCCTGATCATTGTCTCCTGTTGGTGATTTGTATGCTGATAAATCCCTGGTGGTCTGAGGAAAGCCAGAGACATAACTTGATGCTCCTGATCCTCACTTTGGAGGTCAGTTTGGAGTAGATTCTCTAACGCCAGACAATTTAAGTGGCCGACCCAAGGGTCCAGGACCCTGTCCCATATAATAGATGGAATGATTATGTCATAGGACAATTCTATAACATCATCATCACAAGCGCAAACCCCCATTTTTATCTTATATTTATCATTGAAGATGACAAAAATTGACGTCTGAGTCCAAAATATTATTAAACCTTTGCGCAATGCGAGGTTCGCGCCGTTAGATCAGAGCCTTTTATATATTCTCCATTATATAGAACAACACATTTCCTAGTTACTCCTGAAGGTGTCTAATTACAACACGTTCTTACATTCCCCTTACAGCTGTTCATTAAGCTGGAGAAGAAAGCATGAAAAAAAGAAGAAAAATCATCAAATCTGAAACAAAGTCACATCTGTTGCTAAGAATGAAACCTTCGAAAAACCCACGAACACACTCACTGAATATCTATGAACACTAACTATACGTAAAGTAGAATAAGGTAGATGGGATATTATGTACTGAACGGGGGTCCCTCTGTAGCCTGGATGGTATCCCTTGGGTCGGTCAATGCCAGATGATCTCACTTGCTTAGGGCTTCCATCATGGAAGAATGGGTGGTGTTGTTCTCATTGATGACCATTGGCAATACATTAAAGGGGTGTTAGAAAAAACTCTTTTGGGGGTTGTTTCAAAAAAAGATACCTACTCCATCTCCCAGTTCCCACCACACCGGTCTTTAGCATCTGTGCCCGAACTATGAGACTTCCCATTGTTTAAGGAGGCCATAGATTGGCCGAGGCCGTTCCTATGACATGGTGGTGTTCTGGCAGGATTTGAAAACTAAAAGTACTGGTGCAACATGGGATTTCCAGAATTCCTGAAAAACTCCTATAAATGGAGTAGTAAAACATATTCCAAAAGTTGCCTACTTTGCTCCCATTCCTGTGTTAAAATGTCCCATTTCAACTAGAAGTATTGGCACATGACTACCTAGATCAGTGATGGGCAACCTTTTGAGCTTGGTGTGTCAAAATTCACCACCCGAGCATAACTCGGGTGGTGTGTCACCTTGAGAAAAAAAACATAATTTTGTGATATTTATAGTTTAAATAAATATGTATAATTATTTAACTTCTAGGGTACTTTAACCCTAGGTTGTCTGATTGATCCTACCATGTACTGCCATACTACAGTATGCCAGTATATCGGGATTTTCCACATCATCTATTACTATGCGCAAATCGCACATTGTAATAGATTGGTTACAATCAGACACATGTGAAAATGCTTAGTAACCTGCAAACTTCGTCATGAAAGTTCACAGGTTATAGCGAGGGCGCAGGTGCCACTGTCCGCATCTCCTTCATGAGGAATCGCAATGTCTGACGATTTGCAAGGCGTTGTGATTATTTGAGGGCTTGTACGTCACAAAGCTGACACACAAGCCCTGATGACTGTCTTTCATCATACAGTACACTGACATTACTCACTGTATGATGTCTTGTATGTATGATGAGAGTGGTTGTCCTCCCTCATCCCTGCTGTGGAGATGGTCAGTGTAGAGGTGACCTACCACAACAACTCCCCCCAGCACAACTATGAGGAGCTGCAGAGGAGTTTCTGGAGTTGATGGTCGGGTCAACTCTCCTGGTGCTGAGCCCCGGGATGATACCTGTGCTGACTGGAGACACGAGACACAGCTCACACAGGGGAAGGGGCCGGCTCGGTAGAGGAGGAGGAAGTGCTGTGAGCTCAGTGCATGACAATCTCTCAGCCTACCGGCTACTTCACCTGGCCGTGTAGGAGCCGAGGATGAAACTTAACTCTCCGGCGGCCGCATGTCATTGAAAATGGCTGGGTGTGTCAGCACTGACACGCGTGTCATAGGTTAGCCATCACTGACCTAGATGCATCGGTTATAAAAGTGGGAACGGTGACGTCCACCACTGACCACAGTTCCTACTTCTGTGACTGCCAACACCACAGCCGGAGTGGATGCCACTTTGTCAGACAACTGAGATGGAGTAGGATATTTTTCCTTTATCCGGGCCACCCCAGTGTTTTCCATTAAAAATAGAAACCCCTTTATTATTGTAAGTCATAAACATAGATAAAATAGTGAAAGGTAGGTCATTGGGACTGTTTTATAGATCCTTAAGGTGCTTACAGTTTGGTTAGGCACAAATTGTATCTCTTATGGCTATCTCTGTACCATGGTAGGGTATGCTGGGAGTAAGAGTCTTCCTTATAGACAGTTTGCCATTTAAGGCTGCCTTTATGTGGAGACTTATAGCCATTCATGCTCCATAGGGGATTCTGGGAAATATTCAAATACGTTTTCCAAAATGGGACAAGGAAAACCATGCCTCTTTTGCTAGCTTTTAAGGACCCCTTAAAATCAAGCATGACTTTCAGGAAGCCTGATGACATGGTGTGGGATTAAAACCAAACCACTATATCTATTCCAGAAGGAACAGATTTGTTTTCCTTGTCCAATCTAGGAAAACTTATTTGCATATTTCCCAGAATCCACTAGTGGAGCCTCAATGGCTATAAGTCTCCACACACCTTAATTGGCAAACTCCTCGTAAGGAGAACTTTTACTCCCTGACCCTAGTCAAAAGCCTCTCGCTCAGCTACACCAGTTCCTACACTGTGCTGAAGAGATGCAACCACAACAAAACAGTTCTGTCTACAGCACTGAAACTGATCCTTCTGGAATAGATAAACTGGTTTGGCTTTAATCCCACATGTCATTAGGCTTCCTGAAAGTCATGCTTGATGATAAGGGGAGGTGCCTTGCGTGGTATAACACAGATCCATATGTGTTCTGTGTTCTATTACACAGACTGTGTGCAGGCATCAATCCTTTATAGTGTACATACATGGTCCCTTTAGTCTGGAAGCTTCATAAGATATAGGTTTTACACAACATATACTCAGGTCCCACCGCCACTTCTCCTGCCTACAGTGCTTCTTAATGCTTGCACTTTATCCAGCCCTTGAGGGTTCTGCAGCTCCTATCTGCCACATCATGACTGCACTCAGCCCCATTGACTGCCTAGTGGCCACAGCACGGTGAGCGCTTATCCTGGATATAATTGATCTTATGGGAACCGCACAGTCTGCTGAAAATTCACTTCATGTTCTGGCGGGACCAAAATATTGCAAGCTGTATTTAGCATCAAGTAAAAAAAATAAGAATAAAGCAAATACCCAAGGCATAGAAACATATAGTAATAATGGGGAAAGTCAATGCTACAGTACAAATCCCTACATTTATTTTAAACTTTGATTAAAGGGGATGTCTACATTATAAAACCCATTTTCTAACTAATTCTGAGTTTTAAAAGGAGGAACATGTCTTAAAATCATCTTTAACTCTGGAGGACCCATCTTTTCCTTCATTTCAGATTGATTTCAAAAAGCAATGTGTAATACTTCATTTGGCCTGTGGTGGCACTGTTGGGAAATCAAAAACTTATTTCCAGGTTTTCCTACTGATTGCTACTGATGTCTAGGTGTCCCAGTTTTTTTAAGGAACAAGTAGGGATTAATTTAGCATTTTTTAGGCTCATTAGGGTTATACTAGGGTTAGGGTTGTACTGTGTAATACTTTGTTTGGCCTGCGGTGACGCTGTTGGGAAATCGAAAACTTATTTCCAGGTGTTCCTACTGATTGCTACTGATTTCTAGGTGTCCCAGTTTTTTTAAGGAACAAGTAGGGATTAATTTAGCATTTTTAGGCTCATTAGGGTTGAGGTTGTACTGCATAATACTTCATTTGGCCTGCAGTGGCAGTGTTGGGAAATTGAAAACTTATTTCCAGGTTTTCCTACTGATTGCTACTGATTTCTAGGTGTCCCAGTGTTTTCAAGGAACAAGTAGGGATTAATCTAGCATTTTTTAGGCTCATTAGGGTTGTACTAGGGTTGTGGTAGTACGGTGTAAAACTTCAGTTGGCCTGCGGTGGCGCTGTGGGGAAATCAAAAAGTTATTTCCATGGTTTTCCAACTGATTGCTACTGATTTCTAGGCGTCCCAGTTTTTTCAAGGAAGAAGTAGGGATTTATTTGCATTTTTTGGGCTGGCTATGGTTGCATAATTGGGGATTGGGGTTGTTAACATCACATGAATTATTCTCTTATTATTCCAATAATATAAAAGAATTTAGTTTCCCATAAAGGTCCATTGCTAAAATGCCCAGTGATCAGATATAATCTATGGGGAATAATAACAGTAAGTTCTCAGTTCCCCTACAGCACTCCCACAGGTGAAATTAAGTATTACACATATTTTATTAAAAACAATAGACTGTAATCTTAACAATCAAATAAAAACCTAACAAAATTTATTTTCGCAAGTTGTAGAGTTTGTAGTTTTTAAAAATTGTTTATCCATTTTCTACTTTTTTGTTCTTATATTTTTTTGAATGTCTACAGAAAGAACCATGTAACACAAATTCAAGTTGTTTGACCTACTTAGAGACTCTTAGTCGTTGTGTGGGCAGATTGCAGTATGTAACATTGATGATTCCATGAAATAGAAGGTTGTTTAGAACACCGGGCAAGAAGGACAGGAAAATGCAGTTTATTGGTAAAAAGTTGTGAAACAGTGACTAATATATTTTACAGTTTATTACCTAAAAAAGTTATTTTATACATTTATTTTATTTTTCGTCGATTTAAGGGACACATCACATCCGAAACTAAAAGGATCCCACGACAGTATATTTGATCAAAGAGTTTACCAGCAAAAGCTGTTATCTATGCGTAAAAGTTCGAAAATGAGTAATTGTTTAATTTCCCTGTAGTGCCACCACAGGATATAATTAGTATTACACCTTTGTAGACTGTATTGGAATTTTGTATTTCAAATAAGGATTCAATATGCTACAAAGATATTATGTTGAAGGGCTATCATATAGCCTCAGTTGTCCAGGCTACCAAAGGGAACCGGGCCAAGCCCACATTGTCAATTAGTGGTTTCCAAACAAGTCAGGTAATTTTATTGTTGATGTCGATCCTGCCCTAGACCACAAGGGATCTTGAATTGAAAGCATTTGATACCCCCAAAAATAGCAAGGATTTCACACTTAATCCATTTACTATGCTTGATCACATGAGTTGTTTCCAAAAACCCCATCACTACCCTAGACCACAGGGGTTACTTTCAATAACCCCTCTACTATCCATATCACAAGGGTTATGACTACAGATGAGCGGACCTATACAGCAAGGTTCAGATCTATGCCGAACATCTTCATGTTCAGATCCCCGAACCCGGGCTACAGCCACATGTCTGGATTCCATGTTTAGGAACGCCCCATCGATCGGTGGGCGTTAACCCAACATATGCATCTAAATGCAATTGGCACATGAGAACCTAGGAGAACCCAATTACGTCACAGAGAGTTTACGATTATGGGGACAATAGCCGCGTGCATATGACTTTGGCATTTAAATGCTGCTGATGGCTTTACCGGTGACATTTAAAGGGTAACAAGCATGACCGATACTAGCACTAGCGTGGATGTAACCAGACTTCAGGTTAAGGTACCCAAAACTGAAGCAAAATTTTAGGTCCATTTTTAGTAAAACTCAACTAATCTAAACTGGTCCGCTCATCCCTAGCTTTGACAAATAACCTATGTACTACCCTAGATGACAAGGGTCTGCACCAATAACCATTCCACTAACCCATATCACAAAGGGTATCACCAATAACCCATCTACTACCATTGATCACAAGGGTTATTTTCAATAAAACCTTTAAGGGAACCTGTCATCAGAAATTGGCCTAATAATCCACTAGCAGTCTGTTGTCAAGCAGCTGAGCAGCTTCGAGATGATGTTGCTTTCATAGCCTGAAGAGGTTTCATCACCCAGAAAATCAACATTGAGATGTAAATTGGTCAGGGAGGTGGAGAGTTTTACACTGAAGTCAAGCTTTCCCTGACTTAAATGCCCCATTTACTGTAATTGATGGTCTTCTGACCTGGGACATCATTGATCAGATCTACCAAAGTCTGATGAATGATGTCAATAACATGAAAAGAGTTGTTCAGAGGCTGGGAGAGCTTGACTTCAATGTTAAACTCTCCGCCTCCATGACTTTATACATCCAGATTACATCTCACTTCAAAGTTGATTTTCTGGATGATGCCACCAACCTGGGCCTTGATAGAAACATGATCTAGAAGCTGTTCAGCTGCTTGACAACATATTGGTAGTGGTTCATTAATCAACTGCTACTGACAGTTTCCCTTTAACTACTCTGAATTACAAGGTTTTTTTCTGCCTAATAACCCCTTCACTTCCTGGATCACGAGGGTTCTTTCCAAAAGCTCCTGCACTACCAAAGTTCACATGGGTTCTTTCCAAAAGCTCCTTCACTACCCAAGTTGACCAGTATTATTTCCACGAACCCCGTGATGACCCTAGCCTAATACCGGGCATGCAATGATTGACTATGATTGAAATAATTTTGCAGTAATTTGCAGGTATCCTACGTGTGTATACAGGGGCCGACTAACTGCTGCGTTTAGTTTACCGTAGGATTCCCCGATCCAGGCTTCCTCGGATACCAATATTAGTATTCTGCCTCGTGTGTTAGAGCAAATGTAAGAGAACAGCTAATAAGGAACGCTCTATCACTGATCACATTTGATCAATCAGTTCAGCAGTCAATCCCTCCCGGCTGCCGAGTCTTTCCTCTTCCATTATTAAACACTTGCTTTATTCATGCAAAGAATACGGCACAATAATAATCCGGGAACTGGAGCACACACATTCCTACCTTTTTCTGTGGATTCTGTAATTTTCCATGCAATATATCACAAGTGAGGAGTATTGAAGCCGTACGGGTAAGTGCGCTGCAATCCCCTCGCGGGCACTAACCGGGCCATAGTGGACGGCCTACTCACCCATCATTATGTCCAACATCCTTCCAGCATCTTCAGTTCTCCGCAGGGACCCGCTATATGCATGTTTGTTTTCTCTCTGCTATAACATTATGCCCCCTGGTGAAGTAGAACAATCGCTTGGATTAAACAAACAGAAAATCATATAAAAATAAACTCTAGCAAAAAGACGGATTAACCTCTTAACGACCTAGCTTTTTTTTTTTTTTTTAACCTCAGGGATAGAACTAATTTTGTTTTTTCCATCATTTGTAAAGCCCAGGCGGATGTTTGAGGCCTAATTCAAAGGTTTTCATTTATTGTATATGACGTTTGATGAGAAAGGAAATGATGTAAAAAGTTCATAAATTTTTTTCAGCCTCTTTTTTGCAAGGTCTAATCCTGAAATTTTAATTAGCTGACATCTATACATGTAACCAGGTTTAAGCACCTTCATTACGTATAATTTCTTTAGATATAGATTTTTTTTTTACGGTGATTTAGATTTTTATGAATGTGCATGTAAGATTCCTACACAGCCCAGAGGTCTTTTTAGGTCAACAGATCACAGTGATAGTTGTCTATAACAGTGTGTGGGAGGGGTTAGCAGAACTCGTCCTGCCAATCACTATGTGTGGGCGGGGTAATCAGAACTCTCACTGTCAATCACTGTGCGTGGATGAGGTCACCATGGCTGTCACTGTCAATCACTGTGCGTGGGTGGAGTAATCAGTGCTCTCACTGTCAATCACTATGTGTGGGTGGGGTAATCAGGACTCTCACTGCCAATCAATGTGTGTGGGCGGGGTAATCAGAACTCTCTCTGCTAATCACTGTGTGCGTGAATGAGGTCACCATGGCTGTCACTGTCAATCACTGTGTGTGGGTGGAGTAATCAGGACTCTCACTGTCAATCACTATGTGTGGGTGGGGTAATCAGGACTCTCACTGTAAATCACTATATGTGGGTGGGGTAATCAGGACTCACTGACAATCACTGTGTGTGTGAGGGTGGGGTCATCAAATCTCTCACCATCAATCACTATGTCTGGGCGGGGTAATCTAGACTCTCATCAAAAACCATCTCACCATGTGTGTGTGTGAGTGAGGTAATCAGTAATCAGTACTGTGTGTAGGCAGGTTAATCAGGACTCGCATTGTCAATTACTGTGTGTAATTGGGACTCTTACAGTCAATAGCTGTGTGTGGGCAGAGTAATCAGGACTCTCACTACCAATCACTGTGTGTGGGCGGGGTAATTGGGACTCTCACTATCAATCACTATGTCTGGGTGGAGTAATTCGGACTCTCACTGTCAATCACTGTGTGTGGGTGGGAAATCAGGACTCTTTTTGCTTTCTAGAAGTCCTGTGTGGATTTACACTGCTTTTTACTGAAAAATCCTGCTGCTTAGTAGTTATAATAGTCATATAGTAACTATTAGTAATTATAGTAGTTAAGTAGTTATTTATAATTGGCAGTAGATTCATGTAATTATCTAATAGGTTGCCCTACACTTGTGTGAATTCATATTGAGGAATAGGGAGCTTTTCCCATCATATACATACAGAATAATTTGGATAACAATCATAGTATATACCACTGGATACCTTATTGCTTTTAGGGTATACTACCTCCATATGGCAGCACGTGGAGTATAGAAGACTCCATAGTTGGAAGACACGTGCCATCCACATGAGCCCAGACTTAGTTTCATTGTATTTCGGATATTATGTAACACATTGTTTCCTTCATGCTCCTTTCATGTTCAGTGACACTTTTTGTAAAAGAGACTTTCATTGTTCCTTTGCCCCGGCCTTGAAATATCTGTATAATGGCAGGAATAATAGAACTGGGGCTGCCTCTATATTTTACAATGTCATTGTCATATTGTTTATGAAAATGTCGACTTTAGTCATAAAAATGACAAAAAACCATGAAAGAGGCGAGAAACAAGTAAAAGAACTTTTGAAAACAAGTGCAGACTTTTTGTTTTTTTTCCTTGTGATCTGTTTCTGTTTCATTGTCATTGCCAATTATGTGTGTGTATGAGTGTATAAATGTGTATATCAGTGCATACATGTGTGTGTATGAGTGTATAAATGTGTATATCAGTGCATACATGTGTGTGTATGAGTGTATAAATGTGTATATCAGTGCATACATGTGTGCGTATGAGTGTATAAATGTGTATATCAGTGCATACATGTGTGCGCATGAGTGTATAAATGTATGTAAGAGTGTATAAATGTGTACAAATATGTATATTTGAATGAGGTAGGGGGCCTCATTCAGCAGTCTACGATGGGGCCCTGCCTCTCCTAGTTACGCCCCTGGTTGGCATACGGTGCACTAAATGGAAAACTTTTGATGGAACGGTGGTCATGGTTGGTATTTTAACGGGCAGCACAACCAATTTGTTAAAAGTAGAGCATGTCCTAGTCAGAACCATTATTCCCGGGCACTCATAAATTGTCAGGATCCATGAAAAACGGATGGCAAGCCGATGTTAATCCGGCATTTAAAGCTGCTGAGATTCGGTTTGTTCGCAGGTAACACAAAAACACCCCTTTAAATCATCTATGATAACTCTAAATAATAATAAAAAGTCAAAACTTCTAAAAAAAAAAAAAATGAAATAAACATTTCTAACCTGTAAATTGGTTCTGCACAGAAGGTGTCATATTCCAGCACCAAAGCAGATCTCGTCTGTGTCACAGTTTGATACTTTTAATTGAGATTTCAAAGATCCTTTCGGGGAGATCTGAGGGGGAAGAACTTGTGATTCTTGCAGGATTTCAGTCCCTCATGTTCACCTGGAGAGGAAGGTTCTCGCCTGTTTGTTTCTCTAGACTTTTGAAGCTGTCGCTGTTTTTCACATGTGGATATACGGAGTGATTTCTATGACAGAAATCTGATCCCTAGGAGATGTCACCAGTGGTGTGAAGTAGAGGAACATCACACCTTTTACCTTCAACTGAAATGTTTCCAGACTGGAAAATTATATTTACCAAATCAATTCCCTTTAAAAATATAAAAAAAAGCATTTTTGCTTTAAAGGGGTAATTCCATATCAGAATATGGGAGGAGATAAGCTGTGACATCATCTATGGTCAGTAGTGATGTAATGATGGGTCAGTGTTATCTATATAGAGGTCATTGTACAGGGAGGGGGAGGAGATAAGCTGTGACATCATCTATGGTCAGTAGTGATGTAATGATGGGTCAGTGTTATCTATATAGAGGTCATTGTACAGGGAGGGGGAGGAGATAAGCTGTGACATCATCTATGGTCAGTAGTGATGTAATGATGGGTCAGTGTTATCTATATAGAGGTCATTGTACAGGGAGGGGGAGGAGATAAGCGGTGACATCATCTGTTGTCAATAGTGATGTAATGATGGGTCAGTGTTATCTATATAGAGATCATTGTACAGGGAGGGGGAGGAGATAAGCTGTGACATCATCTATTGTCAGTAGTGATGTAATGATGGGTCAGTGTTATCTATATAGAGGTCATTGTACAGGGAGGGGGAGGAGATAAGCTGTGACATCATCTATTGTCAGTAGTGATGTAATGATGGGTCAGTGTTATCTATATAGAGGTCATTGTACAGGGAGGGGGAGGGGATAAGCTGTGACATCATCTATTGTCAGTAGTGATGTAATGATGGGTCAGTGTTATCTATATAGAGGTCATTGTACAGGGAGGGGGAGGAGATAAGTTGTGACATCATCTATTGTCAGTAGTGATGTAATGATGGGTCAGTGTTATCTATATAGAGGTCATTGTACAGGGAGGGGGAGGGGATAAGCTGTGACATCATCTATTGTCAGTAGTGATGTAATGATGGGTCAGTGTTATCTATATAGAGGTCATTGTACAGGGAGGGGGAGGATATAAGCTGTGACATTATCTATTGTCAGTAGTGATGTAATGATGGGTCAGTGTTATCTATATAGAGGACATTGTACAGGGAGGAGGAGGAGATAAGCTGTGACATCATCTATTGTCAGTAGTGATGTAATGATGGGTCAGTGTTATCTATATAGAGGACATTGTACAGGGAGGGGGAGGAGATAAGCTGTGACATCATCTATTGTCAGTAGTGATGTAATGATGGGTCAGTGTTATCTATATAGAGGTCATTGTACAGGGAGGGGGAGGAGATAAGCTGTGACATCATCTATTGTCAGTAGTGATGTAATGATGGGTCAGTGTTATCTATATAGAGGTCATTGTACAGGGAGGGGGAGGATATAAGCTGTGAAATCATCTATTGTCAGTAGTGATGTAATGATGGGTCAGTGTTATCTATATAGAGGACATTGTACAGGGAGGGGGAGGAGATAAGCTGTGACATCATCTATTGTCAGTAGTGATGTAATGATGGGTCAGTGTTATCTACATAGAGGTCATTGTACAAGGAGGAGGAGATAAGCTGTGACATCATCTATTGTCAGTAGTGATGTAATGATGGGTCAGTGTTATCTATATAGAGGTCATTGTACAGGGAGGGGGAGGAGATAAGTTGTGACATCATCTATTGTCAGTAGTGATGTAATGATGGGCCAGTGTTATCTATATAGAGGTCATTGTACAAGGAGGGGGAGGATATAAGCTGTGACATCATCTATTGTCAGTAGTGATGCAATGATGGGTCAGTGTTATCTATATAGAGGTCATTGTACAGGGAGGGGGAGGAGATAAGCTGTGACATCATCTATTGTCAGTAGTGATGTAATGATGGGTCAGTGTTATCTATATAGAGGTCATAGTACAGGGAGGGGGAGGATATAAGCTGTGACATCATCTATTGTCAGTAGTGATGTAATGATGGGTCAGTGTTATCTATATAGAGGCCATTGTACAGGGAGGGGGAGGAGATAAGCTGTGACATCATCTATTGTCAGTAGTGATGTAATGATGGGTCAGTGTTATCTATATAGAGGTCATAGTACAGGGAGGGGGAGGAGATAAGCTGTGACATCATGTACTGTCAGTAGTGATGTAATGATGGGTCAGTGTTATTTATATAGAGGTCATTGTGCCGGCATAAGTAAGACAGGTTAATGGAAGGATTTCAACTATTTATCCGTTATCCATAGAGCATAAAGTATATAAATAACATGTGCAGTGCTAAAGCTAAAATGTCTCTAGCAGAAATAAAGAAAAGTCTTAAAGTCAGATATAACGTAGAACAAGAAAGACCCCTCCGGGGAGTTTCAAAACTTTTCTCTTTGACCCTGAGCAATCTTCTGTATTCTGGAGGAGGCAGGGGGCGGTAGCATGTGCTCAGATCCCCTGCAGCGCCACCACATGGTGCTCCTTGATGTCAATGGGTTATTCAGGAGAGGTCCACTAGACACCACTGGATAACCCTTCTAATGCATCGGATCAAAAGAGTGGACGTAGTGGACCCTGTAGGAACAGTAAGAGTTCATCTCTTGTTTCGGTGAAGATTTTATGGTACTTTGTTTTATCCACAAAATGACCTAAATATTTTACCAGCTCGGAGCTGGAGGTTGTTGGAGCGTGTCTTATACTTTTAGAGAAATGCTTGTTCCCTGCTTTGCACTTGTGAGAAGAAGTAGTTCAAGGCTTTGAGCTAAAAAGTTTCATACAAATAAAAAACGTTACCTGAAATAAAATCGGCCTCGGGGTGTTTTTGTTCCCTCCAAGGTGGGTGATGTAGAATTGTATTTACTCTGAAGTACCATCAGTATTAACAACCTCATTGCTATGAGAAACCCTGCTGATTGGGAAAGTGGCCCTAAAGCATAAGATCTTCAATTAAATCGGTTGTTAACACTTTCTTTCTCCGAATTGTTTACACCTTGGCCCAAATTTATCAAAACTAGTTCAGTCTGTATCCGATACCAATACTATGTGGAACATTGGATGCATGGGACTGTATGGATAGAGTTGACATATGCGGTAGGAGCCATCCAGGAACATATGTGTCTGCTAAAGACATAGTTTTACATGTGGTATTTCAAGACACCAAATTGTTCTATCCAGAAGGTATGTTTCAGATTTTTTTTTAAAAACTTTTTCCAAATGGGCTTAATTTTTGGGATATGGGAGCATAGGTGTATATTTCACATAAACTAATTCACTCATACATCTGCCAAAAGCATATGAGATGGGGCAATACAAGACCTTGACCTTCAAACATAAATGATCCTTCCAATAGGAGGTGCTACTATATAAGGGTCGAAATCCAAAATCTACCAAATGGACTTTATTTTGAGTCTGAAAAAGGGCTCATTAAATGTTGACCCCAAACAAGGAGGTCCTTTCAATAGGACGTGCCACACCAAAAGAAGGGTGGAATTCAGAAATCTCTTTTGGATTACACTAGCTGCATTGGACCACATGAATACAATTAATGCATGTACATAAGAACACCTAAAGGTTGAGCTAAATTTTATGGAAAAACCTCAATACACATGAAGCTAACAGGAAGCACCCTGAGCCATTAGGAAAGGGGAAGCCCATGTTCAACATAAAACAGTGCATCTCAATATAGTAGGAGAACCTCAAAAACAGAGAGGATACACAAATACCAAAAAGCATGCCCAGAAGGTACACAAGGGCAGAGGGTCCCACCATAGAGAAGGGGTTGGGCTAGGAGACAAACGCATAGACAAGAAATTGTGGAGAGGGATCAAGGGAGAACATTGACGTGAGAATGATGAAAGTCCTAAACCACAAATACTGGAACATGGTGGCTTGCCTAAAATCACGGGAGGCTAGAAAGGACAGCAACTGGTAGCTTTTTCTTGCTCTTAAACCGAATATTGGGTATGAACAGATTCATAAGTAGGAGACCGCAAGATGTTCACCTAAAATAAACAGGACTTCCGTAAAGGTATACCCTTGGTGTATGAGACCATGTGGCCACAGTTGCCGTAGACCAAGGTAAGCTCTCTTAGATTAGCTCCAAAGACCACCTTCCTACAGAAGTGAAGAAGAGTCAAATTCATACACTAAAAATTCTAAAATTCTTCAGACATTGGGGGAAGGGTTTATCAAGGCTTGTACTTGAGTACAGCCTTGATAAAATCACAATTCCTGGCCTATGCTCTTCTCCCTCTTAAGCCAACCTTCATGCCAAGTGTAGTGGAGATGCCGTGTTACCGATGCAGGTTTTAGAGTGGCTTTCCACCATACTAAGAAGCATAACTAAGAGGCCAGCGCCTCTATATCCATTGTGAGTTAAGGAACATGGGGACCATCAAGGGCTGTCACGCAATGTGCCGGTATTTGATAAATCCCCCTTATTGGATCCACCAAGGTGACCTATGGGACACATTTTAGAGTGCATGGGTTAGTCTATAGAGCTTCTGTTTTTCACATGTTTGTTGTTGAACACATTTTGTGTTTGTAACTGGAGGAACTAGTTATATTTTACATTTTGAATTCTCAGATGTTGCGACTGTCATAAAAATTGCGACTAGGCTTTACCCAAACACTTAAGAGAAAGAAAACAAGTCATTTACTGATTTTTTTTTTTGTTTTAATGATTGTATTTTTATGTTGTTGGGGTTTTTTTTTACGTGTTTTGGTCTTTACCCATGCAGGTGTTCACTTTGTTCCTCCAGAGACCAGTGCGATACAAAAGGTCACCGATGTTGGCTACAATAAGCGAAAAATCAGATACAAATTAAAGCTATGTATTGTATTTCTCTCCACTTACATCTGTCTCATGCAATCGCTTTTTTTACTTGTTAACAAGGCTTTGGAGGTTGCACCACGGCTGTTGGAAAACTCATTAGCTGGCGTGTTTATAGAGGAGCACTTCAGGCAATTGGATTGATTCCTCTGTCTTATTTTGCCCAAATATTAAACAAATCATCCATCATCCCCCCCAAGTACAAAGACGGGACTGTTTCTCGCATGGTATAATGACATTGTTACAGCACAAACACAACCATGTCTCTGTATGGCTTCATTTGTGTTATTTCCAGATTATCTATTCCTTTAACATACTTTTAGTTCTTATTTTTCTATATTTAAGCCTAAGGTATATAAAAGACATAATACAAATAACAGACATAACACGGCATAGCATCTATATCCACAACTAAGACTTCCATATAGTGTTTTACAGTATAGTAACCTATAATCAAGTTAAACCATTTAGTACCTTAAAGGCATTTTCAGCCACGTGCCGAACTATTACGTCATAGAGCTGTTAAGCATGGGCTGAGTCGTCTTCAAACATACTGGATGTTTGCAGCATTATGTGGGTGTCAACCTGTTAAATTTGAACCTGTTAAATTTAAAGCAATATTCTCATATTGGCAATTACATTTAATTGAATTAATCTGCCATAAATATGCATTTCTTTAATGGCATGTTATTAAGAAATATGTTCCTGTATGAAAATAATTCTCTATAAATGTATCCATGTTGTACCTTAGAAACGAGTAAGTTGTCCTTGGATACAACTTTTTATGCACTCTGGCAGCAGTGGCAACTCATTTGCTATTAAGGCGTCCAACCACCTCGATTTATTACTACAGGGCCTGTGTGGAACATGCAGTAACTTCCAACCCTGTCATATGTAAAAATGTTTTGTTTCTTTTAGCAATCACTCCACAGGGGTGGTCATGTCCAACGACAACTATCTATTTTTTAAAGGATCATATGACTACATATAGGGACATTGGGGTTATTTATCATTCACCGGCTCTCTATTCCTATTAAAATAAATGGGAGCTGATCTGCGGTAACATAGTTTGACCACTACACAGGAAATAGCACTGTCTGCTTCCTGTTGGATATAGTACACCAATTAAAGGGGTTATCCGGGTTTTAAAAATTACTGAGGCCAGGGCTGGGGTGGGCTATTTAAAAATAATAAACATGTACTTACCTCCTCCGGCGCCGCCAATGTCACGATCCGTGGTCCCTTCGATCCATGCCCCTGTTTGTTTACAGGGGCACAGAAGCCGAGCACAGGGAACTTCCAGTCCGTGATGTGACCGGCTCCTCCCATCTGTCCCTATCTCTTAGCGTTGTAAGCGCTGGGAGATGGTGTCAGATGGGAGCTTCCGGCCGGTGAACAGACATGACGGGCCGAGGCGCGGGACTTCGGCGGCGCCGGACTAGTTAAGTAGATGTTTATTATTTTTAAATAGCCTTCCCCAGCCCGGCACTCAGTAATTTTTAATTTTGGATAACCCCTTTAAGTTTATATTCGGAACCCGTACAATGATTTTTAAAAAAATATTATTAGCTCAAAACACTCCTTTAAGCAAAATCCTCACCTCTACATTGTTGCTAATGTACTGTAATACATATTTTAGTTGTATCCTCTAGGCAGTCGGATTTTGCAGCTGTAATTCACTTACCCCCTCTGCCGCTGTCATCTCTCCCGTTAATTCATTGGCATCCTCACATCCACCTCTCCTTTAACACACCAAAGAGTAAAATGATGCGAAAGCCTAATAATAGAATTGCATCCTTCCTGCCACCCATCCGCCATAGGAGCGAATATCTGCAGAACATCTGGGATAAATCTGTTTTCTTTTTTACAGTTCAATAATTGGTAAGTTCTCGGCACCTCATTTATGCAATTGAAAACATTTGGAAACAGATGGGCATTACATGGCTGATAGCTCGTCTATTGAGCACACGCTAACGCCAAACAAAGGAGCAGATTTTCATCTGTTTTTTTATCAAACACCTTGCAACATCTTCCGAATGAAAATTCACTTTTACGTAATAAAAATGCGGGATGGGTTTATATGCGTCAGATTAGAGACGAGCGAATGTTATTTCTGATGTTCTATAGGACACTCATGGGAAATCCTTTGGGGATTATTTACTGTCTATTGGGATTAGAGGGGTGTTCTTATTTTAGGGTATTTATAACCTATACACAGGATGTGTACCTGAAATAAGTGCTCCCATACATCACGATGGAGAACTTTGTCCATGCGCAGCCACTCCTACATTCAGACCAGCAGCTAGATGGAAGACGTACTATATGTAATGTATAGGTTATAAATAATAGGTAGTGAATATATGCTTAAAGGAAACCTACCATCACGGATCTCCCTAACTAAGGTAGATACAGTAGCAGCAGTGGCGCATTAAGTGCCACTATGGACAATACCAGGGCCCCCCAGTGTCCAAACCAACCTTGTGCCCCGAGGCCTCATCTCCTCCACCCGACACCATGGCAGCCCATACTGCCCCCCCCCTTTAATGAAATGTCCACAGCAGAGCACCCCCTTTACAAAAATGTCCACAGCAGAGCTCCCCTTTAGAGAAATGTCCACAGCAGAGCCCCGTTTACAGAAATGTCCACAGCAGAGCCCCCCTTTAGAGAAATGTCCACAGCAGAGCCCCGTTTAATGAAATGT
The DNA here is from genome assembly GCF_040894005.1 of Engystomops pustulosus. Taxonomy (NCBI): domain Eukaryota; kingdom Metazoa; phylum Chordata; class Amphibia; order Anura; family Leptodactylidae; genus Engystomops; species Engystomops pustulosus. The sequence goes on from NC_092412.1 coordinate 31,384,054, forward strand.
GCACAGCAGAGCCTCCCTTTACAGAAATGTCTACAGCAGAGCCCCCTTTAATAAAATGTGCCCAGCAGGGCACCCCCTTTAATTAAATGTGCACAGCAGAACCCCCTTTACAGAAATGTCCACAGAAGAGCCTCCTTGCAATGAAATGTCCTTTAATGAAATGTGCCCAGCAGGACACCCCCTCTAATGAAATGGGCACAGCAGAAACATCCCCCCATAAATGAAATGTCCACAGCAGGGCCTTCTTCCTTTACAGAAATGTCCACGTTAGGGCCCCTTGAAAAAAAAAAACGCTATACTCACCTTGTCTATAGTGAAGTCACAGGGAGAAGAAGCTGGATGTGAGTATAGCAGTGAGTATTTCCCCGTGACCTGTACCCTATACCCAATAAACTATGTCCATCGCTGGGTGTTTATGATTTACTGGCGTCATTTAGGTGACTTTTAGTATATCGGGATATATTCACCATGGGATGGATATGTTTTTTTTGTACTTTTATGCCTCTGGAATCTTTGATTTTTTTTTTACTGTATTATAAATGTCTATGAATACTTGGGCGCAGATAGGTTTAGTCTTTTCAGGGTGAATGTGAGTTTAAGTGTCAGCAAACCATCTTTTGTACCCCTATGGGGAATCCCCATATTTTTTTATATATGTACCAGTAAAATATAATAATTTTGCATCATAAGGGATATTATGTGTATTTATTAGTTTTCCCAATAAATTTTGACTTTTTATGAGTTGGTGTAGTTTGACTTTGTACATATTTTTTGGTGACCAATCTCTAATCATGGTATATGAATTTTTTTTTTTAGCATAATTTTTTTATTATTATATATTATAGGGAGTAAATAATCCTGGGGAACACCCGGGGTAATCGGAGGTCACCGATACAAATAAACAGGCAGTAATACAAATCTCAAGTTGAAAGGGGGGAGGGAGAGAAGGGGACATGGAAGGCAGGAAGATGGAGAGGGGAAGGTGAGGAGTGTACAAACCAGAGGGGGGGATATATGGTACATTAATTCTAGAGGCATGTAGATATCATAAACCAAGAGTAAAGCTAGGTTTCGGGTGGGTGGAGATGGGAGGATTGTGCTGCAAATCAGGGTAGAACCTGTTTTATGGCCCAGCTTGGTCATTGTGTGGTGAGACAAGATGTGCTCATCGCAACTTGTCCGTACACAATAGAGGTCTATGGGGGCCGCCAGTTGACCACGGTTTATGTGGCGAGCACAAGGCCAAAAAAATCAGCCTTTGGGGCTCTTTATGGGAATTATATATTATGGGTACCATATAGAGTCATATGGAAGGCCTATTGCTCCATACTATTTACGTAAGTCAGGAAACCACACAATTCCTGTAGTTGCCCTTTAAGACAGACATAATATTATGGCTTCCTGAAATATGTTAAAAGTCTGACTCCATAATCTAAGCCTTTGTTTTCCACCAGCCTCGCTATGTAGAGGAGAATTATTACCATCATATTAATGATCCGGCATAGCAGCTAAGTACAAGTTAAAGTTACTGACTAAACAGACTCGCGGTCTCATAAAAGCAAAATAGATTGAAAGTCACAAAACATAAAACAATTGGCAGGTCGCTTTTATTCATGTAAGAAGCCAATTGATTTCCAGGGCAGCCAGGAAATGTGAAATTCTCTTCAGATCCTACTAAAGAAGTGTGAAAAAGAGGAAAACACAATCTATTGCTCCTCTCGCTGGGGGTTTTAACACAAAAATACAAGGTGGCTCAGAATCCACTAAAACTGCAATTGCACCTCACAGTAGTTTTAGCGATTCTGTCATGTTTTACGTGAAGCATATCTGAAGCTTCTTTAAACTTTCCGTACCATGGGGTGCACCGATATTTTATGCTGAGACCTATTAAAGTGGAACCACAGAGAAAACCGTAAGCTATTAAATGGCCATTAATCTAATGGTTTGATATAAAAAAATCCATGAGGAACCATGAGTTGGTGTTATAAAAAAATGGCGGTGAAGAGTCATCCATCCAAGAGTTCTCCATAGAAGATATGAAGGAACCCATGGTGGCTTGTGGTGAATGTACAGATCCATGGCATGACTCCCATGGAGCTATTTGTACATGGATTTGCATTCAACAGATGCTTTAATGGGTTAAATTTTTTTAGAAAAATTGATAACCATATCAATACAAGAGCAAGAAATTTTGGTTGGGCATCTTTAAGGGAAACCTACCATCACAAATCTACGGATTAAGATAGATTTGATGGTAGTTTGCTAGTAACATGGTAAGCAATGTATGGGGGGCATATAAACGGTTGCAAATTTGCGGCCTGATATATGCCCCTCATTGTTGTCTTTGGCGCCACATTCTGCTCACTGTACCATGCCTTGTGCGCCAAAAAAAATAAGCCTGCTCTATCTTTGGTCATAATAACGGCCGTGGGGCTCTATTTTCTATGGAGAGGGAAGGGGTGTTCCTGTCCGGCCGTAGCCGGAGGGGTTACACGTTTGTGTAAATGCAGCCTTACCTTAATCAGTAAATTTCTGATGGTAGGTTCCCTTTACAGCCCTCTGATAACTTCTTGGTTCGACAATCATCCGCTACTAGAGTAATGTAAGAGAGAATAGTTTTGAGGGTATAGCCAGATATTGGCCCTATTTTCAGAGGGGCCCTAATAGCCTTTCACCCACAAAACTTTAAGTACATAATGTAGATTGGACTACAGGTATAAATAGGGAAAGATGGTACGACCATCAATTTTTCAATCAGTTTTTGAAGGAACTCTGCATGGAAGTTGTTCCAGAAATCTTGGAGAACTAAGCACTGGGGATGAGTGGTCCTGGACTGCAGTGTTCAGGTTTATGCCAAACATTGCCAGATTGGGTCCCGAACCCGGATCTCAGCCAGAAATTTGGGTTCAGTGTTCAAGCTCACCCCCACTGGTAACAGCCATCCAAAATTGATCATTGCTATGATGGGTGTTCATTGCAATGGGGTCCCACGAACCTCTGTAGGACCCCTCGTGAAGCAGATGGCCGCACATGACCGTTCTGCTCCATTAATCTCTATGGAGCTGACGGAAATAGTTGAGCACAGCACTTGTTCATGGAGATTGTCCATGGACAGTTGTTATCACATGACCCTCCATCTGTTTTATGGACAGCAACATCTGGCTGATGAGGGTGTTCAGGTGTTCAGGTTCGGGTAACTGGACCAGTCTGTTGTTCATTGTCGGAAAATCACGAACCCAAACCTTAACAGATCCACTTATCACTACTAAGTGCAAATCTCCTATAGAAGTAGGCATGCTCCAGATTGAATCCATAATGATGATATCGGGCAACTGTGGGGACCATACCAGCCCTTCCAGGACTCCTTGTTCTCACGTATTCTGTAGACAATTCTTAGATGTTTTGGATCATTATCTTGCTGCAGGATACATTTTGGACACTTCTATAGACTCTTTTCCTTTGGAGCAGAGCAATAGTTGCATGTTGGTGGTTGCATATCGTTCTCTTCGGAGATAGGAGAACATCTGGCCCTCTACTATAAGATTACCATCTGAAAAGTTTGCAAGCTTTGACATCTGAGGTTGAAGCTCCAAACACTTTGACTCTTGTTACCACTGCCACTGATATTGAAGCTAATACAAAAATATTGACACAATTAAGGATCATTAATTAGTCTTTATTATCAGCTAACGAATGCTCTTCAGTGAAGGTTCCCATGTATTACCATATCCCGAGCATCTCATTCTCTCCACTCTCCCTGATTTCTAATGCTAATCTTTCAATGTTATGCTAATCATTTTAGTGTATCTCGTGCAGATGGTGTTACTATTAACATGGTGTTACAGAAACTTCCCCATCTGGTTTTGTTTTCTAATCAATCGCAACAAATGGTTTCTGCCTTAATGGAAGGGTTTTTGCTCTGTCTTCCTTTAACCCTATGAGCTGCTTTACAGTTTTACATCTGCATTAGCTAATTGCTGTCCAGGGAGCCGAGAACTTTTCAGACAGGAAGTTGTCAAAGTTTTGTAGTTTAGGTTTTGCATATTAATGAGCATAATGGATCTGCTCTCCGAACAAGTTTACAAGACTGGACAATGACTTAAAGCCAAATTGTACTTTAAATCAGTGGGCAAGAGGGCATCATAGGTGCCATGTTGGATCCATAACTATCTTACTACAATGAGCTTACAATCTTGAGTGTTTGCTTTTGGTTTGGGAAAGTTTATGGTCTATTGAGAAGGTCTGCAATATGTTGGTAATGTTTACTCCATGTTGGGAGTGTTTACCTTGGGATAGAAACTTGCAAATTGGAAATGTTTACTGTGTGGTCAGAATCCTTACGATATGTTGGGTATACCCTATACGATATGTATGGCCTATTTGCAGTACTGTATGTAGGGAATGCTTACAGTGTATTTTGTATTTGTATTTGTATATGTATTTGTATGTTGGGATTGGAAGATTTTACCAATGTTGTTGTCTCCCATACTGCATGTTTAAAGCAAATCTACCATCAAAACCCATCATGATAAACCATGATAAACCGTGACTGTGATAATTTTTGATGTTTTTCCATTAAAATCTTGGAATACTCATAGGACCAGATTTATCATGGCTTGCATGCCATCATAAACCGCTTGGGCCCTATAGACCAGTTGGCGGTTGGGGTCGTGTTGTGAGCCGGACGGGGCGTGACTGGCTAGCGCCCATTCAGGCACAGGCTAGGGTGCAATTCTACTCCAGGTCAGAATTGGCATAGAAGTTCCCCGGCGGCGCATTGCAGCGTAACCCATTCCTCTCTCCATCATCCATGTCCATACTTTCTTTTCTTGAAATCTGCTGTTTGTTGGGAATGTCTAAAGTATATTTGAGAAATGTACAGGATGTTTCAATTCTGAAATTCATTGGGGCTTATTTACTAAGGGTCAGCGGAACGCACTTTTGTTGGATTTTTCAGGATTTGAGCCACTGTGACTGGTATTTAACTGGGGATTGATTTTGGCACAGCTGCACTGGCTTTCATGCGACAGAAATCAGCGGGCGGGCCATCAGACGATCTGACTGATTCGGACAGAGCGCAGGATTTAAGATTCAATTTGTGTCGCAAGATCCAGCACTTACATGCAGCAGGAATAAGAAGGTGAACTCCGGCGGACCTGAGCGGGGAAGCGACACATGCAGGATATCGGGCGCACGATCTTAGTGACTTGTGGCAGATGTGCATTAACGGGTAAGTAAAGGTTCCCCATTGTGCGCAATCTTTCTTTCTTTCAATCCTTATTACCTACTGTGTTTTGTGAATGTTTAACAAATTGTTGGGGTATTTTCTAAGTGCAAGAAATGTTTACAGTATGTTGGGAGTAATTGCCGTATGTTGATTATGTTTACAGTATATACAGACTACCGGCAGCATGCTGGGTGTCATTATAGTGTGTGGAGAAATGTTACCGTTTGTGGAATAAGCTTATGATTTGTGGTAACTATGAGAAGGGAATGTTTACGGAATGTTTGTCACGTCTTGGGAATGTTTACAGTATACGCAGACTGCTTACAGTATGTCGGGAGTAACTACAGTATGTCGCAACATTTCACAGTATGTTGGATATGCTTATCAAATCTTTGGAGTGATTAATACATAGAGGGAATATTTACAGTATGTTGGGCCAATCATAGCCATGGCTAGTTGTTAGGGGCGTCAGTTTTCCGGATTGGCTGTTTGGCCACCATTCTGGCAAATTGTCCAAAACCAAACTCGACCTTCTGCTCTGTTCATCTCTATTCATGGAGAGTAGTAGTTGAGTTCCTTTGATTTTCTCTTCCTGCAGTGTGAACTAGGTTCTAGTGTCAGGCTGTCTATTATATCCTATACAATATACAGGCAGTTCCCTACTTAAGGACACTCAACAGACAGACGGCCCCTTGTTACAGACAGACCTCTCTGCCCAGTGTGACCTCCGGTGGAGTTCTCTGGAAGCTATTACTTTAGTCCCAGGCTGCAATGATCAGCTGTAATGTGTCTGTAATAAAGTTTTATTGATAATCCAAAAATTTTGAAAATCCAATTGTCACTGGGACTAAATTTTTTTTTGGTCTGGAGTAAAATATTATAAAATATACAATTCCAACTTACATACAAGTTCAACTTTAAAGTACAAAACTGAAGAACCTATCTTGTACTTAACCCGGGGACTACTTGTATTCTATTTTAGATTTGCGCACCCATCTATCTGCAGTCAGACTCTGACCAGCAACAGTAAACACCATGGGGCAAATTTACTTACCCGGCCCATTCGCGATCCAGCGGCGCGTTCTCTGCTGTGGATTCGGGTCCGGCCGGGATTTAAGAAGGTAGTTCCTCCGCCGTCCACCAGGTGGCGCTGCTGCGCTGAAAGTCATCTCATCGCGCCGGAATGCACCACCTCGGACCAGGTGAAGGTAAGCGCTCCCCAAGCGACACTTTTTCGGTTTTTAAATGCGGCGATTTTTCCGAATACGTCAGGTTTTCGTTCGGCCACGCCCCCCGATTTCCGTCGCGCGCATGCCAGCACCGATGCGCCACAATCCGATCGCGTGCGCCACAATCCCGGGGCAATTCAGGTACAATCGGCGCAAATCGGAAATATTCGGGTAACACGTCGGGAAAACGCAAATCGGGCCCTTAGTAAATGACCCCCCATGTGACTGTTAAAAGTAATTTCATACACATAATTATAATTCTTTATGGTCTCAAATAACAGATTCTTTCCAAAATACCTCATTCGGGTGACACCAGAAGGACTCTGGGTAATTCTTACAAAAGGTTGTAGAATACAAAATACTTGCATATTTATCAGTCACGTGTCCATGTCAGTCAGTCTTTCCTTGAGTTTATATCCTGGTGGTGGTCAGAAGGTTTCCATCATCTCCAGTAGCTCTTCATATGTCTGTATGTATGACGCGTATGTCAGCAGAGTGTGCATGGCTATTTCTTTAACTCTTCATGGTCTAATACATGTGAATATTGTAGATACATAATATCTATCAGTGACTGTGAGTGCCTCCTCCTACCATTGGGGCACAGTTCCAACTCTCTGTAAGTATCCGCCTCTCACTATTTGCTGGTCAAATTCATTTGCTAGCTGTTACTGTTCTGCTGTTGTTTGTTTCTGTGTTTCTCTTGGATCTTGATTTCTGACTTTGCTTTCTTGACTATTCCACTGTCTTGGTGATTTGGATCTTATTTGCTCTTTCTGTTGAGACTCCATTTATTGTTCCTTAATATGATTTTCCATTTGTTTGCCGTGTTTTGCGTCTGCACAGTGACCTAGAGAGGAGTTACTGACCACCAGTTAGGGCCGACCCAGTAAGTAAGCAGGTGACAATTTGGGGGGCTTAGCTTTATGGCTCACAGTCCTGTCTGTCATCCATGTGTCCAGAGTTCCCATTACAATTTCATTGGCAAAGTGACATTTCTTATGTCTTAAGAAAGACTAGGAAGTCCAGACCAGTATGAACCCAGAATGTATTAAAACAGAAGTTATGGAGATCGTTGAAGTGATTATAACCTAAATAACGGTGCCACCTCCCCCCCCCCCCATCTCATCCAGCAGTACTATATCAGATTATTTTTTTATTTTTTAGTGGGTTCTCCATGCAGTATCTCACAACCATCTGATGTGAAGAGACACTATTTTTAGGTGTCAAGTCCTGCTTTATAGCAGATAACTAGCCCCTGATGCTGCCCCCATCTTGCTGCAGATCACACTGCCTGAGGCAAGATGCTCAACTTACCTCATGGACGGTCCAACGCGGCTATCAGTAGACAACCCCTTTAGCAGAAACTTGAGGACATCTTCAATTGTTTACAATTTCTTCCAATTCTTCCAAATCCCAATAGGATTCAGCTGTTTCCTGATAATTCTTTTTGTTCCTGTTCTTTAAAAAAATAATTTGAAAATGAATGGAAAATAAGAAACTCTTTCGCTCAATAAATATGAGCAAATAAGTCCAACGCTCTTGACTGTTTATAACTTCTCCAAACCAGCTGCACTAGTTACAGCCAGATACTACAGAGCCAAAGCGGGGAAGCATAAAATTTATAAACCTCATATCAGTTGAGAACACACTGTATGTAATATACTTCCGCTCATCAGTCCAAAATACACAAGGCACAACACTTCCAGTAACAACTTGTTAACTATTCATCCAGTAACTCACTGCCAAACACATGAAACATTGTGAGTGGCCCGCTCTCTAGAGAAGATTACCAAACTACTGAAGAACTTTTTTAGGAACTTTTTATATTGGTTTGGAATGTCTGGATATCAGAACCTAAACGTTGAGCTTCATTTTAACTATTGTTTGAAAAAATTCTTACATTATTTGTTCATTTCATCAATCAGTAGAGCAACACATTGCAATTCGGAGTCCATGTTAAAACCTTATTAAATATAATTAAGGGACAATGGCTTAACTTGGAGCTGATGGGCCCCAAAGTTGGTACCAGGATCCCGATTTTAATGTATGGTTTAAAGTACTAGTCTTCTCATATGGGAAAGTGACACCTCGTGGGCTGTTTGAGCCTCTTGGACCCATTCGCAACCGCACCCTCTGCACCCCCTCAAGTTATACCCTGTTATGGGGGTTATCTCTATTTCGACCTATTTCCTACACAACAGATACATGGAAACAATGACACTCACTGTGATCCACGGCTTCCTTTTGCTCCCTTTTACCACTATGTGAGCTAAGGAAATGCACAGGCATGGTCAGATGCTATGAAACCTCTGGCCAGAAAGGGACAGGGTTATACTCATAATAAATGGCATTTCCATGTTCACTAGCAAATTACTTGGTGTCCAGGGAAAAGAGAAGATAAAAAAATCTAATGTACACTGGTTCAGTTCCTCATTTCCGCTATGTGGCCCCAAGGCTTTGAGTAAACCTTTCTGGCTGGGTCGGAAATGGCAGTGGTCACACAAGTGGCCGTAAGGGTTTCACTGCGTTAGTGTATAGCAATCTGATCAATCTGACTGCAGGAACCTCCACTGATCATGAGAATGAACCCTCTCCAATCCAGTTCTCAGTCATTGGTCTGGAATGGAGTTTCCCATGCCCTCCTTACTGACTCAAACACTGCTATACCTAGCTGAAGAGAATTCCTTAGGGAGAGATGAGGAAGTGGTAGGAGAGACAGTGGCTTTGTTGTTCGGCTCTGCTACCTAATTAACTACTCCCTCGGGTAGGAGAGGGTGAGAGTGGAGCTGGCTGTGTGATGAGAAATAAACCTCCTCACTCAACCCTCAGGAATTCTCTTCAGGGTCAATGAGGCAGGCTAGCTTGACTGTATACTGTATACATTTGTCTATGTCCGGTAACCCCCCCGTAATATTCATTGTTCTCCACACTCTTTATTGTACCATAATGTGAGTACCTAGACTTTTATTAACATGAATAACTCTGAAGCCATTCGCTTTTGTCACTGTTGGTATTCAGCAAAATCTGGAAGTACACCAAGTCATATAATATAGGCAATGATACCATAGAGGAGGCTGTAAAATATTTGGGAATAATTTATTCATCCACACTATGACAAAACACTCTGTATACTGCACAAAAAAAGTTGTTTTCCATGTAATAAATGAGCAGGTGGCTCCGAAAAGCATGTTGACTGAGTATAGTGGATTCACACTGAGGCTAACAACGCTTTTTATTGATAATCTTCCGCCATCTGTTCTGTTGATTTATTCATGGTACTGGAAACGCAGGTGAGATGAGAGAATGCAAATAGACACACAATCTGAATCAGCCTGTGATTGTCGGAACGATCAATACTACAGAAGCCCTTCACTGCAATTAGACAACTTTATCCAGAATATTCGAGTCAGCAATCTCATATCTCGGCAAGGTATCTTCCCAGCCATGGTAGAGAACGGTGAATTGACGAGTCATGGGTATTTTGGATAGTTTTGCAAAATGCTTTACAATATTCATGTTGTACATACTTCTTATTGTTCAAACATCAAGAATGATCAGTGATGTGTTCAATCTGATGTGTATTTGTTATAGGGATTGTTCCAACAAAATTCCCCAAAAAATTAAAATGTACAATCCAGTGAGAAGTTTGCTGACAAAGTAGGGCACCAACTAGTGTTCAAAGTGTATAGCAATGTTCACGTCCACCAACTGCACTCAGTGTTGATGGACGCACATGCTCATTCACTCTTACCTCTGGTTTTTTTGTTAGAGAAGGAGCAGAGACTCTGCAAAAGATTAAACTTTAGTCCAAGAAAGTTTTAGAAAGGTATTTTATTGTCATTAGAGGAAGGATCATAAGTATGACTTCCACTACCATGAATTAGAAGCAGCACCAAGGGAAAGGAAGGCATAAAACACAATAATTATATAAAAAGATATATTTCTTCTATAAAAGATGCAATATACTTTATATTAGGTAGACACGTGAATGCTACTGGATTGAATCTCTGGGTCCCCCAATGCTCATATTGCACTATGACATGATTGTAGGAGGTCACAACTATCCAAACCCAGAAATGAATAAATCATTTTAGGAAGTGGAAAGATTGGGGTCAACCCTATGGCCTAGAAGCTAAAGGGGCCTAAATGTCCTTTTGTTTCCTGCCAAAAGACCAATGAAATGTATTGTACCTCACTAGAACAAACATTAAATAATCCCTTACATAATTGTTATGTGCATCAATCAAAATAAAATAGCTGCCTAGCGGTTTTATGGCCCCATATGAATCCATAGTTACATGAAGTTGCCATATGGCGATGGGATTTGAGTATTTTGCAAGAGAATTGTTTAAGCACTACACAATTCTACAGAATAATATTGGATAAAACAAACCTCTGGGTCTCGATTTATACTTACAGTGGGTATGAAAAGTATTCAGACCCATTTCAATTTTTCACTCTTGGTTTCATTGCAGCCAATTGGATTGCTCATTCATGTGCACTCTGCATCCCGTCTTGACAGTAAAAAACTGAAATCTAGATGTTTTTTGCTAATTTTATTTATTACATAAGAAAAATGTTATCATCACATGGCTACAAGTATTCAGCCCCTTTGCTTAGTATTGAGTAGAAGAGCCTTTTGCAGACATGAGTCTTCTTGGGGATGATGAAAAGAGTTTTTCACCCCTGGATTTCGTAATCCTCTGCCTCTTCCTTGTAGATCCTCTTCAGGTCCCTCAGGTTGGATGCTGAATGTTGGTGGAAGCCATTTTCTTGTCTCTCCAGAGATGCTTAATAGGTCCGGGATCTGGCTGGGCCAGTCAGGAATGGTCACAGAGTTATATTTGCCTGACTTTGGGGGAGATATTTTATAGGTAAACAAGTGATTTTTCACATAAAATAGGGAATTGTAGAAATGATATTTCATACCCTACCTGAAGGAGCTAATAGTTTAGTGGGGTAAAACCAGGTGACAAGTTATTTTTAAGTTACTTGAGTTGCACCCAATGTCAATGTCACAGTTTACAAGGAAGCAGAAACCCAAATAAAGAGAGCAAGAACAAGGGAAACAGGGAAAACTGTCCCTTACTCTGTGGATAAGCTAGTCCCTGTCTGTGGGTGATGGTCATTTACTCGGGCTAGTTCAAGACCCAACAACCAAAGACCTATCCAATAGGAAAAGGGACTAAAGGATACTAGGGTCTGGTGTACTAAATTTAGGACCCCCTAAAAAATGATTTGTTCATAAAAAACCTGGCAAAATCCCAGTATGCACAAAAACCAAGGCAGAATACAGGAAGAAGGGCAATAGGGAGGGCAATAATGGTGGTTAACAACCAAATCCACAAGGCACTTACTGTTAAATAAACACAGGGAAAGGGGAACAGATAGGAAAGTGGTGAGAGAATACAAGAGAACAGACAAACTTCACAGAATCTCTGTCCAAAAAAACAAGGTACTAGAAGTTGTACTAGAAATAGATGTTCCTACAGAACAAAACCAGTGATAAGCTGCAGACACAAGAATACCTAGCAAAGACTGAATGACAAAACCAGCCTTAAATGGAGCCCGGCCACTCCTGATAGGATAATACAAAGTAACACAGATGGGACCTAAAAACACCATCAGGTAATGCTAATAACAAAAAAACAACAACAAAAAATACCAACAACCAACAACAAAAAATACCAATAAGAAAAAATACCAACAAAAAATACCAATAACAAAAATACAGGTATAAACAATCAGGCCACATAGCATAGTACTAGAGAACCAACTAGTAAGGCCAAAGGACTCTGGTTTAAATATTTCATAGGGCCCCTAATAACCGTACCCTTTATTCTTCGTAATTAGAAGACATGCCCTCTCAAGCACCAGGCCTAGATGAAACTTTTATACCATCTCTCCGACTTACTCCTATATTACCCCCTTTACACTTTAATAAACTGTTCAGCATGTAAAGGGTGAAGAGAAAAGCTCGGAATATCCAGCATATGCTTTGCAGGGAATCCTGAACATTAGTTCCAGTCTCGATATGGGAAAATAACAGAACAGTACCTGCACAGCCGGCCGAAAAATAATGAGTGTGCTACGGGAACCATGACCAAATTTTACTTAGCAAATCTCAGCTTTGCACAGCGCTCACCTGTTGTTACCCTCCTAGTGACCCCATTACTATCGGTCATTATCAGAACCTTTCTCTACCTGCATAGGTTATTAGAGCATCATTTGTCAACAAAATCTGAAATATTTATTTTACCCAACCCTCGGCGTCTAGATAACGTTTTACATTTTTACCGGACTCCTTCCCCTATATCAGTGGTGGCGAACCTATGGCACTGGTGCCAGAGGTGGCACTCGGAGGCATCTCTGTGGACACACGGGCTGTCTCCCAGGCACAGAGTTTGCACGACATGGCATCTTCCTGCAGTCTCAGGCAGTCCAAGTAGTGCCCTGCTATTGTAAAGTGACCCATCCTGTGCTGCTTGGTCCTGTCCAAAGAGTGAAAAGGTGTCGAATTGGAGCTCAAAGATTCTGGTAGCAATACGTTTTTTACTGCCTAAATTGCCGTGTTGGCACTTTGGGAAAAGCTAATGGATTTTGGGTCTCATTTTGGGCACTCGATCTCTAAAAGGTTTGCCATCACTGCCCTATATCGTTCTTCCTGACGTCCTTGCCTTCTATTTCCAGTGCAGAAGACTTGACCTTACAACAACCGGCTCTGTACAAAGTAACCGTTCTCTTTAAGGAACAAAAATGCATAAAAAATAATCAATAGACTGAGAGGTAAAGTGGATGAACCCCTCCCCCCCCCCCCCCGTCCCATCGCTGCTTCGCACAAAGACCTAGATGAATTCGGTATCTGTCAGATTCAATGTGTCTCGCCTCCTCTATATTTCGTTATATAATCAGAGTTCTCTTGGATGAAGGAGATTTTTATTTGTATCCCAAAAGAAAAGAAGCATATAAAAAATTCATGAGGAAACAAGCAGTTAAGAAGAATAAGCCATCGGCAGAGAGGATGGTTTGCCGGATGCCTTGATAGTGTCGTGTTGCTGGTGGGGAGGCGAAGATCCGGACTTTGTGCACTCAAATGACTTGAGTAGATTCATCGCGAGCTAAAATGTTGGATATCAATATAAACAAATCAGGGGAAAGATTGAACAGATGTAGGAGAGTTTTGCCGGTAGGCGCAGCTTAGTATAATATAATGATGTGCTGTGTGTGTTCCCTTAGGAGGGGAGATAAACATACTGCAATGTCTTAAAGGGGGAGTAAAATTCTGAGTAAATAATGCTTAGGGGGGTTCTCTGCTTTACACAGTATCTTATTGCCATAAAAATAGGTTGATCAATATTTTGGTTAACCTGTAGTAAATGTTGGCTCCTCCTGCAGCGCTCCCACAGGACAAATGAGGAATTACATTGTAAAAAGTAAGCTCTACTGTAAAACTAAGTTAATATATGAGGAGGATAAAATGTAGTACAGGCAGTCTCCCGATTATATACAAGATAGGTTCTTTAGGTTTATTCTTAAAGGACATCTTCCACCAGGATGAAAGACTTTATGCAAATGAGCTGATGGGGCTCCATGTTCCACTAACACCTATGGAGCCTGGAGCCCCTCAGGCTCATTTGCATACAATCCTTCATCCTGGGGGTAGATGTCCTATAAGTTGAATATGTATGAAATTTGGGAATTTTACTTTTTATAATTGTAACTCCAGACAAAATATGTTTCTGTCCCTGTGACAATTGGATTGACACAATTTTGTGCTGTCATGGGAACAAGGATTATCAATAAAGCTTCATTACAGACATCTTACAGCTGATCATTGCAGTCTGGGACTATAGTAAATTATCCATAGAACTTGACCAGAGGTCACAGGGGGCTGAGAGGTCCATCTGTAGCTAGGGGTCGTCTGTAAGTCAAGTGTTCTTAAGTTAAGGAATGCCTATAATTGTTGATTTCTTCAACAGCACCCCCATAGGGCAACATAAGTATTAAATGATGTAAAATAAAATATAGACTAAGTATTAGGTGATTGGTCTGTGAGATAATCTGGTTTTAAGTGTTAGCTCCTCCTACAGTACACACACAGGGCCAATGATGCATTGCAACGAATAATCAGATGTAGCACTGGTTAACATGACTGAAAGTATTTTAACTCAAGGGGCGTTTCTTTGTATCCACCATGGGTTAAGCCAGTCATGTTAACCAGTGCTGCATCTTTACATGTAGGAAGTGTTGATTTCTTCTGCAGCACCCCCACAGGGCAAATGAAGAATTACAATAAAATGCACCCACAATATAGTTATTGGTAGTAAGAGTTGACTCCCTCAGCAGCACCCTTACAGGTCAAATAAAGGAGTACATGATGCACACTAAATGTACCCAAATATAACAAATAGGTGTAACAAATAGTCTGCGATAAAATTTGACTAAAGTAGAAATTCCTGTAAATAGTTTTATATTAGTTCTGCAACTTTCCTGTCTACTTTGTGTCCTTATCATGGGCAAGACCTCTGCTTGCTGTCAGTAAATGGGTGTATTCTTATTCAATTTTGGGGGCATAAAAATCCTTTTAGTTCTAACAGAGAGAGTGAGAAAGTTCTAAAACAACACATACTACAGTGTATAGTGCATGACGTGTGGTGCTGTCCGTGGTGCTGACATCCCCCATTATCACACTATGGAGATGTGTTTGCAGCATGGCCCCGCACCGAGCCCTATCTTCTAGCATTACATATAAGAATTCAATGTATAGGTATAGTTATCATTGCCTGATACCTATGTATTCCTTATCCATTTCTGTATTATAGGAACACTCCAGTCACATCTAATTCATTGAATAATACATGGTGCCGGGCCTGAAGGGAGGAGCATGACCCATTTTCAATGTACTCCTAGAACCTTACTAGAACCTGGATTCATGCTCCTTGCTCCAGGCCCTGCACAATGTATAATTCAATGAATAGGCTTTGACTGGAGCGTTCCTTTCAATCAAAGATATTGACAATGTAGAAACAATATTAACCCATCTATAGACTTCAATTTACCAATTGGGTGTCTGCACAAGGCTAAAAAAAATTCAGAGCACATTCAGAGCACTCTCCATAGTGTCCCCATTATTCCTGTTGATCACACATAATAATTAAATTGACAACTGGGTGTTGCCATTACCCTTCTCATAGGGGTGTGACCCACTTTGTCTGCACTGATTGGACTCCATCAAGTAAGTGTCCAATTTTGTCAAAAATTGTATGAGGAATAACAATGGTTATCAATAAAGATATTCCAGTTTTCTTTATGGGGGTTACAAATATTAGCTAAAATGGAAACTTGCGGTGCCGGGTCGTCTTTAAGAGTCACAAGCAAACACCTTATTATCTACTGTAAAACCGACTTACGAGTGAAGTAGAACATCCTCCTTTGGGCCCAGGCTCCCAGAGGACAAGACGTTACATAGCAAAAAGATGGCATGTTATGAGATTTCAAAGATTTTACTATATGCCTCTTCTTGACACCATTATGAATAGGGCTGGTGACTGGCGGCTCTATGGGAGGAGTACGGTGTCTGGCTGTACTTATTTGCAGCGGAGAGGTGTGATTATTTTTGACACCATCTGATCTTGGGAAATACAGTATGAAGTCTGTTTACCACAGAGTCTCTAATGGAGGATTTTATATGCCGCCTTCAAGTAAAACCATCTTCTTTGGTGTATAAAATAAAATTGGTTTCTCTTTTCCCATTTATGTAGGGGTTTATTTTTATTTTCAGATCATCTAAGATGTTTAAACTAGGAAAGAATTTATAGAGGACCAAATATAAGGTTTGGGAGTTTGGGTTCCCCAGACCTGACCCTGAAGTTTATTAGAAATTCAGAACTGGGTGCAGGTTTAGCTTAAATTCCCCATTGTTAACAAACTCAATCAGTGCTGGCAAAGTTGGTTTCCCCAGACCCGACCCCAAGCTTCATTAGAAGTTTAGGACCAGGTGCTGGCATGGATTAACCCCCAAACACAGTTAACAACCTGAAAAAGTTGTCATCGTCATTAAAGCTTCCGCCTCTTGATGTATCAGGGCAGGCAGCTGCACAGCGAGCGACGCAGACGACGACTTTTCACATATGAAGTGCGCGAGTGTTGGGATTGGGACTGGGATGAAGTGCGCGAGTGTTGCACAATGAATAAGATGGAGGCCATAAAGTCATAGGAGTTACTATATGAGGAAATTGGTTTGTCTTACCTAAAGCATGCTGGGAGTTGTAGTTTGCTGGAGAAGCAGGGTCGGCTCCCGGTTATAGTAGGCGAAAGAGCCACAGTGGGCCCCTTTGTGTAAACTCAAAAGGCAACATTAAAAATTCTGAAGCTTAAACAACTCATATCCCTTTAAATATTCCCTAGTTTATCATCCCAAACAGCCCCCTCATTGTTATTTTATATAAAGCCCTGTCACCCCCTATGGATTCAGTATGTGGGCCCCCAGCAGCTCTGGGCCCTGACAATTGCCCAGGTATGCCCCGTGCACCGGCCCTCTGGAGAGGGTACAGACTGTAGACCAATGGTCTATAAAGTCATTTGGTAGACTTAAGAAAAGTGGTTGCCCTTATCTGAAGCATTCTGGGATTTACAGCTTTGTAACAGCATGACAACTACAAGTTGGATGAACACCAGTTTTATTGTCGTGTAACAGCGTGAGAAAACTGGTCGCCTTCACCTGAAGAACGTTGAGAATTGTAG
Source organism: Engystomops pustulosus (assembly GCF_040894005.1). Classification (NCBI taxonomy): domain Eukaryota; kingdom Metazoa; phylum Chordata; class Amphibia; order Anura; family Leptodactylidae; genus Engystomops; species Engystomops pustulosus. Next base: position 31,401,253 of record NC_092412.1, read on the forward strand.
ATCTGAGGTTGACTTGGCAGCCACTAGTCCATTAGTCATTGAAAAGCATGAGAAACCCATAACCATGCTGGGAGTTGTAGTTTTTCAACAGCTGGAGAACTACAGCTCCATGAAGTCATTGCAACATTACCTTCCACTAACACAGAATCAAATACTTTCCCATTCATTACTGGTAGATCTCATTGTACAATTGGACGTCAAAAATACAAGACAATTTGCCATGATCTGAATCCCTGGTGAGAATTTCTTGTACGTGAATTTCAAGGAAGAAAGGCTTTCTCCGTAATTTGCCAGCGTAAACTTGTTAGTTTTAGATGTTTGTATTATTCCACTGCTATTCATCAAACTTTCATCTACCTATGGTGAAATCAATGAAAAGTCCGGCTCTGTTGGATCTAAGCCCTGATATCATTACTCACGCTGCAAGCTGTTCCCTATTACAATCAATGAGAGGCTGAAAGGTCCTGACAGGCTATATTTTTTCTAATATTGATCAGATGACCAACCGGTGCCCCAGAGTCTAACCATTGATTTTAGAAGGGATAGCTGTCAGTTCAGAGGCCAATTTTATACTATTAAACACATCAGAGCTGGTAATTAAGGAAAATGTCAGCTTGTCATATTGTAGGAAATAGGCAATAAAATCATTTTTTATACAATATTAAACAATGAGGAAGCGACGCAGACATCCTGGAGCCACATGCGTGCCCGCGGCGTAAGGAGAAGGTCTGCAGGATGGCATTTGGCTCGGTGGCAGTGACAGTACAGATATGTGCTGGATTTATAGGTCTTCATTACAAGGAGCAAATTTGTTTACTGATTGGTTTCATGACAAATGGAGAAAAAAAAATCAGGCATTGAACACGCTGGAGGCATCGATGGATCTGGATTGTAGGACTGTTGTGTACAAATGGAAGCTTAATGTGTGTTACTTACTGGAATGGAATGGAAAATTAATTTAAGGGGACGTGTCAGGTGTTCGATATGAGAGCAGGATAGGATAGAGATTTAGATTCAGGCCTCTGAGATGTAGTCGTTATGGTTTAAATTAGTATTTCCATCTAAAGAGATGTTTTAGCGAAGCCAGGAATCTGTGAGGCCTACTCTAACAGAAAGACAGTGGGGCACATTTACTTACCCGTCCAAGTTGCGATCCCTGATCCGGAATGTCCGACGATCATGCATTGTGCCAGGATTCAAATAGATGCTGTGCCCGATATCCTGCATGTGTCCAGGTCCGCCAGAGTTCACCATCTTCTTCCCGGTGCATGTAAGTGCATTGTCTTGTGACACAATTTAAAAGTTAAATCCCCCGCTCCGTCAGAATCAGGCGGATCGTCCGATGGCCCATCCCTTATTTCTGTTGCATGAAAGCCGGCGCCAAAATCCAACAAAATCCCCTTTTAAATGCGGCACAAATCGGAAAATGTCGGAATATCAGACGTTTGTGGGGTCCCTGACCCTTAGTAACTAGGCCCCAGTAAGTCCTACTTCTCCCACCGACTAAAAGAAAAAGTGTGAGTCCTACTTCTCCTCCCACTCTGACAGAAAGACTTAGAGTCCTGTTTCCTTCACCCAGTCTATAAGAAGGTCTGTGGGTCCTTCTTCTCCTGTTCACTTGTCTATGAGATTTGCATCACGGCCTACACTTACATCTTGCCAGTGAGTCTTACATCCACCACTGAGTCTAACTGAAAGCCTGTGAGTCCGGTCTTCACTGCCCACTTTTTGATAAACCTTGTTCTACTTCCCCTACTATTATAAAAGCCTGTGAGGCCTACTTCCTCCGTCTACTCTTATAGAAAGCCTCTGAGTCTTAGAGAAAGATTTTGGTTCCTGCCTTCCTTGTTGAGTCTATCTCCTGTACCCAGTTTTTGAGAAACCCTGTTCTACTTTCCCAGTGTTATTTTACCCTTTTTGGGAAACCTTAGCCTCAAGAACCCAACTGTTACCAAATTCTCTGCACCACCTATAGTTATACGCATGTTCACATCACTACACAGCACCTTCCATGCCTTTTAGGGGAGACAATCCTTTACTGAAAAGGGTAATAGATTGTCATTGACTTAGACTAATATACTGTTGTATAAGTTCTCCTTGCAGTCTTTCCATATAAGAGAGTTCTCATCAATGGGGCATACGTTGTGTTGTGTAACATAATGGAGCCCACTGCCCTCCATTATATTTCTTTTCTATTTATACCTCATTCCTCATGTATTTACCGCAGAACATTATCCCGTTTCACCCTTCAATAAACCCAGCAAGGTAATTTAGAGTACGAGAGGCTCTCAGTGTCTGTCGTAGTCAATAGCTTGTGTTCTCAATCTGAATATCCTTTGTGACTTTCTATTTTCATTCCCCTCTTCAGTAATATAAAGCCATTTACACACCGGCCGTGTTTGTCTAAGCAAAATCGCTTCACACTTGAGTACAATACTCTACCGACTAAAACAATAGAACGGAGAGAAATATCGCTGCGGAAATCTGCCAGCATACCAACAGTTACACTCAAGATTCTACATTGTCATCCAATCCAATTGAGGAGCCACATTGTTTTATGGAACTTTATGAAACTTTACTGTTTGTATTTATTGTATAAGTTCCAATTTTTGAAGGTGGCCGAGACCAGCATCACTTCTGTACCTGTGTTGTGTCTAGTGATGAGCAGACCCGTTAAAATTGTCATCTGAAGAATTAAAAAGCTGTTTGGGTCAGGGTACCGAACCCAGACAACAACACCCACCAGTAACACCCATGGTCGGTGCTGGCGCCAATCATGCGTGATAACTGTGTAAAGTTGGCAAAGGCATTTTAATTACTGCGGTCATTGGGGAGTAATAAACCTTCCCAAAATGGCGATGCCCCGTGCATGTTAGTGCCGACAGGCGCAAATACAAAGAGTTAGATTTCAAGAGTTGATACCCGGCACCAATTTCGGACCTTAAGGGATGGAGGGGATTTGAGTCAGATCCGAACCCAAACTTGTAATGAAGTTGGTGGTAGAGTCCAAGGGCCCCAAACTTGTATAAACTCGTACTTAGGCTACATTCACACACATGTATGAGGGACGTATATACGGCCGATATACATCCCCCATACACTTCTATGGGCTCACTGCCCTGTACGGGAACATGTCCTACCTTTTCCCGTGATACGGCGACGTGCGCTGTATCTTTCTATGGAGAGGGGCGGGCGCCGCTCATCCCCTGCTCCTCTCCGCAGCGCCAATGTATGGCCGCCGTACTACGGTACGGTGGGCATACATTGTGTGAATGTAGCCTTAGTGGTTTGGGTCTGCTTAACTCTAGTTGTTGCCTATATGGAAATTTGGCTCCATTATTCCTTGGGATTAGGTCGTTTTAGTTTTCCTCTCAATCAACACATAAATACAATTTATATACAATTTATAGTGGAGATTTATCACACTATGTATGCCAGCATATTTTGTAGCCCCCTGGCACCTGCCAAATCGATCACGAGGCTCTGGTCTTCTGTGATATTAGGTGAGTGGCTGCACTGCTGGTGCAGTTCTATGTCAGGTTAGGCCTTGGGTAGAATTGCCTGAATGGGCGCATGTTATAGGCAGTATTCAAGTGTTAAGGCAGGAATGCCCCGCCCACTGCATCTCTGGACATTGTGTAAGGAAGAAAATATTGTCCGTGCGCCTATTTTAGGGTTTGTACAACAGGTTTTAGGACATCCAAAAGCCCTGATAAATCTGCCCCTATGTGTCTAATCTTTGGCCTTCCAACTTGAAAGACATCCATCAATCATAAAAAATGGAAGTTTCATAGTTACCCAAGTAAATGGAGCATTAGTGGGCATGCTTCACCACCTCTCCATTCAAGGATTCAGGATCATTAGGGGTAACAACTATTGGACCTTCAATGGTCAGAACCCCAGGAGAGATGTTTAATCAAAGAGGGAGAGCCAGAAGTATAGAACAACTTTTATTCTGAGCAGAAAGGAGGGACAGTGGATACTTTTTATGCAGAGAGCTAAGAGCACAGCAGTGTGAGGGCTGTACCCCAGTTCACTTGAAGAAGCTCCAATATTGGAGGTTACAAAAACGTTCTCTATTGCTGCAGCACAAAGATGAGATCTGGGGTACAAATAAGTGAAATGTTTTAAAAAATCCAGATATTTCTGGATACTAAGTAAAATTCTGATTTCCAGATTTGTAAAATTGAAGCAGCTAACTTCTACAAGACAATAGACGAGAAGGAATCCTCCTCTGCCTCGTCACATAATTGGTATTCCATTGTCGCCGATGATTTCAGGGTTGGCGTGTTTAAGGAGTCCTCACAAAAGGTGCACACAAGCATCGCAGTGTTCAAGATAAGTTCCTACACGGAACGGAATTAGCTAGAAGTTCAGTCTGCTCTTTCCGATAATGTCAGAATTATAATGTGAAAAAAAGAGCAATATTGAAGAGGAATACATTATAGAGGATATCCTACCCAATGTATTGAGACGCAGGCGTTTTGGCAGAATAGTCAGCTAATCCGTGGATTATCCTTATGTATTGTTTAGGTCGAGGAATAAAATAAAGGATAGAAAAGGCAATAAAATTTAAACTGCTTGTAAAATAGAATCAGGGCTGTCTGAAGGGGCACAGGATTTATAGGGGGTTTTCTGATCTACATATTTGTCTGCTATCCACAGACAGGGGTGGGTTGGGCACTTTTGGGGTGTCTTGGGACTCCCTAATGCTTCAATTTGCCACGTGATGTGATGCTGTAGGAAAGGAGAAGGAGGAGCGCAGGGGTCAGCAGCACCGTGGCCCACGGTGGACATGGAGGTTCATCCCCTCCCTCCCTATTTTCCTAAAACGGCTGTCATATGAGCTTCCATCCAATCACTCTGTTGGGTTTCCTCTGTCTTTGGTGGTACCACATAGTTGCATGGGATGAGTTATAGGGAAATCTACCCTTGTCCGCAGTGGAGGGGATAAGTGTCTGATTTATGGGGGTTTTAGTGTCAACAAATTTGAATAGAATCATGGGGGGGCTGCATATGATAAAACCATGCCCCCACTGTGCCGGATTAATCAGGAGGCTCCAGACGCCAACTGCACTGGAATACAATTCTACGTTGGGCCTAATGGCAGCAGGCTTTAGTTGCCCAGTTGTAGTGGAGGTGGCGTGATGGGGAATTGATCGCAAATCCTGGGAGTTCACACGGAATTGAAACTATTTCAGGACTTGTACGCCATAAAATTGGTGCACTGGTCTAATAAATGCCCCTCTGGAATGCATTGTCAATAAACTCTTTATTCACTTGTACTGGACAACGGACACAATTTTTTTTCTACACTACTATAAAACTATTTTCCTACAGCGGTGTGTAGGACTCATTATAAGTTTTCCAGTCTTACCGTTCTTGTTTTAAAGCAATCTGCTTTTTGTAGAGAATTCAGTTTTAATCTCTATGCAAATTAGTACACAAGGGGCGGGGCCTTTTACCAGTTCACATATGTTCTTTTTCCGATGCTGCTCGGTGCCAACCAGTAACCTCCAGAATTGACCTTCTACACAATGAATTACATCTCTTCATTGTGTAGGAAGAAGAAAACGGATACCAACTGACATGGCCCTGCCCATGGTGCTCTGAAAATCCCAAGCGTTGGGATGTTGGAATGAAGGCGGTAAAGCCCTTTGTGCTGTTGGTTGGGCATTAGCTGGTGACGTGTTGGGTGACTGGCAGGGGAACTGGTGTCACGTTCCTCAGATCTCAGTATCAAATTATAATCAACCCAATGGGTAGTACGGTACCTAATTGACAACTTATTTAAATGTAAACTATTTATCTATATATACGGTACCTAGAGAAATAACAGAGGAGTAACAAAACCCTGAATTTCTCCATCTCGATGCTCCACACTTACCAGTAGATTTAAACTCCAAAACAGTATATACCAAAATAGACGGACATGAAAAGGGAGAGGACCTCTTAAACTACATAATAAATTTGGATAATTTATCTTAAATTAATTTCCTTTTAGTGGTCATTTTTTTTGGAAGCTGCTTATGATTCAGATCATGTTCTCTGTAATCTATTCCCAGGCAGAGTTAATGGTTTCTTTGACCCCATAAGAAGGCTCCTGGCTGGTGGGTGGATGAATCTTTCATTATGATCACTTTATATTAGTGTGATTGGACTTCTTTATAGGATATGAAGGAGGAAAATGTTTCCTTATGTTTTGGTCGGATTCCAAGTTGAATTTAAGCCAAGGGCAGTGATGACATGTAGGAAGGGACTGGTGTAACCTGGTATGCTCTCTATTCACACAGTAATCTACTGACCAGAAATCTTTTTCCCATGTTGCTTATTTATGTCAACAAATTTGTCATAAATACCTGAAGGTCCCAACTTTAAGAACCACACCTATCATGAGAAAGGAAGTCCTCCTAACCACTGTCATATCATCAGCAGTGGTCAGAACTGACTATTGTAGCTCACTTAAAGAGGTCATCCTGTGAAAACAACCCTCAATGATATACCCTCCTAGACATATTGCACTGTTAGGAAATATAGACATGATATTGGTGGATCTCCAGCTTAGTCCTTCCATTTTATCATCCTAAAAAGAAAGCCATTCTGGAAGATCATATTCTGGCTGACTGAAGATATTCTTGTATATGGCAATTAGATAAGGTCACAAACATGTTTGGTCAAAACAAGCTGTTTTCCAGGGGAGTCACCGGTGGGATCCAAGTTGATCAGTGGATGCAGTCTGTGATGACAAAGATGGCATCTTGGGTGTTCTAGTTGTATCCTAATGATGAGACCAAATGTAGAATTTCAACTACATTCGGAAAACACTGTGCCCTTCTGTCCCGCATGTTAAAGGCTATATGGGCATCTCCATGAAGTTGACATCTAACTAAGTAGAAAAGCAATAGAAAAGCAAAGTGTCAAGGATACAGCACTTGCCTTAGTTTACCATTGAGTTGGGTAATGAACAAGGCCATTCCTACTGTTGCTTCCCACCTAACTTGGGTTGGCCTACAGATATCTACCCATACACACTTAGAAAGAAAAATGTAAATCAAACCAGATGGTTTGGGAGAAGCTGGAGAGCCACCACCCAAGGGGCAATTTTATGCGCCAAGTTCTTTTTTTTCCATCTAATGTAAACCTTTTACCACTTTCACCTACTCTTACATCCTTTTATAGTCTCCCTTTTGTTGATTCTGGTGCAGTTACTACTTTTTCTCCGAACCGAGTCCTGAGTTACGTTCAGCACCCAATATGCCTATGAAGCTCTCCACTTTAAGGTGGTGGGTACTCGTCCTGTGGGACATCATTGAAGCCAGGAGTGGACATTCTGCATACTGTTTGGCTCTCTGCGCTGTTTCAAGTTCCCTTTCTGAGTCATTCATGACATAGAAGGACATAATTGTGATCCTGTCATAGTCCTTGATAAAAGGTTGGTGTCCTAAATTCTCACGATGAGTTCCTGCTAATGAAACATGGAAAAAATGAGGTCACCCATGGGAATAAGATGATTTCCTACATCGACCTGGCTGGATTTAACATCAGAATTCCAGTACTGACCACCATGCACCATGACAACCTCCGAGGACCCAAAAAAGCTGTTTTGTTCCTCAACAAGGGTGTTTTTTACATCATTTTTTTGCTGTTTACTTAGCACCATGATTTAGACACTCATAAATGCTTTTCTTAGAAACAATTACTTTTTATTACTCTCCACAGTGTCAGCAAAAGCGGTATTTACAGCAGCGCTATAATAGTTCCTCGGTAACCAATTAATAATAATAATTTATTTGTATACAGGAGCCGTCGCTAGCGCAACACAATGTGAAATACCGACCCGGAAAACATTAGATCATGGAAACCTGGATAGTTGAAGCAGACTTTATTGCCCCTATTAATATAATGCATTGCATTGTTGTACGGCACAATGGCTGACAGTCAGATTGATGATAATGTATATAATATCTATTTAATCCATGTTATATTGCAAAGTCGGCTGATTTATGGCTTATTAGTCATCACCTTATCTCGTGTGCTGGGGCAATAAATATTTACCTAGAGGAGCCTTATTTGTACAGATGCATATGCAATATCAGACCCCCGAAAGTAATTTCCCATTTTTCATAGTTGGAGCCTATAGGTTGACATGCCCATTACTTATGGTGTTCACCGTTCTCCCATATTAATGATGACTCGACATGAAGATGTGGGTTAAATTAACCATTTGCTTCACTGTAGATGCATCTGATTTAGAAGTAAGGAGGGGGTTCACTTATATAATAACTACTGACATGTGCTGAAGTCTGCAAAGGTTTTAATCTTATACTGTCCCCAGTAGGACCACAATGTAAAATACATATCAATAATCCTTTGGAGTATGGCAGAAGACCCATAGATCCCAAAGGGAAGCAACCAAAGACAAGGAGAGCCTATAAACTCAAAGGAGATGGGTACCGGCAAGGAACTGGATCTTATGGAACTCTGTATTTAATAGGGAATACCAGAAAGGACATTTCATACTCGACCTGAGAGGGCTGCTAGTTTAGTGGGGCAAAACCTGGTGACAAGTTCTCTTTAATGTATTTCATCGCTGGGGGTCCGAAATGATCAAATACCAAGTCTCATGTTACTTGATTTGATTTTCTAGACAACTCTTTCAGAATGTCCAAGAGCCTCCGGGGGGGGGGGGGGGGGTGAATTCCCAACCCTGAAGGAAAGCTCCTAATATGTTTTTATTTTTGACTTGAAAACTTCACGGCCGCATTTTGTTCGGGTTTTCCGACGTGTTTGGGGATCGCGCCGCTGGGAAAGGGATGTAGAAGGGGATTGTGTTACACGCAATCAGATTTTGGCGCATTGGTGCCAGTTTTCATGCGACAGAATCGGGGGGGGGGGGGGTGTCGGACGATCCGACTGATTCGGACATAACGCGGGATTTAACTTTAAATTTTTGTCGCAAGCCCAAGCACTTACATGCACCAGGAAGAAGATGGTGAACTCGGGTGGACCTGAGCGGGGAAGCGACACATGCAGGATATCGGGCACACGATGTAAGTGAATCGCGTCAGATGTGTATTCACGTCGGACAACGCACCTTGATGAATGCACAGGGACGGGTAAGTAAATGTGCCCCATTATATTCAGAAAAAGGGGAGTGATTGCCATGATGGGTACAAGTAGGGTTTCATTTCAAAGGGGACTTTTTATGTCAAGATAGAAACATGATCTAAATTTTGTGGATAAGTCTTGTGACAGCTATACTAAAAGTTAGCAATTATGCCAAGGTCGTTATAGGTAGCCCCCGGTACTTGTGTGCCACTGGGGCACTAAGCAATGGCTTAGTGTGTTGCAGAAGAACCATCACCACCCCTTGTACCAGGACCGAGATGTGACTACTACCTCTGCACTCCCCCATCTAAACCTAATAAATACCCATTCTTAAAAAAAAAAAATTCTCGATCATTTCAAACCGTAAAAGACTTTCCGAGTCTCTTCTTTTAGAATACGAGTATAAAAAAAAACTATAGCAATAACTAAATGACAAACAACCAGAGCGAGAGTCTAACACAGCGCCGCAAAATATCAGGGACATAAACCTGACTACACGGGGCACACGGAGCGTCCAGGGTTCTGTGCTCTGATTATATTTTTGGGGATGCATTGTAAATTTTCATAAAAAATCCTCTAGTTAATATGAAAATGAGCTAATAATTCACAGCTAGCACTGAAGAATGGACATCCGGCGCATGCGCCAAGTGGTTTATGTGACTGGACCTCTGCCAACTGCACCATGTTTGTAGTGTATTACAAGGGCATCACACAAAGAGTAGAAGAAGAGGAGGCTCTCTGTTATTATCAATGTTCGCCGGTCATATATAAGGATCTCCCTGTTGATGGAAAACACTTTCAGCATAAACCAGCGCTCCAGTGACGGGAGACGACGCATTAGAGGCTTCAGGGGGATTTTTTTGATGTTTTTAAGCTACAAATACAATCCATTTGTGGAAGGGCTTATAGTTAAAACCTTTATCCTTTAAAATAGTTTCTCCTTATACCTCGGGATTTTCCTTCTTTAAAATGCTCTGAATGCACCAGCGTAATTCATTCCCCGTTCAGGTTACTTTACTTGATTGTATTAGAGCAGGGGCTGTGTCATAGGTTGCAGCGTTGAATACTAATGGTTCTATGGGGTTTTCGTATTATTTAAAGAGTGTATCAGGTTTTTTCGAAACTGGAAGGAAAAAATATTCTTTTTGTTTCAGAAACAGTGCCACTTTTGTGTGTGGTTGTGTTTGGTATTGCAAATTGAGCCCGTGAAAGGAATGACATTTATTCTCTTTGGGAGCCCAACTTTTGGGACTCTCAGTGATTATGGTAGTAAGGTCCATGGTGCCCATTATACATAGATGTGAATAGAGTGGGGGTGTGTATGTGTGGCCATCGCTCCATTCACTTTTATTCTGTGTTGTAATTCCTGGAAGGGCCATAGACAAAGTGGTGTGATGGGCAACATGCACAGAACCACTCAAATGGGCAATCTAAAAACATCACATTGGTCATTTTAATCATCGTCTGTAAATGTGGTGAGCAGCTCTGTCGGAGCATGCAGGAGAGGGAGTAGGCGTGAGTGTACTCCAGTTGTATCCATATGGCCACATGAAGTCTAACAAATGCAGCAAAAAAATCCTGCTGTGTTCTTCTTGGGAATGATGTAGTTTTTCACAACTGACTTTGGGGATCCTCTGCCTCTTTCTTGCAGATCCTGCCAGTTCCCTCAGGTTGGATGGTGAACGTTGGTGGATGCCATTTTCATCTCTCTCCAGAGATGCTCAATTGAGTTTAGCTCTTGGCTGGGCCAGTCGGAAATAGTCACAGAGTTGTTCTGAAGCCTTTGCCTTCTTATTTCAGCTGTGTCCTTAGGGTCATTGTCTTATAGATAGATAAACCTTCAGCCCCGTCTGAGGTCCAGAGCATCTGGGAGAGGTTTTCATCCAGGATATCTCTGTACTTGGCCACATTCATCTTTACTTTAATTGCAACCAGTGGTCCTGTCACTACCCCATTGCATGATGCGGCCACCACCATGTGTCACTGCTGGGATTGTATTTGGCAGGTGATGGACAGCGCCTGGTTTTCTTCACATATACTGCTTAGAATTCACTAAAAAGTGCCATCTTCATCTCATCAGACCAAAGAATCTTATTTCTCGTAGTCTGGGAGTCCTTCATTTGTTTTTTTGCACACTGTATGCGGCTTTCACGTGCCTTTCACTGAGGAGAGGCTTCCGTCGGAACAAGCCATAAAGCTATGACTGGTGGAGGCTGCAGTAATAGCGGACTTTGTGGAATTTTTTCCCATGTCCCTACTGCATCTCTGGAGCTCAGCCACAGTGGTCTTGGGGTTCTTCTTTACCTCTCTCACCAAGGCTCTTCTCCCACAATTGCTTAGTTTGGCTGGCCGGCCAGGTCGAGGAAGAGTTGTGGTTGTCTCAAACTTCTTTCATTTGAGGACTATGGAGATCACTGTGCTCTTAGGAACCTTGAGTGCTGCATAAATTCTTTTGTAATATTGTGTGCCTTAATTCTGTCTCTGAGCTCCTTGAGCAATTTCTTAGACCTCATGATTCTCATGTGCTTTGACATGCACTATGAGCTGTGATGTTTTATGTAGACAGGTGTGTGCCTTTCCTAATCAAATCCAATCAGTTCAATTAAACACAGCTGGACTCTAATGATGGAGTAGAACCTTCTCAAGGAGGATCAGCATGTGAGTTTAAGGGTCTGAATACTTATGACCATGTCATATTTCAGTTTTTTCTTGTCGAATAAATTTGCAAAATTTTTTTTTTTTTTTGTCAGGATAGGGGGCAGAATGCACATTAATGAGTGAAAAATTTATAGGGGTATAAATACTTTTTGTACCCTCTGTATATAATTTAGCTTTTTTTTAATCAATCTAGTTTTGGCTTCAAAAACTGCATCAAATACCTGCAAGTGTGAATTTCCCCAGCACATATTTATGACGGAGGAGGAGAAGCATCATAATAATATGACTTACAAAGCCATTTTCTCAGCAATTTTTTTCCCTGCGTTACCGAGAAGTTTGACAATGGGAATAGAGTGACTGAGTACAATAGACTTTTCCAAAGACTGAATTTTCCGGGTCATTTAATTTGTTCTAGTCTCTTCAGAAGCTTCTAGCACGGCTAATGATAACGGATTGTGATGTTATCTCGCTCATTGTGACCTGTTTTGGGAATGACTGAGGATCTGGCCCATTGTGAGTTTGGCTAAAATAATGCAATGACTTACTGGTATGATCAAACAGGAGATCTTACTGACGGAGGCTCCGACAATAGCCGCTTATCCAGAAGACTGTCAGTATCACATCCCGCTTTATCCCTGCCTTCTCCGGCAGTATTGTTATCACACATTTAAAGAGCAAGATGGCAGAGGTTAATATAGAGCAACTCAGATCCTGCGGCTATAACTATTAGCCAAGTTTCATCTGCCATCAGATGGATCCAATTATAATTCCGCTGACAGGTTCACACCCAACTTAAAGGGGTGGAAAAAGAAGATAAAACATTGCACAGATGCAGTGAAGTTGGCACCTTTAACAGGATTTATTCTATTATTCTGTCCCCTGATTTATAGATGACCGTTTTTTTCATACATCTGGTGGTAATAATTGTCTGAATCTTGGGCGTTTTGGGAGAATTTAATGAATATGTGATATGATTTCCTCAGTCGGGAGCCACATGGGTGGTAAAGACTTGGGGGTATGCCGCCACAATCCCATCGGAAACCAAACTTCTACAATATGTAGATGTATTTACCATAATATATAAAATAGATTATGCTGCAATAATTCTCTACTTAGGGGATAGTAAGTCCAGCTCCAAAATGATTTGCCAAAACCGAGGCCAATGTTGTGAAGTTGGTTAAAAAAAAATTGGCTTGTATTATGGGTATGATGCAGTCATGAGGGTTGAAAGCTGTGGAGATACAGTTCTGCAACTAACATGGTGCCTTCTTATGCATGGTTCTCTCAAGCAACAAGATCCAGGTAACTTTTAACCTACTAATTATCTTTGCAAAACATAATGCTTTCATTTTTTGTAGAGTGTTATTTAAGCACTCTCGGAACCCTAAATGTGACCATATATAGTCGCCATAGTTGGTGCATCCATTCTGTTCCATGATGACTCCCTTGGTGGCTCTCACCTATAATGGCCACAGATTTGTGCATTTAAAGTTTGCTTAAAGGAGATCTGGAGGCACTTTTGAAAACCCTTTGAGAGCTTGGGCAGATGTAACTACCAGAAGGAAATGTACACTTACCTAGCTCGTGATTAGACATCATGGTGAACTTCTGAACTTCTGGAAATCTGTCTCTTCTGAACTGTCAGTTGGGCAAAGCTAGTGACATCTCCAGCGCTGAAGCCACCAACTAGGTTTTGGAAATTGGACCAACCATCACTGCAGAAGAACCACTTTCATGGTCCTGTTCCAACAGTGTAGGGGTCATGTCTATAACATTAAAAGAAGTGATTTAATGATTTGGTTGAAGGGTAAAATCAATCTGGAGATCCAGCAGAAGACATTAGATTTGTTGACTATTTTTGTATTGTCAAATTTAGCTTTTTGGGTGGAGGGTCACTTTAATGTAAATATGAATAAGGGTTTTCTAAACTGGAGGACCCCTTTAAGGCCCAGGGGGTTATCATACTTGAATACAAAGTCGATGGACCTCCACACAGCTGTTATTTTTAACTTTGACCTAACAAAGCCTGTGATCTTTCCAGTGAGCGTGCTCGGGATAATCTTATATATTGTTGATTCCTGCTCTTTATTGGACCCTAGAAGCCCATTTTCTGCATCAGTGGCTGAGGTCTATATCTGTGTGCAGAAGACGTACAGAAGAAGCTTAGCGGAGCAGGTTTATTACACCAAGACGAGAGACATTCTCTCAATTCTTTCATTTTATTGTTTATATGAGATGTTAGGATAAACATTTCAGTCTCCATTTTGATAGTTGAGGGTGGAGAACTAATCGATTGTCACAAAAATAAATGTACAGGATAGGGGTTACGTGCTTATCTATGGGGGTGCAGAAGTTGGTACCTCCACTGATCTGGAGAATTGGGTTCCTCTTCACCTTATGAATGGTTCAGCATATAAAACATGGACTCTACTGGTGCAATCTGAGGTCCATACTGACAGTTCTGGAGTGTAGTATTGGGCAGTCCCAAAGTGGAGAATGGAGTAACAGCAAAGGACCCTAATTTTCATGGTCAGATACCCACAGATCAGCACATGTTCTCTTTAGTCCTTTGTATGTGATCCTTCAGATCTATAAGACTATTCACACCCATCACAAATTTGTGTCATTCACTATTAACGGCGTGTGTGTCTGAGCCTCTACGTTTTTAAGGGCAGCACGGTGGCTAAGTGGTTAGCACTCCAGCCTTGCAGTGCTGGGGACCTGGGTTCAATTCCCAGGTCAACATCTGCAAAGAGTTTGTATGTTCTCTCTGTGTTTACGTGGGTTTCCTCCCACACTCCAAAACATACTGTTAGGTTGATTAGATTGGGAGCCCTAAATGGGACAAGGACTGATTTGGCAAGCTCTGTGTACGCGGCGTAATCTGTGTGCGCTATATAAAATAAAGGAATTAATATTGACATTATTATTATTTAGATATTACAGTAGTCCTGAAGACCAATACCCAAAATGGATGAAATTATAGGATAGTATGTGGTTAAGAATTAAAGCCATATCCGAACTTAGATCAATTTATTCAGACCTACATTTAGAAACACATTGGTCATTTGTAGTCATCTACAATGCTGTGAGATACTGCCCCCTCCAAATTTTTTTTGGTCTCTGTGACAATTGGATTTCAAAAATGTTGGATTGTTAGAAGAACCAGGATTAACAATAAAGCTTCATTACATACACCTCTGATAACTGTTACAGCTGATTATTGTAGTCTAAAGCTAAAGTACAGTAAATTACCAACATCCAGAGGTCCGTTTGTAACTAGGGATGGTCTGTAAGTCGGGTGTTCTTAAGTAGGGGACCGCCTGTATTGGCATGGACCTTAATAGTATGATAAAGGTAGAAGCTCAGTTGGGCAGGCTCCATCATCACAACGTTGCAATGGGTGTGAATAGTCACATACAAAAGGACAGACTTAGCATGTTATGATCCAATAATTAGGAAAACAGACATATCAGCCAACCCGACCTGTTCTATAGAGGAGAACAGATTTTTAAAAGTCGGTCACCCCGTTTCATGAAGATGGGGTCGTAATTCCTCCTATAATTGCCGATCCTGGTTGTCCGTGTGCAGCTATTTCATCTGTGATATTGCTACATGCCGTAACCAATCTATTTCAGAACTATGGGCAATATCTTAGTGGAATAGCAGAAACCCATTGAGAGTTGAAGCATTTCTTTTGATAAACTCAATGAATACTTTTTACAGCACTTGTGACCCAGTTCTGCTGCTAAGTGACCTAAAAAGCCGCTGTGGATTGACACGACTGTAATTCTTGTATTTTCTGAGAACTTCTAAGTGTAAAGAACTAAATAAAGGGCATGAAAAACATCACTGCTCACAATGCAGGATCCTGAATCTAACCATACAAACCATAGACCCCTGTCCTAGGCAAACTCTGCTGCAGTTGGATGAGGCCTTATGACTATCCTCCAACCGGTAGGAAGAAAGAATTTCAATATGTCTCTGTCCATCGGAGACAGAGGGTTGTTTGGCATAGCAAAGGGAGTCAAGTGGTATTACTGTTGGCTGAAAGCTATTGAAGTTGTATGGGGAACAGTATTGTCATTTAGATATTTTATAGTTTGAGAACATGTTTCCACCAATGCTGCTCCACAGCTCCATTCATTGACGTCTATGAAGTCCCAGTACAAATAAATTCATTATTGCAATGTAGTCATGACCGAGGGAGGATCTATTGGTAAAGGCAAGGCTAGACGTTATTGTGCCACAATGTAAAATCTGAAAGGGGGCGTGTGCCATTGATGTCAGGCCTTCTGTGATTGGCCCGCTCACCAAAGTCCACAGGAAATGGCTGCCGGTGGTGCAAACACGGACGGCAATAAAACCTGCCCTTTCTGTTGCAATGTGAACAGTTGGCATGTTCACTGCACTATGACCTTTGTTCATGTACCGTACCATGATCAGTCCCAATAAATGTCAACATGGCTAAGAGTTAGCCATAGTTTGTGTGGTTAGGTCACAGGCAAAGCACACAGCATACAAATTTGAAGTCAAAAGCTACTGTGTCCCACCTCCTCCTGTAGCCTCCTGTCCTCAGGATCCATGGACATGTCTGAAATATTTGTGGCGCAGCTCTAATTGCAGCTAAAGTTTTCCAATAGTTGAGACTTTCAGAAAAAAAAGGAAAATAACGTAAAATTTAGTGTGAAATCTGCTAATGTCCACAGTGCTGCAGGCAATATATCGACTCCATAAATCCTCGCTTCTTAATAGAATTTGTTTTGTCAGGGACATTTCTCAGCACCTGTCCGGGGCGGCGGAGCTTCTCCGATGATCTTTTAGAAGATTTAGTAAAATGCAAACACGTAATGCAGCCAAATCCTTAGGGTTTTAATTCAGATCGGATCTCGTGCTGTCAGTCACAGGAATAATTTGGTGTCGGTGGTTCTGTTTGGGTTTTTATCGTTGTCACCCGTCACTCGAAGGCTGCAGCTAATTTATTCGACTCATGTCCAATAACAGACTATAGCATTTTGCTTTCAGGTACAGTAGAATCTTCTAAATGAAATTCTAATGGCGGCTGGTACCCGATCAGAAGTTAGAAATCCCTGAGAACAGCTGGCGTTCCCATCTGCCACGTCCATCTGTATTGTAATGCTTGGAAATAGGGAAATAATAGGATAGGGGGTGGGTACACCTAAATATGGGATATGAAAATATTACCGCCTCTGCCATCAAGGTAATGAGAAAAAATGTAATATTGACATTATAAAAAATAATTGATTCTGTCCTTGAGGTCTTTGAGAAGAAAAAAAAAATGTACTAGGTGATATATATTAGATTGTCATGTGTCTCATACCTGGTACCCCAAGACAATAAGCAGCTTCCAATACATGTGGTGTAAAGTCAATCTGCCCATTTAAAGGAAACCTGTAATCAGGAAGGCCATTTTTACATGTTGTCTCTTGCATGTTGATTTAAAAAATACAATTGTCAAACATCTGCATATTTTCATTACTTCCTAATCATCTCTTTAACATTACCTGGCTCCCATCCAGAAGTGACTGGTGAGTCCCGGGGGATGGGTGGGCAGTTCAAATGAGAATTGCTTGTGGAGGTGAGCTGACATAAGCAGGGGGAGGGAACAGGCTGAGTGAGGGCAATGAGTGAGGAGGAGGAACTACAGAGAAGATGACTTCTGTCATCTGAACTGCCCCCCTGGGACTCCCCACACACAGCTGGAAGGGAGCCAGGTAATTTTAAAGAAATAAATAAAGAACACTGGAATTATTCATAATGTTAAATGCAGTAGCTTTCTTCCTTTACTTCCTTCAGCTAGATTACCCAGCTCCCAGCCCTGTGCACCTCTCTAGCTGCACCCGACAAGGTCTTCATCATAGGTTTTGTCAAATTTAATGGGAGAAACATTCTCTTTGGTCCATTTGGACTATCCCCATTTTAAGTCAGAGTGATCCATCAGGGGCCATATGTTTTTTGGTATAAGACAGACCTTTACTAATTATTCTCCTCACATTAGGGGTGGTTTAAGAATTTCTTAAATTAGCCAAGTTATAAATTCACTCATATTGGCCTAATCTGCTGCTGCGGTAACATCTTGCCGTTGGGTCCTGACTTCCTTGACTTGTCAGATAGAGACAAGTAAGAGCTAAATGTATATCTTTTGCATTACACGTGAAGTCATGGCCGGAGGTTGTGTTAAATGTGACTTGTAAACCAGGGAAGTGTAAAGATCAAATCATCGGCAAGTGCAACAAACCCAAGAATTGTGAGGAGTCAATGTGATATTTCTAGAGACCTACATAAGAACGTAACATTATACTGTATAATAGGGAAGTCGCTGCGGGTGCTTAAAGTTCAGATTAATATTTAAATATGGCGGAAAAGTAAAAATGTAATGTGGAGAAAATCATCCTTGGAATCAGATACCAAGCGTTTAGCTATTTGGACCCCTCCTTATTTACGTTACATCGAGTCCCTGTTACCTGCCCCATAGATTCATAGGGCGTTATTTATTATTGGGCGGCTCTCGAAAGTTCGCTCACTGCAGGAGCGAGGCAGGAATTTGGCGTTGGCATTAAACTTGGGAAAAGGCGAATTAATCATAAGTGCTGGCAGATTACGAACATTTCTGATTATTTAAGGGCTCCTACACCCATTTTCTGGCATAGAGGCCCTGATAAATAACCACCATCGGACCCCATCACTTAATAGATGGGGTCCCATAGAAATCAAAGGAGTGCAAGACTCGTTGTCTTTGGTTGTGCAGTCACCATTGACTATTCCGTGGCCACTTTGTGTGTACTTCCTCTGCAGTGATAATATGGTAGACCACTGTACACCACCATTACAAACCAGCAGGGTCTTTATGAAATCCCCCCCCAATTCAGATCTGGTCTTAGCTCTGATCTGGGGGAGATTGCGGCAGTATCTGCTAGAGACCAGAGCCACTTAGTTGAACTTTTAAAGCTTCAGTCTTAATAAATTCGGACTGGGTTGTGTAGAGACCACCAGTAACATTTGATCTTGCGGCCCACCACTGTACAGCTACATGTACTGTAGCTGTAATAATCTATCTATATAATTATAAAAGTATACAAAGTAATATGCTAAATATTTGCATAAGGAAATGTGGGGGTACCCCATCGAGGACTACTATTGCATGACCGGGCGGCCCATCTAGCCCAGGGGCCCACCAATGGATCACCTGTTTACCTGTGGGCCAGTCCAAGCCTGATTCAACCCATGGAGTCAATGGAGAGGGGAACGGGTGCAGTGACTCAGAGCAGCTAGGTTTATACCCAGCAGCTTTGAGACATCACCAAATTACAGAAAACTTTTAGAAATCGAAGATTACAAGTGACATAATGACCAGTTTATCCACATGTACACACTGTGGACTACTGATATCTGCAAAGTTTGTCGAAAGTTAAAGTATGCTTTAACAACTGTTAGCGAAAATCTAAGTATCCCTTTAATAACCTCCAGATAAAACAAGCCCAGTACATGGAGTGTATAATGAGTATATGGCTGGTTCATGGTCAGGACAAGATCAGTTGTGGACTCTCTCCAGCCAGCACCTTTATTATATCCTAAAAAATCATTAATACTATAAATGTGTGCGGTAATATGGATTTTCCTTTGTGCTGACTCACATTTTAGATCTTGTTGCCTCTTTACACTTGGGATTCTAGGCGAGTTCCTCTCCGCCACTGTAAATGTATTCTGTCTGTCTGGGTTTGCTTAGCAGTCACCGTAAGTAACATGTTGCTGCAACGTTTTAGGGTTTTTTTTTTTATCCTATTGTATATTTGTCACCAGGGTGTTAGTTGCTACCGGCTTTATGTCTTAGTTGTTTTGGACTTGCTTTTGCTTTACATCTTTGTGTTATAGTTTTATGTTAAGCCCACTTTCTGCAGGTGAACAATACTCGGGGGTGCACAGGTGCGCTATAGCGAGAGCGCCAGAATATAGAAAGCTGCCTTTAAGACGACTGAGATTCGTTACAATTTATGATGTCATCTCGGCATCCTGCTGTCTGACTCCTCCGGATTATCAATGTGTTGTTGTAGCTGAATGTAGAGAAAACTCAACGGAGACTAATATAAATGTACAACTCATGAAGTATTGAGGTGATGGCTGTGTTTTTAGGAATGATACAGAATACACTTTATCTATGCAATGGATTTTCTGTAGAGTAGAAGTAGAAACTAAGCTTTTGTAAGGCAGTGAGACAATTTAGTGTCCTCTCCCCCACCGCTCCCACCGCTCCCTTCGGCCAGTTATCTCAATAAATGGCAGTTTGCCAATAATACAGGCCCCTTGAATTTGAAGAATCATGGGTCGGAGATTAACAGCAATATGGCCCCTTTGAAGGAGCTTCCTGACACCATCGCATTCTTCACCTTGAAGATGTAAAAGTAGTTTCACCATCTATGCATCATGAATAAATTAGCCCTGGTATAGCCCAAATCATCTGTCTGTGGCTACTAATTACTCAATAAAATGAACATAAAACTTTTGTGTTTAAACACAGAGGCCCGGATTTACTAAAGCCCCTCCACCAGTTTACAGCCGGACTTGACATGTGTCCAAGACACATTTGTAGCACACACAACACTTGGCGTGGCTGCACTGTACCCGATGTGACACAAATTTCTGCACTGAAGGGGGGGGGGCTCCGGTGCTCAATCGGACCATGCCCCACATTTAACATGCAAAGTCTGAAAGAAGTGAGTAAAATGTGAAAGGTTTACCAAAAAAAATGGTGCACTTTATCGGAGCAGTGCAGAGGGAACCAGATTCATGCAGAACGGGTGCCAGAAATATTGAATCTGGCGAACCCTGAACACTTACTGTGTTTAGTAAATGCAGTCCAGAAAGTTGCAACTACAACCAGGAGCTTTCCAAGTGATTTACATTTCAGTGCCCAAATTTGTGTCGCATAAAGAATACTGCAGCCATGAAAGGGTCCCGTGCGACACATGAAAGTTTGCAAAGTCCACCAGAAAACTGGCGCAAGGACCTTAGTAAATGTGCCCCATTGTGTAACCTTCTTCTCAAAACCCAATTCTGCTCCCTTCCATACTGTTGTAAATGAAGAATATCTACAAACAATTTCATGAAATACAGATTCCAAGATCTTGAAAACCGCCATGGAAGTGGACATTATCCCTCTGCTTCAGAACTTCCTCCAGAGGGTATTATTAAAGGCTGGCATAAATTAAACCACCAATTAACTTTCCAATGTCTATGCATGGTTAATACCGACCCCCTTAGCTCTAAAATTGGCTTTTTAAAACTAATAAAGGGTAATTAGAACTCAACTAATACAATTGCGCCTCCAGAATTTTAAAGTAAGAATTGTGTCAGGTATAAGCTACGTGTGCGCTCAAGGGAGAGTGCTCCATTGTCCAAGCCCGGACCTAATTGCAGGAAAAGGAATTGCTGTGAAAAAAAAAAAAAACCTTGTTAATTTGACACGAATTTTAAAAAGCAAATAATTAGGTTCTTTGTTTGGCTTTAGATTAGAGCTTTCTTCTTAATGACTGCCCCAGTTCTGGTTAGCTGCGACGTAAGTTACATTGTTAATCGCAAAGTAGAAAGAGAGCGAATGGTAAGACCTGGAGACGGAGAGAACACATAGACAGCTTCCTCCACCCTTCCAGGCTGTTTGATGTAGAAACGTTTTCGAGTACTTAAGAAATGTACATTGAATTGTCCGACAAAAGAGGTCAAAGTGTTCCCGGAAATCAATATGGCAATTGACTTTTTGGCGCATGCACTAAATTATTCCACAGACCCGCTCCGTCCATATAAAAGGCAGCCAAATGTCAGCCCATCCGGTAAAGAATGAAGTCAAATTCGTCATTAGTATGTAAAATGGTAACAAAGGATGATCAGTCATTGTTATTAAAGAGAAGTCACTCAGGAGACTAATCCTAAATAGAGAATAATTCAAATATATTCATTCTCAGGATACATTCACTCGAGTATCGTCCTCGATGGATAAATGGGACCTGCCACCTCTTCTGACATCTCTATTTAAATTGATACATGTTTCCCCATGGAATAAATATAATTCCTAATAATAACTCTTTTTCCTAACAGAAATGTAAATAGAGATGTTAAAGGGGTTGTCAAAGACCAATTCAATGGAGTATATGAGATTTCATGAAACTGGACCTTTAGAAAATGGTTTTGGGGACTAAGAAGAGGGATATAGTCTTTTCACTTCCTATTAATCATACTGCCAAACATGTTATAGTGGCTGTGCCTGGTATTGCAGCTCAGTCACTTGGATTGGACTGAGCTACAACCAGGCTAAATAATGAATTAGTGTATTGTCACTACTAGTGGAGTGCTGCCTCCACTTGGTGTATGTACCAGGTGTCAATCCGATATTGATTATCCTTAGGATAGTGATCAATATTTAACACCTGGATAACCCCTTTAATATTTTTTATATTACATTGATATTTAACACTATTTTTTATATGATTTGGCAAGCTCTGTGTAGCAATGTGTAATCTAAATAAAGAATCATTATTATTATTATTATTATTATTATTATTATATTACACTGTCAATTAGGGATGATTTCAAAAGATTCGGTTCAGGTCCAAATCGAAGAGTTCAAAACTGATGTTCCTCCAATTGTTCAGGAAATCTGTAAGCAACCCCTTCCAATCCTCTAAAACATTTATTTTTTTTTATAAATTAAAAAAGGTCCTAATGTGTTTTGTTCATTTTATAGGATTTTTTTTGTGTCAAAAATATTTTATAACATTGTTGCTATATCATGAGAAGGCTGCATTTTCTTTTGTATTATCCTTTGATGTCAGCATACAATTCGGAATCAATCAATTTCAAGTCAATATCTGGGCATAACATTTGTTAAGCAAGAGAAAAAAATCAAAAAGCACAAAAATCAAATAACAACATTCTACCTGAGATGATACCTGTAATCTGGACTCATCCTGGTAATCTGGACTGATCCAGCAGCACCACGCAGCTCAGGAGTCCTTGAGTCAATGGTTTACTTATCTAGGATCAGCGTTCCTCAAATGAGGGCTTGCTCCTCCACGGTTCAGTCCTGGACAAGGATCAGGATCTCGCTGGGGCCTCCAAAATGTTAGAGTAATTCAATAGTCAGGCACAGATTAGTTAATTAAATAAAGGAATCGGGCAAGACACAGACAAATATTCACTGTATCCAAGGAGAACTGACTAGACCCCCTTTTCACCTTAATTTTATACCCTTTCAATACAAAGAGGGTTCAATGTTTAATACGTAAATGTTACTGGGTGGTACGAAAAATAAAATTAGAAGTGACCGATCTCATGGTTACTCATAATAACATATTTAAAACAGCTTTGTCTTATCATAGGAATTTGATTAAAGTTTATTTTTCTGTTTTTGGACCCGAAATTGGACACAAACACAGACCATCTGGATGCTCATTTCCTTGAATCCTTGGACTACATCTATTCTCAATGTCAAATATAGTATTTTAAATGTAGAACTGGACTTCCACATCCCTAACTTTCATGGTCTCTATTTGTTACAAACAAGTATGTGCTGTGGAATGTGTTCCGAAGGCCAGAATATCTTGATTCTTTTATTTAGTGGAGAAGATGATAAGTTCATATAAAGTACAAAGTAGACAAAATGGAGTCTATAATGTATCACATTCTAGGTTCTTATATAATCTTATAATGTTAAATCTAATCATTACTCTCATAGGGGTGATTGCTTAATCTCTGTAGGAATGAATGGAGACTATAAATTTAGTCCTGGGCAATGTGGAAAGAAAAGAATGGGTGCTCCAGTAGGCATAGCCTCGTCCTTGGTGCATTCAGCAGCTCACAATTTTTCTTTACTGACTGGTCACTGAATGAGACAAAAAGGATAGCTAAAAAGTGTATGAACTTATGCAAATTTTGAAATTGGTGCACCCACAGCGTTGTTATAGCAATAAGAGCATTACGGCGCACAGTACAGACCCTTTTACTACACAAAGCCAATGGCATTCCCCATGGTTTGGCTTCCCTACGTGCTGCAAATACTTGTGAGATCTGCATGAAAGGGGGGGGGGGGTCTACAACTTTGGTGGTGAAGGTGCATCCAATGATGAGCTGAACGAAGAAGAGCGAAGGTTATAGGTCATGACCATGGTGTTCCTATGGCTATAACAATGCATCTTTATTTGTATTTGGAATCTAACTTTTTGTGGTGAGCACTATTCTTCACATAAATGAGAAATAAAGTTAAGATGTTTTAGATGCTTCTAATATGGTCTAAAACAGACCGGCACTCTTTTAATCCATTTCATCCATAACTGAGTTGGTAGACTTCCTCTATTTGGTATAACAAAGTAATGTTAAGTTTTTTTTACTTCATTAGTGGGATCTTATGGGGTTGTCCAGTGACAAAAAGTTATCCTTAATCCAGAACACAGTGGCTAACATGCTGAATGGGGTGGGTCTCTGTGATGGCATACCCATGTTCTGTTCTACCCCGTAAGAAGGGAGCAGCTGATCGCTCAATTCACTGCCTACAGAACTGATGGAGATAACGGAGTATGGCGCTTGGCTATCTCCATCAGCACTATAGAGATGAATAGAGCAGTTGGATGGATGTGAGAATGGCTGCTCTATTGATTTGGTGCATAACGGGTTACAAAGGACCCCCATTCTTATGATCCATGGGTGTCCCATCACTGGGACCCCCACCGATCAGCAAGTTAGCCACTATCTTGTCACTGGACAAACAATTTATCTGACAGAAGAATTCTATTTATGTCCCTTGAAGAACAAAGATGAGCAGAAGACTAATTGAAAAAGTTCTGAGCCTGGCTACGACTGTAACGGAAACTTTTTCTCCGATAGTTTTTCGATGTCTCTGTGCCGTGTTGTGGAGGCATAAGATTGCGCTGTCAATAATACACAATAGAGATGTTGACAGCGGAGAATGTTTCATTGTCTTAATCAAGAAAACAGCCCGGACCGGTGTCCTATTTCCTTTCCCTGTGGGATCTGAGAGGTAATTACCGAGCAGATAGAACCTTTACATTAGTACAGATGTGAGACGGCATACAGCAGAGAGATACAATGCTTCGCCGAGCCCGCACCAGCACAGCCTCATTGTTTTTGGCAAATTAAGATTTTAATTAACACGATAACTGCCTAGTTTTTAATTAAACGGTTTTAATTAAATCAAATGACTTGTTTACAAGACATTGCAAAAAGAATCAATATCTTACATAAACGTTCATATGCAGGAGGATCGCTACATCGAGATCTCGCTACGAAGGGCTTTCTCAAGGTGGTTGTCTACATAATGGGCTGAATTGCTTGTCATTTTTGGCTGAGGCGCTGGTTTTATTTGAATTCAAAATTTTCACAGCTCTCACATGTCGACTGAGCCCATTACCGTCTATAGAGCATAGATACCGACCATTAACCCTCTATAGATTCTGATTTTCTGCTCATTAGCAAAATTTAAAAAGTTGATTTTAGAAGGAACGAGGCTCTATAACATGCTGCCTGCAGAATAGACACTATGTACAAACTGCTCAGCTCCTCCTGCTCTATAACATGCTGCCTGCACATAGGACACTATGTACAAACTGCTCAGCTCCTCCTGCTCTATAACATGTTGCCTGCAGATAGGACACTATGTACAATCTGCTCAGCTCCTCCTGCTCTATAACATGCTGCCTGCACATAGGACACTATGTACAAACTGATCAGCTCCTCCTGCTCTATAACATGTTGCCTGCAGATAGGACACTATGTACAATCTGCTCAGCTGCTCCTGCTCTATAACATGCTGCCTGCAGATAGGACACTATCTACAATCTGCTCAGCTGCTCCTGCTCTATAACATGCTGCCTGCAGATAGGACACTATGTACAATCTGCTCAGCTGCTCCTGCTCTATAACATGTTGCCTGCAGATAGGACACTATGTACAATCTGCTCAGCTGCTCCTGCTCTATAACATGCTGCCTGCAGATAGGACACTATCTACAATCTGCTCAGCTGCTCCTGCTCTATAACATGCTGCCTGCAGATAGGACACTATGTACAATCTGCTCAGCTGCTCCTGCTCTATAACATGTTGCCTGCAGATAGGACACTATGTACAATCTGCTCAGCTGCTCCTGCTCTATAACATGTTGCCTGCAGATAGGACACTATGTACAATCTGCTCAGCTCCTCCTGCTCTATAACATGCTGCCTGCAGATAGGACACTATGTACAATCTGCTCAGAACTTCAGACTTGAACAATTCAAATATGGAAAAGGATAACAGGAACCTAAATCCAAAAATAGTCCTTGTATAATACACGTTGTGCTTATCATCCTCTGCACGCAGAAATTACCGAGCTGCGTTTCGCTTGTGCTAGTTAATTGATTCAAGGAGCTGGTGGAGTACGTGGCACATGAGAGAACATTTTTTATTTTTACAAATAAATTAGCATGTTGACAAATATCTTCTAAATTAGCCGAAATTGTTATTTACACAAAATCATTATCACGGCATTAATAATCATTTGCATTCTTCTCTATTCCTTCGTTAATTAACCTCCGCTTCCTAATAGTCTCTGGAGCATAATTTACTTGAGAAAACTGAGAGATACATTGTACAAAATGCAGTCATTTTTATGAATTTGGGTATTTTTGTGGATCCCCTGGGGCTCACACTTGGTTTAGATTGTGTCTTTATAACTATATATATATTAACTTGCAGAAATTCTGTGTGCTTCCTGTACTGATATGATCTTGCATTGATTTCCATGTCGTGTGTAACACCCTCCTGAACCAGAGCTGTAGTGTAAAGCATGGGGGAGGGACAGGGAAGGGGTCAGGGCCACCAAGAAGAAAAGTTTGAGTACATCTTGTACCCTAACAACTTTTTAGGAAAGTTTCAAACATGGAACATACTGTGGCTCCTTAGGATAGAGGATGATCAATGGTGGTGCAACTGCTCAGCCCCCAGATCAATCATGAGAATGGGGGGCTCAGAGCTACCAATGCATCACATCTATATGGTATTGATAGAGATAGCTATGAAATCAGGTTCCTCCATCTTCCATTATGTGTAGTGATGAGGGGAACAGAACCACAATGTTCTGGTCCATACTGAATATTGCTAGTGCCATGCTGTACTTCAGCCAGAAGTTTGGTTTTGGTGAACTTGTAATGCATGGGTCTTAAATGTTTGCATGAGGGCCTAATACCAATGTGAAACCCTATTGTGTATGAGCTGAATCATTTCTTATAATATAACTTTATTTTGGTCAATGTTCTTTTCTCTGATACAGGGCTCTGTATCCCCTATATAGACCTAGATCAAAAATATGAAATTTATCTGCCTGTATTCACCACTAGAGGGAGCTTGCTGCCTACTGTTACTTCATTCAACTCTATGATAAACCAGTATGCAGTGAACTTCAATGCTCCCCCTAGTGGTGGCTATAGACATGCCACATGTTTACTATTGACGGATATGCAGGGATTCAGGAAAAAAACTAACTGTGACCAGTGTAAAGTTACATTAATGTTCAGAATTGTGGACTCAAAGTTGATTATAATTAGTATTAAAAGGTGGAGTAATTAAACCCCTTAATGACCTGTGATGTAATATTTAATTTAATTTGATGGCGATATATAAATAAAGATTATTATTACGTCACAAGGCCATTAAGGCAGTATATAGAGGATTCACAGGATGGGCCCTCTCCATACATCCTATGTGTTTGCAGCATAGGCTTTAAATCAAAAGCCAAAGCTGCTGGTGGCTTTTAAATGTTGAAAAGGATCATCCTGTGTATTCAGTCTACATGAGACTGTAGATCCTGGCATTGTTTCTGATCAATGACAGTGTGCTAGCAATGATAGAGTGTTACAGATCAAATTCAAAATCCACTTTTACTGCAATACATTAATAATACAGTATTTGGTAGGATCAATCAGACCCCCTAGGGTTTAAGTACCCTAGAGGGCTCTAAAAATAGTGTAAATTTTTTGGGTAAACAGTTAAAAAACGCATTACTGGAAAAAGAACTGATAGGCATCTCTGCATCCCAAAACACTTGATATATCAAAAGATTAAAACGGATATTCCTGGGTGCAAATCCCATAACGAAAAATAGCGGTTAAAAGTCGGAATTGCAACTTTTTTGCCGTTTTTCAACTTTTTAATATTAATAAAAAGTGATAAAAAGGCTGTACAGTTCCCCCAGCTTGGGAAATGTCCTCCTGTAAAATGTGACATCTTACACAGGTTTGTACAAAAAGGTCATCGGTGTCAGAAAAGGGCAAAATTAAGGCTTTTTTTGTATTAAAGAATTTCATTTCTTTATTAAAACCTCATAAAATCTATATAAATTTGTATCTTTGAGATCTTACCGATCCAAAAAATAAAGGGGAGGAGTCATTTGAAAGGCAAAGTGAAATCCATAGAACCAGAACCCGCAAGAAAATGGTTCAATCACGTTGTTTAATCAATTGCACCAAAATTTGGAATATTTTTCCTGCTTCTAAGTACATATTTAATATCATCACTAGGAATTACAGTTTGGGGCAGATTTACTTACCCGGTCCATTCGCGATCCAGCGGCGCGTTCTCTGCCGTGGATTCGGGTCTTCCGGCGATTCACTAAGGCAGTTCCTCCGACGTCCACCATGTGTTGCTGCTGCGATGAAGTCCGCCGAGGCCCGCCGGAGTTCACGATGCTATACTTGGTGAAGGTAATCGCGTGTTCAGCGGTCGGGTTTTTTCGTTCGGCCATGCCCCCCATTTCCGTCACGTGCATGACAACGCCGATGCGCCATAATCCGATTGCATTTGCCAAAAACCCGGGGAAATTCAGAAAAAATTGTCGCAAATCGGAAATATTTGGGTAACATGTCGGGAAAACGCGAATCGGGCCCTTATTAAATGACCCCCTTTGTTTCACAGGAAAAACAAGCCCTCGACAATGAGTTTATGGATCTTTGATGGTGCGGAGTGAAAAATGGAAACACGGAAACCAAAAAGAGCCAAGTCGCTAAGGAGTTAACCCTATCCTATCATTGCCAAGTACGCGAACAATCCTCAAGTGTGTCCTTGGCGATAATTGGGATGGACTTGCTTAGCTCAGCTTTTGATTAAAATATTTGAAGAAAAAAAAAAAAGATGAAATTGATTTTATGTCAAAGTCAAAGAAAATTGCAATTTTTATTTCCCAGAAAGTGTTAATATAAATCTTCACTCACATGCGAATATCTAACACAACCTCAATCTGTCCGCAGTGTGACTAGTCGAGACCTTTGGATTCCTCAATGTGGAAGTTTATGGTGCTTCGGAAAACGTTGCCGTAGTTTTTCATGCATAAATGTACTGAAAAATGAGCGTCTTAGTAAGCAGATTTAATGGACAATTGAGAACAGCCTTGTCTGAACACCAGCTGCCCACAAAGCACAAAATCTAAGAGTCTATTTCTGCTGAATTACATTAGATCATTAGTTTATCTTTATGCCCCAGGACAATCAGCTGCATCCGGCATGGCAGAGGCGGAATATACACAGTGCAGATACACAGACACATCCCAGGAGGGAGGGATGATATGTAGAATATGTATGAAATACTGTACATGAGATATGAGATTGATAAAAAGATATTGGAACGATTGATTTATAGATAGATATTGGATAGATAAATAGATAGATAGATATGAGATAGATAGATAGATAGATAGATAGATATGAGATAGATAGATAGATAGATATGAGATAGATAGATAGATAGATAGATAGATATGAGATAGATAGATAGATAGATAGATATGAGATAGATAGATAGATAGATAGATAGATAGATAGGTAGATATGAGATAGATAGATAGATAGATAGATAGATAGATAGATAGATATGAGATAGATAGATATGAGATAGATAGATAGATATGAGATAGATAGATAGATATGAGATAGATATGAGATAGATAGATAGATAGATAGATATGAGATAGATAGATAGATAGATAGATATGAGATAGATAGATAGATAGATAGATATGAGATAGATGGATGGATGGATGGATGGATAGATATTTGATAGAAAGTGAGATAGAAAGAGAAAGTAGATAGATATGAGATAAATAGATAGATACGAAATTATCTATAGATACGATAGATTAAGAAATTCCAGCAATGAGTGGCAAGAAATGGCAGGTGCACGCTATTCACGGCCAAGCAGAAAAGTCTTACAAAATAGAATGCAAAAAGATAACATAACTCCAAAAGTAGAAAAAAGTTAAGTGCATTTATTCCATGTTAGCAGCAACTTTTGGCTCCGGTGTTGAGTCCTCTTCAAGATAGATATGAGATAGATAGATATGAGGTAGATAGATATGAGATAGATAGATAGATAGATAGATGATAGATATGAGATAGATAGATAGATAGATAGATATGAGATAGATAGATATGAGATAGATAGATAGATAGATAGATAGATAGATAGATATGAGATAGATAGATAGATAGATAGATAGATAGATAGATAGATAGATAGATAGATAGATATGAGATAGATATGAGATAGATATGAGATAGATAGATAGATAGATAGATAGATAGATAGATAGATAGATAGATACTTAGGGAGAGTGTAAGCAGCACACAAATAATCAGGATGCAGGTGGGTGCAGGCTCAATGAGACCAGGCCTCAGGTCTCTCACAGATAAGAGTAAGGAAATTGGGCAGCACTCCAAAAAAGGTTCAATTTAAAGGTGAAGTCTTTATTCCATAATGCCAAGTACAAAGAAGTGCAACGTTTCGGCTCGTCTTGGAGCCTTTTTCAAGCAAAGTAACAAGGGTGAACATTACATATATATAGCAAACTTAGGTGATCACATGATCTAGATAGTCCCTCCCCTTTATTAACATGTTAAATGCCAAAGTGACATAATAAAGTGTAGCATGGATAAAAAACATATCATTTAATACAACAATGTGTTATGTTGTAAAGTGCAAGTGCATATACAATACAATCAATGGTGGAACATCGACATTAAGTATGCTTATAGTGCAAAAGTGCTATCAGTGCATCATTGTTGTGAACAACGTGAAATGATAAAGAAACAAGGTTAAAAACGGGATTCTCACCACCTCATCCACATATTATGGTAAAAGAGCGTCCGATCGCATGCCAATGTAATTGGCGCGCCAGTCCGTGGTAAAGCTGGAACGCAGTAGTGGAACGCAAACTAAAGCGCGCTGTAATGCGCATGACTCTGCGTGCGGGTTGCTAGGAAACCAGACGGCTACATAAATATCAAAGAGAAACAATGTGCAACTGTGTTGCTCCCAAGGAAATATCAATGGATGTGTTAGCTACTGGCACAGCACGGGATAAATGTTCATATGAACAGTAAACCATATAAGGTAAGTCAGAGGCTAAATAGTGGAGAGGCAGATATGAAATTAACCCCTGACATTCAGGGAGTGAGAAAGATTTATTCCCATATGTCCACTTCTGGACTTGTAGGGATAGAAAATGTCAATTCTGCCGCCAAGCTCCATAGTGTCCTCTGTACAACACCCGTTGGCTCAGAGAATGTAGCTATTGACTTGTGGAGTAATATACGTGAGCTGATAGCTTTCATTTATGCAAGAGTTTTAAACAGAAGGAGACAAACATGTAAATACTGCAAAAAATGTAACGGACATGGTTCAAAAAATGACGGACAAAAAAATTTTTTTGTGACCATTGTGGAAAGAGCTGGTGAGAAAAAATCCCCGATGTGGCTTTCGTATATGCTTGAAATCTGTAAAGACAGAAGATCAAAAAATTAGAAAATTGTGTTTGAATGTTAGAAAGAGGATCTTGTTACTTATTGTCTACAGCAATATTTGTCCAGATGAGAGGCAATACATAGATATGACATACAGTTAATCTAAATGTTAGTAAGTTTAAAATCTACATTGAGTCCATTGGGTCGCAAGGTATTAAGAGTATGAATCCACCATAGTTCTTTTCTTTTGAGGATTTTTTCACGATTACCTCCTCTACGTAAGGGGGGTACATGGTCTATTAGTTGGAATCTAAGATCCCTTTCAGTGTGTCCCGCTTCCAAAAAATGTTTTGGTACGGGTAAGTCTCGTCTGTTACTGCGAATCGTATATCGGTGTTGGTTAAGCCTTGTCTTGAATTCGAGGGTGGTTTCACCTATATAAAGAAGTCCACAAGGACAGTCAAGCTTGTAAATGACGAAACAACTGTCACAATTTAAGTAATATTTGATTTTATACATGGCATCATTATGTGTAAAGGAACCCCCTTTGTGCATTTGCTTACAATTTATGCAATTCCGACAGGGGAAAGAGCCTTTGTTGAGTTGTCCAAAGATACCCATTTGTTTAGAGGGACGTAAGGAACCTACGTCAGCCCTAACTATTCGATCTCGAATGGAATGAGATCTCCGGTATGAGAAAAGAGGAGGATTTTTAAACTCGGGGGCCGAAGCTGGGCTCCCTGTCAATTTTGTCCAGTGTTTACGTATGATATGGGCTATAGAATTGCTATGTGCCCCATATGTGGTTACAAATGGTATTCTGGTCGAGACTGTACGTCTAGTGATGGAAGTCAAAGTGGTGGCTCTATCAACCGATTGTACCTTGTTAAGATTTTTTTGTATGATTTTACGGGGATAACCTCGTCGTTGGAATTTGTGAGCCATGTTATACAAATTTGTGTGGGTTCTAGCGGAGTCACTGGTGATGCGTTTTGCTCGAAGAAGTTGACTATAAGGTAAGGATTTAATCATGGCACGCGGATGTTGGCTTTCAAACCTAAGGAGAGTGTTCCTATCAGTCGGCTTGACATATAAATCGGTTGCAAAAGTGTTATCTTTCAATGAGACAAGAACATCCAAAAACTGTATTTCTGTGTTAGAATGCACCAGGGTGAATTTTATAGAATTGTCGATGGTGTTCAGGTATGAGTGAAAAGCAAAAAGGTCCTGTTCAGTGCCTGTCCACAAGAGGAAGACGTCATCAATGTACCTCCACCACCGCAGGCAATGCCTGAAGTGAGTGGAGGCACAGATGACGTCATCCTCGAGGACCGACATAACAATGTTGGCATATGTGGGTGCCATATTGGCCCCCATCGCGACCCCCATCAGTTGCAAGAAAAAATCATCACAAAATAGAAAATAATTATTGTGCAAAATGAGTTCTAGTAATTCAATGATAAATGCCTGAGTTGAGAGTGTATAATCACTGGTTGATAATTTGCGTTTAACTGCATTGATGCCCATTTGGTGTTCAATAGACGTGTATAATGACACAACGTCGAATGATGCTAAGAGAATATTGTCTGTGTTGGAAATGTCAACCTCAGCAAGTTTTTTGATAAAATCTGTAGTGTCCTGTACATAAGATGTACCAGATATGGAAAATTCTCGTAGTGATTTATCAAGAAACAGAGTGATGTTGGAAAAGATCGACC
This sequence comes from Engystomops pustulosus, assembly GCF_040894005.1. Classification (NCBI taxonomy): domain Eukaryota; kingdom Metazoa; phylum Chordata; class Amphibia; order Anura; family Leptodactylidae; genus Engystomops; species Engystomops pustulosus. The sequence goes on from NC_092412.1 coordinate 31,434,527, forward strand.
CACTGCCAGACACAATAGGTCTCCCTGGGGGAGATGTAAGATTTTTGTGTATCTTTGGTAGTACATATATTACTGGGGTGATCGGATGTTGTACTATGAGAAATCTGTGTAAGTCGCTGTCTATAATGTTGTCCGTCTTCGCCTTATCCAAGATCAGTTTGATTTTTCTAGCCAAGGTAAACTTGGGATCACAAGAGATTCTTTTGTATACTTTGGTGTCAGATAATTGTCTGTGTATCTCGGATAGATAGGCTTTGGTGTCCATGACGACGACAGCCCCGCCTTTGTCGGCGGGCTTTATTGTGATGTCGTCGTCATGGACCAATTCTTCCAGGGCCTGGATTTCTCCACGTGTGAGATTGGGATGTACAAGACAATCATTAGTGTGTAAAGTACGCAAAGAGTGTACCTCATGTTTGACTGCAGAAATAAATGCATCTATATGTGGTGCATCAATGTCAGGAGAAAACTGACTTACATTGTGCAACTGAAATTGTTTGAGACGTAATTCAGCAGTATTTGGTATAGACATATCATTTTTAACAGGTTGATTAAAAAAATAATGTTTTAATTTAATAGTTCTAAATAGGTGTTGTAAGTCCACTTCAACCTGGAACCACTTCTTTGTACTTGGCATTATGGAATAAAGACTTCACCTTTAGATAGATAGATAGATAGATAGATAGATAGATAGATAGATAGATAGATAGATAGGAGATAGGTAGATATGAGATAGATAGATAGATAGATATGAGATAGATAGGTAGATATGAGATAGATAGATAGATAGATAGATAGATAGATAGATAGATAGATAGATAGATAGATAGATATGAGATAGATAGGTAGATAGATATGAGATAGATAGGTAGATATGAGATAGATAGATAGATAGATAGATAGATAGATAGATAGATATGAGATAGATAGATAGATAGATAGATATGAGATAGATAGATAGATAGATAGATAGATAGATAGATAGATATGAGATAGATAGCTAGATGGATATGCAACACCCCTGCCAATGCATAAGCAGATGGGTTATGGTCAGGATCCATATTGTGAGCCTGGGGAGAACTTGCAGCAGTAGATACTGCCTGGAAAGGCAACAGTTAAATTGGAGTAAGTGATTATCCAATGATGTGGCTGTATTGTTAGCTGAAGTGTGATTGGAGAGGTGCTACCACCTAAAGATCACGTGACTCTCTATAAATACACGACTTGCTGAGCCACTAGATCATGTGACACTAAAGCTCATCCTGTTGCTTTTGATAGGTCAAATATAGTAACCTTCTTGGGATTGTGATACATTTACATGGCTAAATATGACATGACTAAAGATCACGTGACTCTCTACATATACACTGACTACACGATCTCCGGTGTAGCTATACAAAAAGCAATGCACATGGAAAAATTCCATGAATCAAGTGTATTGTCCTCGGAGGCCTGGCTATCATTTCTGTAGGGATCTCTGGAGGGACACTTATTGGTAGAGTGCACATAGAAGGATAAGGCGCTGTACACACTGCAGTCACTGTGCAGCTCCATTACTTTGCTTCCAGCTACAAACATGACGGGATTTGGATATGAAACATCTCTGTGTAGACGATGGAACGTTCCTGGAAAGTAAAGCGAGAATGTGTCTTCAATTAGGAGATATTGATGGAAAACAAGAAGCCATCCTCCGGAGCACGGCTCTTATTAATTCCAGCAATCACTGAGGGAATACTCCCATCATCCGCAGCTTGTATGGACACAATGCCCTCTCTTCTCCGCTCTCCTCCTTATTCCATGATTTCTAACACTCTATATGGAGGGGTGTTACAATCAATTTTATTTTATTTTAATCTATTACACATATATATCTCATATGTATCCATCTACAGATGAAGCTTTCTATCTATCTATCTATCTATCTATCTATCTGACATCTATCTCATATATATCTATCTCATATGTATCAATCTCATATCTATCTATCTATCTATCTCATATCTATCTATCTCATATCTATCTATCTATCTATCTATCTATCTATCTATCTATCTATCTATCTCATATCTATATATCTATCTATCTATCTCATATCTATCTATCTATCTCATATCTATCTCTCTATCTATCTATCTATCTATCTATCTATCTATCTATCTATCTATCTCATATCTATCTATCTATCTATCTATCTATCTATCTATCTATCTATCTCATATCTATCTATCTATCTCATATCTGTCTATCTATCTATCTATCTATCTATCTGACATCTATCTCATATATATCTATCTCATATGTATCAATCTCATATCTATCTATCTATCTATCTCATATCTATCTATCTCATATCTATCTATCTATCTATCTATCTCATATCTATCTATCTCATATCTATCTATCTATCTATCTATCTCATATCTATCTATCTATCTATCTATCTCATATCTATCTATCTATCTATCTCCTATCTATCTATCTATCTATCTAATATCTATCTATCTCATATCTATCTATCTATCTCATATCTATCTATCTATCTATCTATCTCCTATCTATCTATCTATCTATCTATCTATCTCATATCTATCTATCTCATATCCATCTCATATCCATCTATCTATCTATCTATCTATCTATCTATCTATCTATCTATCTATCTATCTACATATTTCTATCTATCTATCCATCTATCTATTTATCTGTCTATCCTGTTTACCTTTATATTTCTTTTTCTTTTATCTTGAACTCCATATTAATGTGGACTTTTAGTTCATGTTGTATCTTTCTTTCTTTCATTCATTCTTCCTAATTATCTATCTTGCTAAATTGATTGACATACAGAGCACAAATTCATCACTAAATGCTTTCAGCCACCACTAGATGGAGCTCAGAAGCTTAGTGAATACTGAGTTACCATTGATTTCAATGTATAAGCAGTATTCAGTCATCTTCAAAGTCCCCCCTAGTGGTCACAGGAAGTAACTAGCTTGTTGTCTTTTATATCTGTGTCAAAGCAGGACATATGAAGCCCTATATTAGTAAGAAACTAATATCCTAGTGTAAATAATTCTGCACAGTTTAATTTTCTAGTTTATATTTTATAGCTAGATGAGTTTATTTTTATATAACAGGGGGAACAATTTATATTAATCTTTTACAAATGACATACTTACATCTTCCTACAGCCACCACTAGAGGGAGCTTACTACATATATAACCACTGGGGGAGGGGGGCGGATTTATCCTAGATTTATCATTTTTGTCTATGTTTGCCGTTATTTTGGCGCAGTTGTTTTACAAATGCTGTTTTGAGACTTTCCATTGCGCCTAATGAACATAGAACAGTGCAAAGTCACTTTGACATGGACCTTCCTCATGCCAAATCCTAGACTAGTTTTTTTTTACAATACGAATGAATTAATGATTTGCAATTTGGTGCAAATTTCTTTTTAGATGCAAATTTACACCAGTCCCACCCTGGTCTATGTTTTTTTGCGACCTTTCATACGACTGTCCGAAACACATAAAAAACTCCGCCAACAGATTTATCAAGGGCCAAAGCCCCAGTAATCAATCTGACTGTAGCGGAACTCCAAAGACAGGCATAGAACTGTCGTAAGGAGACGCTCTAATGATAAGTTCCCCCCAGTGACTTTAATGTACAAACAGTATTCCGTTACCTCATTAGCTCCCCCTGGTGGTGGAAGCAAGTAGCTAAAATGTTATCATTAAAATGCTGCTTTTTGGAGCATTTTATCATGAAAACGGAGCTCGGAATGCTATAGGAATATATTGTGAAAATTGTTGTGCGACTTTTTAACAAACCGTGTTCCCTTTAAGATTTTGTAACAAGGAATATCTACTGCTATTGTGTTTTTTTTTTACACTATAAAGTAAGAAACGCTTCAGCGGTAGAGGTTACATAGAGGACTAGAAATGAGGCCACATAGATTTAGAAGGCTCATAACAGTCCACGGAGAATTTTGACAAGGAAAAATATGATCTTGCATTGAACATATAGCCCAATTAGAGGCGGGATAAGTATTTCCGAGGCTGCACCCCCCCTCCCCCCCTTCATTATCTTACACAGTTTCTTGTCTCAAAATGAACTTTTATTGCCAAGATAAAGCCTGTGACTAAACAGGCATATTGTGTCTACTTAATAAAATGATATAGTCGTAAAATCTTTATAGCGCCTTATTTCTTAATCGTGAGCTGAAGACTCAAAGAATAACATCCGGATACGAGACGCGTAATAAAGAGATCTATATGTGAGGCATAAACACGTATATAAACAACATAAAAGACTGCAATGAAAGCACATAAGATATTGTCTTGTAGGTTATTGTAGGTCAGTCGCAGGTTAACTTTCCAGTTCTACAGAAGGGACGGTAACACATCATTATTTTTAAACTAATTTAAATGCTTTTTGGATACATATCACTTTTCTAGTGTTTTATTACCATATATACACGAGTATGAGCATAAGCCGTCCCGAGTATAAGCCGAGACCCCTAATTTTACCACCAAAAACTGGGAAAACCTATTGACTCGTAGTATACAGCCAGCCCCCTTTAGTATACAGCCAGCCAGTCCCATGTAGTATACATCCAGCCCTCTGTAGTATACGGCCAGCCAGCCCCGTGTAGTATACAGCCAGCTCCCTGTAGTATACAACCAGCCCCCTGCAGTTACAGATAGCCCCCTGTAGTATGTACAGCCAGCCTCATATAGTATACAGCCAGCCCCCTGTATGCCAGGCACATAAAAAAATAAACTTAATACTCACCCTCCGGCGATACTCACTCACCCCTGATTCTTGGTGTGGCTCCCAGCGGCTCCTCTTCTCTTTCTTCTCTAGCAGCTCTCTCTAGTGGTGATCCCAAGTAGTCAGGATGTTACAATTGAGCTCCATCTAGTGGTGATGCTATGTACTCAGAATGTTACATTTGAGCTCCCTCTAGTGGTGATGCCAGGTAGTAAGTATGTTACATTTAAGCTCCATCTAGTGGTGATGTCATGTAGTCAGAATGCTACAATTGGGCTCCCTCTAGTGGTGATGCCAGGTAGTCAGAAAGTTACAATTGAGCTCCCTCTAGTGGTGATGCTAGGTAGTCAGAATGTTACAATTGAGGTCCCTCTAGTGGTGATGCTAGGTACTCAGAATGTTACAATTGAGCTCCCTCTAGTGGTGATGCCAGGTAGTCAGAATGTTACAATTGAGCTCTCTCTAGTGGTGATGCCAGGTAGTCAGAATGTTACAATTTTGCTCTCTCTAGTGGTGATGCCAGGTAGTCAGAATGTTACAATTTTGCTCTCTCTAGTGGTGATGCCAGGTAGTCAGAATGTTACAATTGAGCTCCCTCTAGTGGTGATGCCAGGTAGTCAGAATGTTACAATTGAGCTCTCTCTAGTGGTGATGCCAGGTAGTCAGAATGTTACAATTGAGCTCTCTCTAGTGGTGATGCCAGGTAGTCAGAATGCTACAATTGGGCTCTCTCTAGTGGTGATGCCAGGTAGTCAGAATGCTACAATTGGGCTCCCTCTAGTGGTGATGCCAGGTAGTCAGAATGTTACAATTGAGCTCCCTCTAGTGGTGATGTCAGGTACTCCGAATGCTAAAATTGAGCTCCCTCTAGTGGTGATGCTAGGTAGTCAGAATGTTACAATTGAGCTCCATCTAGTGGTGGTCTAGTCAGATGTAATCATTTACCTCTATAACTTTGCTGGAGTTTTGGAGCCCTGTATCAGAACAAAAACTTGTCTAGTAATGCCATACAGATATGTTATGCCCTGAAATAGAAGACATATATAGCTGAGCATAAACTAAATTACCAAGTCAAGAAAGAAGTTCAGTATTTTATAGCAAATAGACTTGCGGCAAGGAATCCATCACCGGGCTCCTGTGGATTTATCAGTTTTCTCGCATGGTTGTGATAGCACGCTGAGCAGAAAGTCACATACCGTACTTTGAATAATCTTCACCTTCCGGCCGTTTCGAGTGCCGGAGGTGTAAAAAATTAGAAAGTGAGCTGTATACCTTTCAATTTACATTTACAAGCACATTCCAGCCCAAATGAATAACTGCAATGTGTGTATTAACCCCTACGGGACACAGCATCTTTTGGCCTAAAGGACGCGGACCCATTTTTCAAATCTGCCCTGTGTCACTATAAGTGGTTATAGCGTGGGAACGCTATGAGAAATCCAGGGGATTTTGAGATTGTTTTCTCGTGACACATTGTACTTCAAATTAGTTTAAAAATTTGGATGAAATCTTTTGCGTTTAGTTATGAAAAAAAACAAAATTTGGCAAAAAATTGGAAAAATTCTATATTTTCAACGTTCTAAATTCTCTACTTTTGATGCAGATAGTCATAGCACCCAAATAAATTCATAACTTACATTTCCCAAATGTCTGCTTTATGTTGGCATGGTTTTTTTAAGATTCCACATATTTTACTAGAATGTTCTGAGGCTCAGAATTTAGGTATCATTTTTCACATTTTTTGTAAAATCACCAAAACCCGTACTTAGATGGACCTGCTCAACTTCTAATTGACACTGAGAGGCCTAAATAATAGCTAGACTCATAAATTACCCCATTGTGGAAACTACACCCCTCAACGTATGAAAAACCACTTTTAAGAAGTTTGTTAACCCTTTAGGTGTTTTATAGGGGTTAAAACAAAACGGAGGTGCAGTCTGAAAATTTTAATATTTTTTCACAATACACTCATTTTGGGTGGAAAATTAAACATTTACAATGGATTAAATGAATAAAGGCTCCACAAAGTTTGATACCCAATTTCTCCCGAGTACACCGATACCCTATATGTGGTGGTAACCTGCTGTATGGGCACACGGCCGGGCATAGAAGGGAAGGAGGCGCCATCCAGAGCAGATTTGCTATGTCACATTGTACAGGCTATAATTTTTTTCTTTTTTTATTGAGGACCTATAGGGGCTTATTTCTTTTGCCACATGAGATGCACTTTTCTGGTACGTAATTTGGGGGAATCTATAGGCTAATTGGTGAGATTTTATTAAAGCTTTGTTGGTGGAGGAAATGAAAATCGTCAATTTTTAGGAACATTTTTATGTGGGTTTTTTTTGGCCGTTAACCATACCATAAAAATAGTATATTATTTTTATTCTATGGGTCGCCACGATTACAAAAATACTTCATTTATATATATTTTTAATTTTTTCCCATTTTTACTGAATAAGAAGTAATTTGGCAAAATTGTTGTTAATTTTAGCATCACCGTCTTTCATATGCATAACTTTTTTATTTTTCACCTCACAAATCTGTTTAAGGGCTTATTTGTTGCGAGAAGGATTGTTCTTTTTAGTGGTCTTATTTTAGATTGCGTAACTTTTTTAAATCACTTTTTAGAGCATTTTTAAAGGGCATTAATAAAAAATCATCTTTTTTTCAGAGAGAGTTTTTTGAGGTTGTTTTTTACGGGGTTCACTTTGCGGATCTAATAACGATTCTGTTTTATTATGCAGATTGTTACGGACGCAGGGATACCAAATATGTGGGGGTTTTGTGTATTTTATTCAATTGTACTGAATAAAAACTAATTTGGAGAAAATCTTATTCATTTTAGCATCACCATCTATTCATATGCATAACTTTTTTATTTTTTGGCTGACAAATCTGGTTAGGGGCTTATTTTTTGCGAGAACAGTTGTTCTTTTTAGTGGGCTTATTTTAGAGTGCATAAAATTTTTTAAATCACTTTTTAGAGCATTTTTTATAGGGTATTAATTAAAAATTATCTTTTTTTCGGAACGTTTTTTGCGTTTTTTTCCTCCGGCGTTTACCGTGCGGGTCCAGTAACAATTCTGTTTTATTATGCAGATTGTTACGGACGCGGCAATACCAAACATGCGGGGGTTTTTTGTGTTTTTATGTTTTTTATACTTTATGAAGTGTTTTTATGGGAAAGTGACATTTTAGGGGCTTATATTTTTATGTATTTATTTTTTATTTATTATAATGTGTAGTGTTAAGTGTTTTTGCATAATTTTACTTCTACATACTTGAACTTAAACCAGTGATACTCTGATCACTGGTTTAAGTTCAATACACTGCTCTACAATACTATTTTATTGTAGAGCAGTGTAAACTGTCTGAGCAAGCTTGCGCATGCTCAGACAGTTTACAGCCAGACCCGGAAGGGTTCTGGCTGCCATGGAAACCGGGCAGCTCCGGGGCACATGCCAGTCCTCGGAGCTGCCCAGGAGAGGATCGGATCCCCCGGTAAGCGGCACGGGGGATCCGATCCATAGGGGGAAGACCCTTACACGCCGCGGTCATGCTTGACCGCGGCGTGTAAGGGGTTAACACCCGCGATCGGAGTCGGCTCCGATCGCGGGTGTTAGCGCAGGCTGTCAGCTGTACTAGACAGCTGACAGCCGCTGCTTCTGGTACCGGCTCCGTTCGTGAGCCGGTGCCAGAAGCAGGACGTTATAGTGCGTCCTGGTGCGCTAAGTATCTAGCCACCGGGACGTACTATAACGTCCTGGTGCGCCTAGGGGTTAAGGTAAAGATATCGATGTAGGGCAGCTGTGTTGTGTTTCTGTGTAGTTCTGTGTAGGACTATATCTAAGACTTTTGTGTTACTTGTTGAAGTTGTGGCCATACAGTGTTAGGTATTGTCCCAGGAGATCTGTGTAACTATGCCTTTGTGTCTGTTGTTAGTAACAGCATGTAAGTGACAAATTCATTCATGTTCCAGGATTGTAGCTGGACTTGAAAAACTGGAGGAGTCTCCTCTTTAGTTTGTGGATTATATTATAGGTGGTTTGGGCAGCCGTTCAGGGGCCCAAAGCTTCTAGGGGGCCTATGACCACCTGAACCAATTGCCAAATTTGATACTGCCTTGCCTCCAGCAATGAAATCCTCAAGCTTTCAAGACATATGTATACAAGGAGATTTAAAGGTCCTTCAAAGGTCCTCAAACATGTAACTTGAAGTGGACAAAAGGTGCCCCCTCCTTTACCAAGTAGCTTGATTCCAGTACTATATAAAGGAAGAAAATGCCAGTAAATAATGAGATTTGTAATGATCCAGGACCCATGGCCGTCCTAATCTGCCCCTGCCCCTCACCCTGCTGTGCTGTAAGGTCTCCGATTTACACTACTTCAAAGCACTTCCCCTAAGTGCTGAGATACCATCAATGAAAACTTCTGGTTCTCTACTAAAGCAGTCAATTCAAGCAGAGTATGATGATTTACTACTCATAACCCAAGTCCAGCTACAATCCTGGAATATAAATCCATGTTTCAGAATCCTTTTTCTACTAACAACATAGACAAAGGTATAGTTACACAGATCTCCACGGATAGTACCTAAGACTGCCTGCAGCTTTCTATGGTCAGCAGTGCTGATAGACTCCCTTTATAGTAGAAAGGTCAGATCTTTACTTCTGTCTTTTTAAGTCAATGTTGAGCATAGCTCACGAGCCATCCTGGTCATTGAGGGGTTAACTTAAAATGCAATAGAAAAAGGTCATTGATTTTTTTTATTTCTTTTTGTTCAATCCTTCTTTTAAAGCCTCAGACGTCTGGGGATCTCAATGTGCAATTCTGCAGATACATGGGTGAAATGTGCGGCTGATATAATGGCCTTTTCATATGTATTTGTGTAAGACGCATGAAATGTTCCCTCTGAGGATCCGATATTGACACCTGCTAAATGGAAGTAAAATTGTAATGAGGCGAAGGGGGATCGGGGGGGGGGGGGGGGTGAGAATTCCAGAAAGTCTATCGGGATATTTTTGCTATAACTGTATGACTTTGCCAGAGGTTGTGTGCAATGTATGTTATATGTATGTCCTGTACATAGTATGATGGGATGTGTACAGTGTATGTTATATGTATGTCCTGTCCATAGTATGATGGGATGGCTATGTATGTATGTTATATGTATGTTCTGTAAATAGTTTTATGTGATATGACCAGAGAAGGGGCCACAATAAGCAGGGGAGCAGAGAAGGGGGCCACAATAAGAGGGGGAGCAGAGAAGGGGGCCACAATAAGAGGGAGAGCAGAGAAGGGGGCAACAATAAGAGAGGGAGCAGAGAAGGGGGCAACAATAAGAGAGGGAGCAGAGAAGGGGGCAACAATAAGAGAGGGAGCAGAGAAGGGGGCCACAATAAGAGGGGGGCATAGAAAGGGCCACAATAAGAGTGGGAGCAGAGAAGGGGCCACAAAGAGAGGAGAGGGCAGCAACAATAAGGGAGGAGGGGGAAAAAGAAAGGGGAGGGCACAATAAGAGGGGAGCTGAGAGCGGGGCACAATGAGAGGGTAGTAAAGATGACCCAATTGATTCCTATGGCACCAGGTCACAGTGCATTGAGCACGCAGTGAGGGAGCCAGAAGGTAGCCGTTTGGCTTTCTAAGGAGATGGATTTGTGTGTGCAACGGGCCTAAGGACCATTAATCTAGGTATTATACCGCGTGGGAATACTAGGGGGGTTGGATAAGGGGGAGGGCTAAGGGCGTGGTTTATTATGCAAAAGGAAAAAATTGGCGGGGCAGTTCCTGGCATAGAATTGTGCCAGCTAGAGCTAGTGTGCAGATGTGGGGTCAGTCAATCTTATCTCTTTAGCCTGATTGTCTGTGGGGTCGTGTTACCCTCGGATACACCCCCACTCCTTATGTTCCCTATCATTCCCATACTACTTCATTGTAATATTGTAATATATATATATATATATATATATATACACTCACCGGCCACTTTATTAGCTACACCATGCTAGTAACGGGTTGGACCCCCTTTTGCCTTCAGAACTGCCTCAATTCTTCGTGGCATAGATTCAACAAGGTGCTGGAAGCATTCCTCAGAGATTTTGGTCCATATTGACATGATGGCATCACACAGTTGCCGCAGATTTGTCGGCTGCACATCCATGATGCGAATCTCCCGTTCCACCACATCCCAAAGATGCTCTATTGGATTGAGATCTGGTGACTGTGGAGGCCATTTGTGTCCAGTGACCTCATTGTCATGTTCAAGAAACCAGTCTGAGATGATTCCAGCTTTATGACATGGCGCATTATCCTGCTGAAAGTAGCCATCAGATGTTGGGAACATTGTGGTCATAAAGGGATGGACATGGTCAGCAACAATACTCAGGTAGGCTGTGGCGTTGTACCAAGGGGCCCAAAGAGTGCCAAGAAAATATTCCCCACACCATGACACCACCACCACCAGCCTGAACCGTTGATACAAGGCAGGATGGATCCATGCTTTCATGTTGTTGACGCCAAATTCTGACCCTACCATCCGAATGTCACAGCAGAAATCCAAAACGAGCAGTTGGACAGGTGTACCTAATAAAGTGGCCGGTGAGTGTATATATATAGAGGAGATGATTCTTCTTAGACTTGCTTTTACATCTGTGTTTGGATATTCCACGTACCGGTAGCTCACCACATGCACATCTGATAGCGATGTCCTCGGCATCACCTTTCCTTTGCACGCAGCTTGTTTTTCTAACCAGAGGCAGATCCCATCGTTAGATAAAGGTTAATTGTGTCGGCAGCTAATGACGAAATGGGTAACAGGTTTTATGAATTTTTTTTTTTTTTTTAAACCTGAGACCTTTAGCGATATAACGGCCTCATAACCTGTTCAGCAGCCGCACAGATAGATTTGCTGTCTAAGACATCTGTTTGGAACATCTGTGGACGCCATCGGTTTGTGGACACCATCGAGCCGTGCCGACATCAGCACTTTTTTTTTTTACATCTCTCTCTCTTGATGCTTCTGTAACAAATATTATGGACAATTATTTATCTGATCCGCTGTTTTGCTTCATTTAAATTATTGCACTATTATATCAGTATATCAGTGTCACCGCCTTAATTAGTGGCTCCAAGGAGATACATGCAGAAGGCTCCATGTTTTTTGCCACCATGGTCAAGTATTTTTTCTTGTTCTAGTTTTTTTTTTCCATTTTTGTTTTTCCTATTTCCCCTATTGGAGTTTTCTGGGCCAAACTTCATAGTAGAAGAGTTTGGTAAAGTTTAGAAATTTTAGGCCCTTCATTTTTTTAAAAGGCTTCACTGTGGGCCATATGATACTGGCCGACCAGAATTCAGGCATTTCCTCTTACATCAACTCCATTGGCACTTCCACTCTTGTGAATGGATGGAAGCATCAGCAGAGATATCTTTATTAGGGATGATCAGGGTCGGAAGAAAATGCTATCCGTTCCTGTTTCTTGGGTATGGACAGTATGGGAGAATTTGGTACTTTTGGGATTCCCTAATGCTCCATAACTCTAATCTGGATGGCAGAGCTACTGCTCAAAGCTCCACCATTCCTTTATACCATATTGGGGTCCTAAAGATGTGGGCCCTCCCCTGATCTCAGGGCTCTCATGAGATGCCTAGAATATAAGCCATTTTTGGGGCGGAGAGATGGAAAGGAGAGTAAAGTAAAGACACAAGGAGGATATCTGTGCACAGAATAGAGGTAAAGAGTGGACTGAATAGGCTGGGATGATATAGTACTACAACAGACAGCATAATAGGACTTCCAGTTTTAGAGGTCTGGCAGAACTGAGGCATAAAAACAAATTTAAGGGAACAGGAGCAATCACTGTGGGTGTGAAAACAGTCAAAAACTATATTAAAAGTACTCGGAGGACATTGTGGGAGAATAAGTTTGAGTGAAAAGCCATGCAAAAAAATCAAACACAGGGTATAACTGTCTAATTGGTTGGAGTATGACCATTGGGTCAAGCGGAATAAGGTAGGTTATTATCAAAATGGGGGACAAGTGACTGGTTAGGATATTACTGCTGGATCAACCTGTTTAAATCTTCATGCAGTGAACAACATCTAGTGGTGACCATAAGAAAACAAAATGTTGGTATTTAAAGAGGTATTTGAGGTTTGTGGACAGCTCATTTAAAAGTGGACATTCCTAGGTTAGGGAAGTCTTGGAGAGTAAAACTCCAAATTTTCCAATTTTTACCAGGGAACAGTGCAAGCATGACAACCCTCAATGTTGAACCCTCAATACTTGCTTGTTGAACGCTGTTTATTTTCAGAAATCATCAAAAATATGGGGACATACTATCGGTAAAGGGGTTTTCCAGGAGTAAGACAACAAAAGTGCATTATCCATTGGAGTTTTAGCGGTTGGACAACAAGTTATTCCCTATTTTGTTGATATACTTGTCCCAATCCCTTTAATACTCTTACAACCTTCTTTTCATACTTAGCTCTTATCCTGTCAGTGGAACATGAACATCCCGTTTACCTATATATTAATCTTCGCTAAGGAACTGCCGGCAGTCATACCGGAGGACTTGTGTATAGTGGATGGATGGTGTAACCACCTTAGTTACAGATCTGTAGAGCCGCAGCTGAGTCGTCCCCTGAGCATCATTTCAGCTGCTCCTTCCTTCCATCTAATGTATCAGTGTTATTCTTGGCTTACAGTTTTGTGTCTTTCACGTACAATCTGATATTAAATGTCTAGCGAGGAGATTCTCTTCGCTCCCCATCTCGGTTCCCTAGTGGCGCTCTTCTCATGTTCCCTCACTTATCATTCTTACAGGTGAGATGTTGCTCTGAAATTTTCTACCTGCAATTATTTAGACACAGGGAAAATGAAGCCTTACTAGCAAATCTCTTGTACATCCAACCTACCCCGACTCCCATAAAACGTCTACGGACGTCAGTGCTAATCTTGGAGTTGAAGAGCTGACATTCTAAGCCACTGAGGCTACACTGTAAGTCAATGAAGTAATGTGTAGGCCCTACATTTACTGTGTGACTAAATTCACAACTGGATGTTCTGGTTCGCTGTTTCCCTTCACACTCAAATAGTCTCCACACCTCTTTCATAGGAGGATTGGTAACACCCAACTGTAAATGTATTCATACAATTATAAGAATCAGAGAATAGAGTCAGCTCTTCTTGCTTCTTGGACTTGGGTTGGACTAGTTTACCAGAGGAGGGACTAGGCTCTAAACATAGTCTCAGCAAGACAAGCCAGGTTGAAAGCTATCAGGATCTAGAGGTTGATGAAGAGTAGACCCCATTATCATTTAATCTGGAAGGCCTAAGAAGCCTTAGGAAAAGAAGGACATAGCTGTACTTAGATGTCTTTGCCCCACCTGATAAAGAGCCAATTTTGGCCGCAGCTTCTCAGGTTCATAACAATTTAGCAAAAAGCCAACATCATTTTGCTCCATTGATTATCTCAATGCACTTTGCTTCCATTGATTTAGAAGTAGAGGAAATTAGCAGGACACAACAATGCTCGACACGTAGAGATTCGGCCAGATACTGCTTGTTATGGTTTATAAAGAAGCCTAATGAGTTTTCATTCCCTTAAGAGCTTCTACCAGATAAACCCGAGACACTTTATCTTAAAGAAATGTAGAGGAAAAACAAAAGAAACAACTGGGTTTTCGATATTACACGTCCAGATACAACGATCCCGAGCAAGATAGCGGCCACTGATCCGGACATTGGGACACGCGTCTCGTCAGCCCTTTCATTACCTGGGCTTGACCATACAAGATTGTATTGATTCTATCAGTAACCATTGTGGCAGTGTGTCCTTGCTCTTTTATAGTCACTCTCTCATTATGAGGAGATGATTTATTTAAATGGGCTTTTACTGCTATTGATCGCAAAACTTGTCTGGTGGATCTTTCACCTTGATTGCAATGATGGAAGTTTTTTCTTGGCTAAGAATTAGCAAAGGCATTTAGGTTTCTAAGGATCTGCTTGTCCTGAATTACACTGGACTGGATATGACAGTACAGCTGGGCGCACATATTAGATGACTTTTAACCCAATGATAATTTGGACGATGTTAATCCATTTGAACCTACGATATACACACATGCTCAACACAGTCAAGCGTGAGAGTAAGTATCTCCTCTGGTGGCTTGTGTCTCATTGGGTTTGTCATCCCCTAACCACTAGGACCCCCACCATCAATGAAGAATATGGGTGAATAATGTGTTCTACTCTACATTCAGTGTCTATAAAAGTATATAAGTAGATACCGTCTTATTGAATTTGCCTAGATATAAACTGGCATACTAGGTAAGTGTTTAACCTTCCATGCCATCATTAAAGTGGTATTCTTAAAATTCTTAAGATAATAAGGATAACAAAATAACACATTCTCTAATTCACTGCTATCAACAAAAATACAGATATAATTCAAAAACCTGTCTCTATCAGTTCTGGTGTTTACAATTTTGGTTGTCCCAAGATTCGACCATAAATCTTCTGACTATGGTCGGACTCTCCTGCGTATCTTGCTTTGCAGGATGATAGGGTGGTGTAGGAGGCGGACATCACACTACAGAATGAGGAACTTCTGGTTCTGCCTCTACGGCTGCTCTATAAACAAGATTAGCTCTGGATCCCAGGAGAGGGGTGACATAGCAGTGCTGACCCTGTATTATTAATTAGATGATACAGCAGAGCTAGGTGTGTTATTGTGCCTAATATCCATCTCATGATTCTTATCTGTCTCATCTTCCTTTTTCTATGTGTCAGATGCTAGGAGACAGTTCGGAGGCTAAATGAAAGCTTAAATAATCCTGTACCCTGATGATCTAAGCACATTGTCAGCACACAGCATCTCATAGAACAGAGGAATCACAAAGTATCTGCTCATACTCTGGGATCTTAAACTGACCTTCACTGTGTGATAGAAGCTAGAACAGCAATAAAACTGAGTAAAATTGCAAAGTATGGGGGTTAAAAAATTATCTTTATTGTGTAAACATCACTAGGGGATTAAAATGTGAGAAATTTGTTTCATGGCAAACCCCTTCAATGGGAAGAGTTCCTCCATTCTCTTGCTTAGCGGGCCTCCCAGAGGTTGTATCACAAACAATCATACGGTTATTCCGTATCCTGTTCAAAGCGGTGCAACCCCTTTAATTTCCCTCAACATCACCAAGTACCTGATTTACTTTGTATAATCTGCTTTCAATATGGATCCAGTAAAAAGGAATAACTATTGAGATGGAGAAATGTGGTTAAACTGAAACTCGTGAAGGTCCTCCTAAACCCACCTGAGAAGAACAGAATTACAGAGGATAATTTTGCATTGGCTTCTAGGTGCTCCCAGCTATTCCTCTAATCCTGTACAGTCACCAGTAATATGAAGAGCTCCTGTAAAGCGTACAGTTGTTCTAAAACCTTTCATTACACTTAACAATAGTTTCTTAATTACTCAGTAACGAGGGCGAGTCCGAGGCTTAGTCCTGTCTGCCTCCAGCCATTAATCATCATCCCTAACAACAATTGTCTCCTCTACTTGTCTGCTCTTACGGCATTGTCTTCAGCCATTGTTTTATATGTGTTACATAAAGCTCTAATTCAATAGAAAATCATCATTAATGGGGTATTTAAATAATTACAAATGATTCTTCAACTCACGATGGGGATAATTATCTGATCTTGAGGCCCCTACAGTCTAACCACCACCAATCAGACATATTATTACTATTATGATTACTGGTGTTTTTCCTTACTATTATGTTTCTATATTTTATAATTTAATTTGCAAGTGTTACTATAATTAAGTTAAAACTTTTATTATTATTATTATTATTATTATTATTATTATTATCGTTTTTCATGTTATTATTTGTTCATTTTTTTACTATTATTTGCAGTTTCTTATGATTTTAATTTTCTTTAATTTAAATTTTAATTATTTTAGTTATTTTTTAATCATTTTATTATTTTTTTTATTATCTGTATTATTCCATTTTATCATTGTTTAATTTATTTAATATTAAAACAGTTTTTCATGTTATTTTTATTCATGTTTCATATTATTATTATTCTCCCATGTAATTATTTTTATTGTTCTATTTCTATTATTCTAGTTCCTTTTTCTTATATTTTTTTATATACATTTTTTTTATGTTTCTGTATTAGTATGTTTTAAAATTTCTTTTAAAAATTACATTCTACATCTTTATTATTACTTTAGCTATCATTTGGATTGGATGAAGCTTCGGAATATTGTAATAATATATAAATCTCCAGTATAGGTTTTAAGCTTTGCATCTACAATCAATATTGTGCTATGTATTGTAGCCCATTGCACTATGCCATGTATTCGTGTAGTGTATTAATTATTGATAGCGGTGTAGAATCTCACTTATCTGCTCCTCTGATATAATGATGACCCCATTTTCCCTCCAGCCATGCAGGGAATTCAGGCAATATCGAGTTGATTGATATGAGATAAGGAAGCGGCAGCGACAACATTTCACAATAAGAGCGCGGATGTAATGGAACTGTATTTACAAAATAAGCAAGGTTAAACGGGGAATATGAAGAGCGCTTCTCATCTGACATGGAGCCTTAATGGCATCATTATTTCAACTTTGTTTGAAAATCTATCCAATTGCTCTTGTAGATTATGTTCTCTTCCTTTCTTCCTGCTCCTCCGCTCATTGACCTCCTTAAAACAAACCAATAACTAATAATATAAACATTCCAAGAAGAAAGCGACTGCACTCCAGGGGAGATTATCTATGTAGACATGGAAAGGAGGGGACTTAAAAATAAATATTATGGGTTCTATACAGTTGCCTTTAATTTTCTTTTCATGTATTCAGTATCTACTAGAGGAAGCTGCTTCACATGAAACAGATGGACTCAAAAGGAAGCACACGGAACCTATTGGGGCTCATTTACTAAGGGTCCGAATGCCGCACTTTCGTCAGGTTTCCCGAATATTTTCGATTTGCGCCAAATTGTCCCGGGATTTTGGCGCACACGATTGGATTGTGTCGCATCGGCGCTGGCTTTCACGCGACAGAAATCAGGGGGCGTGGCCGTCGGACAACCCGACGGATTCAGAAAAAACACGGAATTTAAAAAAGAATATGTGTCGCAAGATCAGCACTTACATGCACCGGGACGAGGAAGGTGAACTCTGGCGGACCTCGGCGCAGCAGCGACACCTGGTGGATATTGGGCGCACGATCTTAGTGAATTCCGGCAGACCCAAATCAGCGTTGGACAACTTGCCGCGGGATCGCGACTGGACTGGGTAAGTAAATGTGCCCCATTGTGTCTTTAATAAAAGTGGAACAAGACCTGGTTGGTCTCATCCTCTTTGAAAGTGAATGGGAAGAACTTGTGTAGGACTCCCCGCCCCTGAGGAACTTACTGCAATGTTGATATATTGTTAACAAGTACAGATTAGTAATGAGCAAACACAAACCTGCTCAGTTCAGCCAGAATTCCAGGTTAGGGTTAAGTGTTTGGCTTACCCGGTATGGGCATGGCTGTAATTGACCAGACGGGACATGTAAACCCTGTGTATTAGAGAAATGGGCCCCGTTTCTCAGCACCATTACAGCCATGTAAGAACTAAGGAGAGGCTGCAGCTAGAGATAGGGACAATCAGACAGGGACTTAATAATTGCCTAATTCACAGCAGGTAGGTAGACAGAGGAGGCTGCTGTAGAAATACTAAATAATTTTCACAGAAGTGACCGTAGCTTCATGTGTACACCCATAGGTTTTTCTTAAAAGTCACTAGTTGCTTGGTGGAAATAAAGCATTTTTAAAATATATTGATGAAATACTATGCAAGGGAGGGTCTCAGTTATGAAGAAAGATTAAAACAACTAGATGTATTTAGTCTGGAAAAGAGACGACTACGAGGGGACATGATTAATTTATATAAATATATGAATGGTCCATACAGAAAATATGTTGGTAAGTTGTTTCAGATTAAATCAAATCAAAAGACGAGGGGGCACTGTCTCCGTCTGGAGAAACCAAGGTTTAATCACCGGAGGCGACAGGGCTTTTTTACTATGAGAACTGTCAATCTGTGGAATAGCCTGCCTCAGGTGCTGGTCACAGCAGGGACAGCAGAGAGCTTCAAGAAGGGTCTAGATGCGTTTTTACACCTAAATAACATTGATGGTTATGTTATATAGAATTGTTTCCCCTAAATCCCTTCCTTATCCAATCCCTTCCCTTCCTAGTTTGAAATTGATGGACATGCAACTCAATGTGGAGAACATTAGTATGGATTGGACAGGGCTTTGGGGGAAATGGATGGAGCTAGTGTGAGGACAAGCAAGGGAAAGGAAGCACCAGTCAACATAGTGGGGCAGATTTACTTACCCGGTCCATTCGCGGTGGATTTGGGTCCAGCCGGCAGTTCCTCCGACGTCCACCAGCTGTGGCTTCTGTGCTGAAGACCATCGGAATGCACTGAAGTTCACCGTCCTATCGTGGGTGAAGGTAAGCGCGTATCGAGCGACACTTTTTTTTTTTTAAATGCGTCAGTTTTTCTGAACCCATCGGGTTTTCGTTCGGCCACGCCCCCTGATTTCTGTTGCGTGCATGCCATTGACGATGCGCCACAATCCGATTGCATGCGCCAAAATCCTGGGGCACTTAAGGAAAAATCGGTGCAAATTGGAAATATTCGGGTAACACGTCGGGAAAACGCAAATCGGGCCCTTAGTAAATGACCCCCAGTGTCGCAATCCTACTAAAACAGGCTGAAAGCAGTGGAGTTTGGGCAACTATTTAAGAGTAAAAAACACTACAAATGGAGGCAGTAGCATAAAGGTCACAAGGAGATACAAGAAGACCTTGTATAGAGGAGTTTTAAAATATTTGGTCTCCAGTAGTTACTTCATCTCCCTGTGTTGTCTTATGGTAACACAAAACTGAATGGTCAGCCTGTTTATGATGACATTAGGCTCTGTTCACATATATTGGATATGGCATACATTTCCCATGAGATGGATTTTTACCACAATTTTTTTTGCACATTTCCAGGTATAGAATTCTACACATCAGATATAAACCCCCCTTCATAAAAATGATCTGTAGCATGACACTTATTCCATGTATAAGATTAACCTCATTGCCCGACAATAGAACTAATCCTCAAACCTGTAGCGCATAAATCCGGGGTAAGCCTTAGATTTTTTTTTCGGTGGATCTTACAGTGAAATATGTCTGAGATTTGCAAACCTGACATGTGATATAAACCTGCCTTTTAGAATCAGATTTAATCTATGTAAATACTGTACATGGAGCGGATTATATGGCTATTATACGGCTCTATGATCCATCTCATGGTCTGCCAGGAATTCTGTGATTGGAAAATTTACTGTAGGTCCTTAAGGGAAGGAGAACTCTACACACCTTCTTATTCTCCTCTCCAAACATTGGGGCACATTTACTTACCCGGTCCAGTCGCAATCCCGTGGCGCGTTGTCCGACAAGGATTCGAGTCTGCCGTGATTCACTAACCAGGTGTCGCTGCTGCGCCGAGGTCTGCCGGAGTTCACCTTCTTCTTCCTGGTGCATGTGAGTGCTTGATCTTGCGACACAAATCGTTTTTTAAATTCCATCATCCGTCAGGTTATCCAACGGCCATGCCCCCCCCATTTCTGTCGCGTGAAAGCCGGCGTCACAATCTGATCACGTGCGCCAAAATCCCGGGGCAATTCGGCACAAAATGGAAATTTTAGGGAAACCCGATGAAAGTCCGGCGTTTGGACCCTTAGTAAATGAGCTCCATTGAGTCACTTCTGGTTACTTTCCTGAAGATCCATAGGTTCATGGGTTTGGTTTCATATAGGAGTATTGGACCCCAAAGGAAAATTTGTAAAATAGTCCCTAACTACAATATACTAATTATTTAAAACATTCCTTATATGGGTAAGAAACACCTTATGGGTTCCCCACGGCTCGTGGACCAGAGCCATAGCTTCTTTACAATATGTCACTTCTCATTGCAGCTCAACCATGTTCACTTGAAGGACACTTGGGTACAATACCATGCATAGCCCATTAACACGATTGTGGTGTTTTATTAAACCAACAGATATGACATTATAATTTTAAACAAATTATGTAAATGACAACTTCAATCTTTTCTTATGGAATTTGTTTCAAATTGTGAACAATAAAATCACATATCAAGTTCCTATTTGAAGACCATGGTCGGACTAATAAAAGAACCAAGGTTATGTGCTGTGTTGACTTTTGTACTTTGTGGTTTGAGGGCTTTAAATTATTTTGACCCTCCAGAAGAACCATCAAGAAAAGTGTTGAGCGGACATGAACAGCAAAGTGTGGGTTGAGCCAAACTTTGGTGGTTTGGGTCCCTTGGACCCAACCCTGAAGTTTAGAAGTTTGGGTTTAGGTCCAGCTCAATTAATCACTGGTAAGGTCTGTGATTGGTGCTGGCACTAATCGTGAATGGCAACTGTTTAAAATAAATGGGGCACATTTACTTACCCGGTCCAGTCGCGATCCCGTGGCGCGTTGTCCGACGTTGATTCGGGTCTGTCGGGATTCACTAAGGTCCGTGCGCCAGATATCCAGCAGGTGTTGCTGCTGCGCCGAGGTGCGCCGGAATTCACCTTCCTTGTTCCGGTGCATGTAAGTGCTGATCTTGCGACACAAATTCTTTTTTTAAATTCCGCAGTTTTTCCAAATCCATCGGGTTGTCTGACGGCCATGCCCCCCCCCCCCCATTTCTGTTGCGTGAAAGCCGGCGCTGATGCAACACAATACGATCGCGCACGCCAATATCCCGGGGCAATTTGGTGCAAATTGGAAAGATTTGTGAAACCTGACGACCCTCGGACCCTTAGTAAATGAGCCCCAGTGTCTTCATTTCAATAACTCCGTATATAGTAAAGTAAACAAAAAGGAAACAGAACTGTTTACTTCTTGTCTTTATAATATAAGTTGACTTTGTATTGTATTTCTTGTGTTGAGGTCTCTAGCATTACCCAGGAGAACCATCTACTCATCTATCTAGGTTCCTATAACTACGTTTGTAGTAAACTAATCAAGATGGTAGAAAAATACTAGTTCTCCTTGTTAGTTGTTTTGATGTTATGATAGCATCATGGCTGACGAAGAGAACTACTATCATCAAATATACTCAGTTTCCCTTAAAAGGTATCTCCTGATCTCTTCTGCTCTCAATGGTCTATAGTGCTACTCAAGATGATCCCAGTGTAGGACTCTAATCTATGATGAGCTTGCTTAGACTGAGGAATTAGAACTGGTTATTTCAATTTTTTCCTAATTATTCTTTATGTTAACTCTATGTACTTGTAATCTTGATGGCCCCTAGCCCTGTCCATCCTCCAGTAGATTCCTTTATTAACCTATATAAGGTCCTCTGACGCCACTGATAGTAAATGAGTCACAAAGGGTGCGTTGTGCTGCTTTCTTCCTAAGATTTAATAATTCAGACAACAGCACCTTAAATTATACTCAACCGTAAAGCAATTAAAGGAAGCATTGTACATTATGAATGAAGGAACCGTGGGCTACAAAGTCTATTCAAAGACACAAGTTGTTAGCCAGACAAATATGGTTGACCTCTAACCTGGAGGCTTGTTCTTTTTTATCCCTATTATGTTATATATCAAGAGACAGGAAAAAATGGAATTACCGCTTGTTGATTAATGAATAAAGCAAATGTCAAACGGTAGGATCGGTAATTACCACCGTCTTGTAAAGCCTGTCCTCGTAGGGTTTCCGAGACCGGCAAAATTTTCAGCTGGAGAGATGATCATATTCTCCAGATTATGTGCTATGTTTTGTCTATTCAAGTACATTTTGGAGGTTGTGTGGGACAATGTATTAAACAGAGTGCATATTAAAGGTACTAATTAAATACAATGCAATTTGCCTCTACTTCATCATAATGACAGTCTTGATTACATGGCTGAACTAGATGAGACATTTCACAAAGAACGAAAAAAAAAAAAAAAGCTATTCAGCACCAGCACTTATTACTTGATGTGAACTGTATGGAAAAAGTCAAAAAATGGTCAAGTTTAATTATAGTCGTGAAGGTTCGGGATGACGAAGGTCACGGAAGAATTTGCGGCTTTCTTTCCGTTCAAATGGACGAACAAAAAAATGTTTTGTCATGGAAGGATAATAGAGATCCAGTTATTAGAGCGTCGGGTCTATTATGTCAAGTTTTTAGATGTCTCTAGACAAGGACATTACTTCTCTGTGGGCGAAAGAGGCGCAGAAAAACTTCAAAGTATTCGAAAAAAGTAAAACATTTTTCTGTCAGTGATAGAGATATTAAGCGAAACTGAATTGGTTTCGGCTTATTTGAAATATTTAGGTGGTCAAAAAAATTGCAGATAAATCTTAGGCTTACAATATGATTTGGACAAATGGTCACCAATTTTCTTAAAACATTTTTTTTTTTTAAGGAACCATTGTGTGTGTGTAGCCAGGGAAGGGGGAGTTCTTAGGTGGTGGTCAAAATCCCCAGTACACAAGCCCCACCCTTACCCTGTCCATTACCCTACCTCTTGTGTTCCTCTTACTTTCCCAACACTATATAATAAACATTGTATAATGCCTCCTTCCTTTGACACTCGCAGCCACCTCCTTATAATGTCCTCTTTTCTCTACCTGCCACCTTATTTTCGATTTATCCTAACCACCCAACATATAATGCCCCCCCCTCTTAGTATCCCATTGATGTATGCCCCTTTTATGTAGCACCCTGTCTATAGTTTTTGTAGCTCTCATGTTTATAGTGATGACGTCATCATCATGCCTTTCATCTTCGACGATAACTATACCGTTCTTGCCAATTTTCAGAACGTCCAAGAGGTTCCTCAAATAAGGGAGACCTCAGAAAAAATGGGCAAATATCTTGCACATGGCAGAAGGCGTGCACCAAGTTTTAACTACACAGACCATTAGACAGGAACATTGCGGCAGATTTATCGAACTGTTCAAGAGTAAGCATGTGCTTGGTTGCCCCTGGCCACCAATTATAGTTCAGCTTTCATTTTACTAGTGCTCATGAATATGTTTAAGGGGAGCTGTAATTGGTTGACATGGCCAACTAAAAAAATTCTCCCTCTTAGGCAGCTTAATAAATCTACCCCATTGTGTGTTCTAGGCATGAAAGGGGACATGGAAAAACACATGCTCTGAATATAGCGCTCATGGCCATTTAGTTCTCGCCCCATACAGATTCTGCCCCATGTTTACTGGTATTTACTTAATTGACCAGCCCATAAGCCACCTTGGGGTTCTCATAAAAAGTCAGTGGATGCTTGGTCCACTTTTTTAAAAATCATAGAAAATGTATTGCTAGTATTCTGCTTCACTATAACAGTCTGCCTCGGGCAAGCTGTAGTGATCGCTGATTGACAGGTACAGAGGCTCCTGGCTGTAATAGTAACCAATCTGTGCCGCACGATGACATCAAAGGGGGACAAAGATTGGGGCAAAGACGGAAGCGGTTTTGACCATATTTAGACCACTTTTACTTTTTTGGGGCGAAATTATGTGAACCTATGCTATGTTAATCTTCATATTATTTTCCCTTTTTTCACAATAAAAAATAAATATGAAAAATTAAAGATTCTGTTCATTTTACATTCCTATGTGTCACAAAAATAGTACTAAATGAATAATAAATGGAAAGTCAAAGGCATAAAACCATCACATGGTGCATGGTCATTAACAGTAACTCCTCTTATCTTATAGAAGGTGTATTGCAGGACCCCTCATTATCCTCGTTCCGGGGTGCACAACAGGGAAGCCATTAGCCGCTATTGTGCGCAGTGCATTAGTCTCGTACATCTCATCCTGTAGACATTTGACATGCTCCATCCGATGACATTTTATCTTTATTTATACCTCATTGAAATGTCAGAACGTAAGTACAGCTCTACCACCCGTACATCATGTCTAGGCCTTTACCAGTCTCCTACAACCTGAACTTGCCCCTAGCTATTTCTGAGTAAGTTCTGAGAATTATCATCTCCGGGACCCCCTGACCTTTGTCATCTTCTTGGAGAGTAGACTTCATAGCTAGGAGACAGTCCATACCCCTCTCATGAATGGTGTAGATCGGGGCATCCATTATTCATGGCCGGTTACAGAGCATGCCTTCATTATGATGGGGAAATGTCAGGGTCAGTAACACATCAGAAATCATTCCTACGACAGTCTTGAAGGCTCATAGGAATGAAGATAAGGGACATTGAGTGTAGTTTTAGGTTTCTTATTGTTAGACTACCAAAAAATGTGTTTTACACAATATCTACATACATACATTTTAGATATTTTCATAGATTGTATTCTGGATAGTTACCTGTATGGTTATTGTTATATGTTTTATCCATCAAGGGAAGTCTTACAATTATATGTATGTTAATAATGTTTCGGAATATCACATTCCGAGGTCAGGACTGGGAGCTTATACATACTTCAGGTGTTACATGAAGTATTAGTTACATACAGCACTGTAAGTAGATATAATATGCTATCTACTATGCTTTATACATTTCTGAGACTTAACATTGTTATAGAAATTTCAGCTACACTTCTCAGATGCTGCAAAACATCATAATACACACCTCTGCACCTGCAGATCATCATAATACACACCTCGCCGCCTGCAGAACATCATAATACACACCTCGTCGCCTGCAGAACATCATAATACACATCTCACCGCCTGCAGAACATCATAATACACACCTTACCGCCTGCAAAACATCATAATACACACCTCCGCACCTGCAGATCAGCATAATAGACATCTCCACACCTGCAGAACATCATAATGCACACCTCCGCACCTGCAAAACATCATAATACACACCTCCTCCCCTGCAGAACATCATAATGCACACCTCCGCATCTGCAGAACATCATAATACACACCTCCGCGCCAGCAGAACAACATAATACACACCTCCGTGCTTGCAAAACATCATAATACACACCTCCGCGCCTGCAGAACATCATAATAAACACCTTTGCACCTGCAAAGCATCATAATACACACCTAAGTGGTTTCAGAAACTCATAATATACACCCCAACTGCTGCAGAACCTTACAATAAATACCTCGGCTTCTGCCAGGCAACATAATACACACTTTAGCTGCTACATAACATCATAAAGCACACCTCTGCTACTACTGCAGAACCTCATAATACACATTTCAGGTTGTGCAGAACATCATAATACACACCTTAGCTGTTACATAACAGAATAATATAGAACTCAGTTGCTGCAGATCAGTGTAAAACACACCTCAGCTGCTGCAGAACACATTAATACTCACTTCAGCTCTTACATAACAATATAAAGCACACCTCTGCCGCATAATATCATAATATACACCTCAGTGGCTGCTGTAGAACCTCATAATACACATTCTAGAAGGTGCAGCAACATCAGAACACTATAATACACATCTTAGATGCTGCAAAACTTCATTGCGGCTACTGTCGAACGGCAATACACTTCAGCTGCTGCAGAACATCATAATACACACCTCAACGTTACATAACAACATCATATAGACCTTAACTGCTGCAGAACATTATAATACACACCTCAGCTGTTACACAACAGCATAAAGCACACATCTGCTCCATAATATAGTAATATACACATCAGCATAATAATACACATCTTAGCTGCTGCAGAACTTCATAGCGGCTACTGTAGAACAGCAATACACTTCAGCTGCTGCAGAACATCATAATACACACTTTAGCTCTTACATAACAACATAATATAGACCTCAGATGCTGCAGAACATCATACCACATGTCAGTTGCTGAAGATCAGCATAATACACACCTCAGCTGCTGCAAAACTTCATAATACACACCTCAGCTGCTACATGACAACATAACATAGGCTTCTGCTGCTGCTGCAGAAGAGTATAATATAGATGTAGACATCATAATACTCATCTCTACTAAGATGTACTATAACAATTCAGGGCAGTAAAAGGTGTTGTTAGTTTGCCAGACACCTACAGCTGGAGAAGGAAGACAACGGGGGTCATTTACTAAGGGTCCAAACCACGCATTTTTGTTGGGTTTCCCGAATTTCCCCAGGATTTTGGCGCATGCGATCGGATTGTGATGCATCGTGCCGGCTTTCATGCGAGAGAAATCGGGGGCGTGGCCGTCGGAAAACCCGCCACATTCGGAAAAACCGTGGAATTTAAAATACGCTTTGTGTCGCAAAATCAATCACTCACATGCACCAGGGATTGGATGGTGAACTCCATCGGACCTCGGCGGGGCAGTGACACCTGGTGGACATCGGGCGTACGACCTTAGTAAATCGCCGGAAGACCCGAATTCTTGATGGAGAACGCGCCGCTGGTTCGCGACAGGACCGGGTAAGTAAATAACCCCCAACGACTCCCTGCTTCACCATTATACTCAATACTATTTTTGTCCTCCTGAATATTAAATTTAAGTTTAGCCCTTGATGAAGTTCATTTATTGAGATAAGCAGACCCAGTGATCATTAACTAGATTTATTTTATTGCTTCCAGTTGCTCATCCGTACATTCATGATTGTCTTTGGTGTTCTGACTACCAGAGGTATAACTATCGTAGGTCCAAGTAAAAATGTAAAATAGAGCCCCACCTGGGAGCTCCTAAGAGAAAATCAACTGCTTCCCCCTTAGGCACAGCCCAATAGTGCCTATAGGTAAATTCAGAACAAATCGGCCATTGCTGTATATGAAAATGTAAGTTAAAAATTTTTTTACATTTTTTTAAATAAATTTTTCATTCAATATTATTTGCTTAGTTGACGTTGGTGCATTATTTTTAGAGATAATTCTATATACTTTGGAACTAATGTTCAAAATTCATAGTTGTATATAATGTTCTATTGTTAATTCAGTATTTTT
This sequence comes from Engystomops pustulosus, assembly GCF_040894005.1. Lineage (NCBI taxonomy): Eukaryota > Metazoa > Chordata > Amphibia > Anura > Leptodactylidae > Engystomops > Engystomops pustulosus. The sequence continues at coordinate 31,462,285 of NC_092412.1, forward strand.
TAAATTGATATATAGGATTGAATAAACGTATGACACTACTTTTATTTTTAGTGCCATTGCCACCAACCTCTAATGCAATCTCATTAGCGAGACCCTGAAGGAAATCTGACACAATAGGAAGGAGATGTGTTGTATCAGCAGGAAGGTTACGTCTAAATGAAATGTTGATAGATTGTTAAAGTTGTCGAATATATGAAAGTTTAAAAATAGATTTATTTTCATTATTTTAGAAATATAATTAGGTCACAGGGGTGCATCCATATAGCTAAAGTCACAGTGTTTAAAAAAACTTTTAAATTACAATTTAGTTACCCCAAAGCAGACAATATAGTAATGGTACCCCCGATTAGTTTTTATAGTAATACTGTCGCAGCAGATGTAGTTACAGTGGCCGACAGTGTCTCCAACATAGCTAACAAACTAACAGTGTCACCACAGCAGCCAATAGAGTAACAGTGCCCACACAGCAGCCAATATAGTAACAGTGTCCACACAGCAGCCAATTTAGTAACAGTGTCCACACAGCAGCCAATATAGTAACAGTGTCCACACAGCAGCCAATATAGTAACAGTGTCCACACAGCAGCCAATATAGTAACAGTGTCCACGCCGCAGCCAATATAGTAACAGTGCCCCCACAACAGCCACTATAGTACGGTGTCCGCACAGCAGCCAATATAGTAACAGTGTCCACACAGCAGCCAATAATTACATCATTACATCACTACTGACAATAGATGATGTCTATCAGCTTATCTCCTCCCCCTCCCTGTACAATGACCTCTATATAGATAACACTGACCCATCATTACATCACTACTGACAATAGATGATGTCACAGCATATCTCCCCCTCCCTGTACAATAACCTCTGTATAAATAACACTGACCTATCATTACATCACTTCTGACAATAGATGATGTCACAGCTTATCTCCTCCCCCTCCCTGTACAATGACCTCTATATAGATAACACTGACCCTTCATTACATCACTACTGACAATACATGATGTCACAGCTTATCTCCTCCCCCTCCCTGTACAATGTCCTCTATATAGATAACACTGACCCATCATTACATCACTACTGACAATAGATGATGTCACAGCTTATCTCCTCTCCTCCCTGTACAATGACCTCTATATAGATAACACTGACCCATCATTACATCACTACTGACAATAGATGATGTCACAGCTTATCTCCCCCCCCCCTCCCTGTACAATGACCTCTATATAGATAACACTGACCCATCATTACATCACCACTGACAATAGATGATGTCACAGCTTATCTCCTCCTCCTACCTGTACAATGACCTCTATATAGATAACACTGACCCATCATTACATCACTACTGACAATAGATGATGTCACAGCTTATCTCCTCCTCCTACCTGTACAATGACCTCTATATAGATAACACTGACCCATCATTACATCACTACTGACAATAGATGATGTCACAGCTTATCTCCTCCCCCTCCCTGTACAATGATCTCTATATAGATAACACTGACCCATCATTACATCACTACTGACAATAGATGATGTCACAGCTTATCTCCTCCCCCTCCCTGTACAATGACCTCTATATAGATAACACTGACCCATCCTTACATCACTACTGACAATAGGTGATGTCACAGCTTATCTCCTTCCCCTCCCTGTACAATGACCTCTATATAGATAACACTGACCCATCATTACATCACTTCTGACAATAGATGATTGAAAACTCAGCACACCTCAGCTACTGTAAAGTATATTGCTAAATTTTGTTGCTAGAGCACAGACTCCATAGACATGCAAAACAAAATCAAGAAATACAAAAATAATTTAAAAAACGTTTTTACACATTCACTTTGAGGATTCAGAAAGAGGATGCATAGCCACTACAACGCTGAATTATCTGGACACCGGCAAAATATTTTGGTACTTGTATTTGGTACAATTGTACTTTATTGTTTATAGATTCCTCCTATTTCATGCCTAATCATAAATTGGAATGTAGAGCGGAGACTAAGGGAGTCAATTTCAGGTAAATTGCATCAAATTCGAAGGATTTCTGTAAATTCAGCCCGATGATTCTAATTGAGTTTCTTGTTTCCCTGCTAGCCTAGCTCGGTTTCATCGATTTCTCTACAACATGATTGTGTGGTCACCAGGGAATCATCTGTAAACTTAATTAGTCGAGGTTCACATGACTAATTCTCTTGTCCATTCCATAGCATGGCACTGGCTTAGTAGACTGCATTCATGAAATTAAACATTCAACATCATAAATCAATAAAGTGCACACAAGAGCATTCCACCGTTATGAAGTGCAAAGGTCAATGACTTTCTGGTTTGGCCCCATGAGTTTTCTGTAAGTAACTTAAATGAGAAAATCACATTTGTGGCAAAGTGAACTACGCCAACCCCTACAACAACTAATACTACGGACGTGTAGAAATATTTTTGTGTCTTTTTCTGCTCACCCTATCCCCCTTAACACCCTTTCAGACAATTAGGCTAGCCATATTACATAATTAGGTGGTTGGTCTACAATTCCCCTTACTTAGCTCCATTTCTATGCAAATTCATTCTGAGTTCGGTCAAGTATGCTTTTATTATCAATAAGGAGAAAGGAGTATTCCACTACCACACCCCTATGGGGGTGGCATTTGCCTTCAAAAACATAAGGATCGGACATTGTTATGCTAGGTTAGGGAACGGCTATGATAGACAGATAGAACATACAAGGACAGTGAGTCCTAAGACTAAAGCCTCTTCCTAGATGTCCTTTCCTAATCCTCAGCCCACCCTAAGTGATAGGTGACAACTGGTCGACATTCTTTCAAGTGCAAAAGGAAACACAAAAAGAAGTTTACAAAATACAGGTCAGAACCTAGATACAGAAGTCTAAATGAAGGCAAACTAGCTCAGAATAAGACTAAAGCAGGCGTGGAACAATTTACCAACAAAACCATTTATGAGATGTCAGAGCCCAGGTCCACACAATGATTGGATCAGTTTTCTGACATCCAGACATGGCAGAAATTTGAATGGGAAGAGATTCCCTCCATCACAGCAAATTAACTGTTTGAAATCTAGAGCAGACTGATGGGTCTGGTGAAAATCGATCAAGCCTACTGGGAAAGGAGTATTCAGAAGACAGGGCAGTACTCAGCCTACTTTCTACTTAGTGTAGGTGGCGATAATAATTCCAAATGATAAGTGAATCCCACTACTTGAGTGGTATGATGTTTTAAATTTTGGCCATCCAAAAAGGAAAGGAGTGCACCAGTGTTCAGACTAGAAAGGACAGAATGGAAGAAAATGACACATATTAACAAATCATCAGCCATATCTATACAGAAAGAGAATGACGGTGAAGCCTGAGGAGGCACAGTTGTTACAAGATGAAATCAAATTGCTAAATCCCTCTCTCCCCTTGCATCAAGGGAGAGTTCAAAGATCCCCTATACATTTGTTAGTTTGCCAGTCTTCTTTAAATTGATGGCTTTGGCTGAAATTCATATGGCCATCTAAAGTGTGCACAGGAGAGTACAGGAGCCCATGGATTAGGTTTCTTACTGTCTAGATCCCATAAATAAAAATACTGGGGCTTTCTTCAGACTTTTTCGGGATTGCACGGCTTGGACAGGTATTTAACAGGGGTTTGCACTGGGATTGTGTCTCACACAATCGGATTCTGTTGCAGCTGCGCTGGTTTCCATGTGAAACAAATCGGGAGGCGTTCCATCAGACGATATGACTGATTCGGACTGAGTGCGGGATTTAACTTTCAAATTGTGTCGCAAGACAATGCACTTACATGCACCAGGAGGAAGATGGTGAACTCTGTCTGACCTGAGCGGGGAAGCGACACATGCAGGATATCGGGCGCACGATCTTAGTGAATCGCGGCAGAGTGCATTATCATCGGACAATGCACTTTCTGTGAACTCCGCGGGATCGGGTTATTAAATGTGCCCCACTGTCTCCTGTGTACAGAATAGGGGATAAATGTCATTAGTGTCAAGAACTCTCAGTACTGCCATTATTATATCCAAAGTCCATGTATTTTCTAAGCAAACTGCTTCAACTTATAGCTGCAGAGGAGGAAGTGATGTCAGAACAGGAGTTTGGTTTGGCCACTCCTATTTTGCAGCAGTATTTTTTATTGTTTGTTGTGACCTACATAAAAAATTACAGAGCAGCTTGGAAGGTTACACTTGAGAGACTCAAATGAAATAAGGAATAGTCTGTTATTAGACTATTGTCGAACCAGTTCATGGGAGGTCTCCCCATGACAGAAATTAGAATTCAGGAAAATTGTATCCAGTACAAAAATTATTAAAAAAAATTTCCCAGACCTGCTTCGATAGTGATGACTAAAAGAGAGGAACAAATACAATGTTAGAATTTGGGTTCAGTCATATTGCCGGATTGGCGGCCGTACTGGCAATCAAGAAAATTTGAGCCCCAGGTATCAATTTGCCACACTGGTTTATCAGCTCCCGATTCAGCAATGTGTCTGGGTCTTTCGGCCAAACGTGGAATGCTTACATCTGGTCTGTTCATCTCTAATAACTAACCTTCTGGACAATATGATTAGATGGGAAGATATATTTATCTTAAACAGGGTGTGGCTCTGAGATTTGAAGGACAGTGGGGTGCACAGTTAAAGACCCAGGGCTTTACCCTTAGTGGATATATTTTGTTAAGCATTGACCTTGTGACTGCAGCATTGGTTTACACCCAATGGTGGCCACTGAGTTGATTTGATAGAGTGTGCAAATTATTCCGACGGGGTTGGGAAGCTGTTGGCCCAAGGGATGAAAGAGGTAGGTTGTAGGTAGGTAGGAGGGTTGGGTTTACTATGTAAATGTTTTTTTGCATGTACATAAAGCCACAAAATTCTCAGTAAGAACTCAATAGGCAGTAGCACTTTTAAGAGAGCACTTGTATAGTTCCCATATATTATCTCAACCTGTATTCAGTTGGAGCGGACTACATTGAAGGACTGTTTCTAATAATAAAAATTCTTAATTAATGTGTTTTCACCTCTGGATGACAAATGACAATATTTACTTTGTATTTCTTTACAAAAAGAGCGTTTCCGTAATGAATAATAATTGTTTTGAAGTCTTAATATTCACGGGGGTCCTGTGTAGCTAAAATAATTAAAAGAACTTGCAGATTATACCTGTATCAACTCCATTTTGTGTCTACCTCTGATCATGACAGATGCAATGTTGTTTGCTACATAGAATTAAAAAGCACCGCAGGGTGACCGGCGTATCTCGGCTCGGCGGGTGGCCTTCCCTCTGAATTCTGTTTAGTTACATTGTCTGCAATGGCATCAACAAGCTGCTGCCAACAAGAAAGCGCAGGCGAGATAAGAAGGCGCAAGAAAGTTATAATAACCATAAGAAAAACATCACAAAAATGATTTTTTTAAAGAAATAATTGATTTTCGGCTATTTCCCGCTCCGGGCTCATTAAAATGTTGGTCTAATTTTCAGATTGACCTGGGTCTCAGCATTCGGACAGTGAAGGTTTTTTTGCAAGGCAAATTACAGTCATGAAACTTTCCTTCTATCCTCGTGGGATGAAGAAATCTTTTTTATTTATCTTGTATTTTTGCAGTAATTTTTTTCTAAATGAATCTGCTGCACGGCCGTTTGGTTTGCATGTACAAGGTAGAGCGTTGTATTGCCGGTTAAAGGAGAACCATTTATTGCAACACAGCTCTTTGTGCACAGGCGTATGATGAAACCCCGACTTTTCGACATAGCCAGATACCTTAGGACGCTCCGATCTCCAGGTATATTGTGTCGGGCAGCTGTGCTGACTACAATTCTTTGCCAGGTCCTACCTGCTGTAGAATAGCGCTACCAACAACCACCGTTTAGGCCCACTCTGCCATTCAACCTTCATGCCCCTCCACACCCACTTAGTGTAAGCTAGGCGTGGTGCTTATTTTAGGGCTTGTATGACAGAAGTCAATAAAGAAAATGTCTTTCCAGCTCACCCAATTGGCCACTTGCCGTTTTGTCCTCAGCATTACATGTATTTATACCAGTAAGCCATGGTCACATGTTCCACACAAAACAATCAGAGAAACCATATGAAGTGACAATATCTATCACTAATTTTATAATAAGCTCATTTCAGCTAAATATATGGATGGCCTCCAATTTAGTTCTCGGCAACCTCTCCTCCAACATGACTAAAATCACATAATGGGGCTCTTTTACTTAGGGCCGCGCTACTTACTTTCTCCGGACTTTGCACCTTTTTCGGAGATTGCACAGCTTTGACAAGTATTTAACAGGTGCCTAAGCTGGGATTTGGTTGGGAGTTGGCTCCCATGTGACACAAATTGGGGGGGCGGCCATCGGACGATCTAAATGATTCGGACTGAGCGCGGGATTTAACTTTCAAATTGTGTCGCAAGCCCAAGCACTTACATGCACCGGGAAGAAGAATGTGAACTACGGCAGACCTGAGCAGGGAAGCGACACATGCAGGATATTGGGCGCACGATCTTAGTGAATCGCGGCACAGTGCATTATCGTCGGACAATGCACTTTCGGTGAACTCCAGCAGACGGCTAAGTAAATGTGCCCAAATGTGAGAACACACTAGAGCACACAACTAGAGATGAGCGAGTATACTCGTCCGAGCTTGATGCTCGTTCGAGTATTAAGGTACTCGAAACGGCTCGTTGCTCGGACGAGTATTTCCCCTGCTCGAGATCGAGCATTTAATTAAAAAAACACAGTGAAGAACAATGAAGAATAGAATAAAAACAGTGAACACAGTGAACACAGGATCATTTAAGTGAAAAAGACAGTGAAGAACACAGTGAAGAATAGATTACAGATGTTCGGCACATCTGCTTACTTGTCGGGAGATACGAGCGGAACGGCAGCAGGGAGACAACAAGCAGCACGGGGAGACATCGGGCAGCACGGGGGAGACATCGGGCAGCACGGGGGAGACATCGGCCAGCACGGGGGAGACATCGGCCAGCACGGGGGAGACATCGGCCAGCACGGGGGAGACATCGGGCAGCACGGGGGAGACATCGGGCAGCACGGGGGAGACATCGGCCAGCACGGGGGAGACATCGGCCAGCACGGGGGAGACATCGGCCAGCACGGGGGAGACATCGGGCAGCACGGGGAGACATCGGGCAGCACGGGGCAGACATCGGCCAGCACGGGGGAGACATCGGCCAGCACTGGGGAGACATCGGGCAGCACGGGGAGACATCGGGCAGCACGGGGAGACTTCAGTGGAAGAAGAGGAGCGGATCCCGGGACAGCGTATCACCCCGACAAGTAAGCAGATGTGCCGAACATCTGTAATCTATTCTTCACTGTGTTTTTCACTGCGTTTTTCACTTAAATGATCCTGTGTTCACTGTTTTTATTCTATTCTTCACTGTTCTTCACATCTGATAACTTGTCGGGAGATAATATATGCGCGGAACAGTGAAGAATAGATTGCAGATGTTTGCATACATCTGATAACTTATCAGAAGACATTCTTTTTCAATTAAATAACACATTTTATTCCTGAACCATGGTCCCTTTGAAAAATGCTCGGGTCTCCCATTGACTTCAATGGGGCTCGTTATTCAAGACGAGCACTCAAGCATCTGGAAAAGTTCGTCTCGAATAACGAGCACCCGAGCATTTTAGTGCTCGCTCATCTCTACACACAACAGTCAAGTGTGTGGCATTCCATTAACATCCGGGAGACAGCCCTTGGCAATCACAGCCATAGATAGGGGTGTCCATTTGCCAGATTGACTGGACGTCCGTCAATCCGTGAAAATATCCGGGTGGCGCGGGAGTTTCTCATGAGTACACATATTGGATGGACTTGATAGAAATAGAAATGCTCCAGAACAGTAATATTAGATACTATTATCAGTATTATGTTATAAGAATGATGTAATAACAACAATAGATTTTAATATAAATGTAATTTAATAATCATAATGATGATGATGATATTAATATAATGTACCAAAAACAACAAAATAATAATAATAATAATAATAATAATAATAATAATAATAATATCACTATTATTCTTATTTATAATGTCGTTATGATGATGATTATGATATGACAGTATCCTATACACAGAAGCTGAAAATGTGTCGTAACCAAGTCATTGGAAACAATTTTTTTTCTAAAGGAAAGTTTTATCTGTCTGGAGATGTTGGAAGTTTTGTGCTGATTTATGTGTTTGATTTGGTTCTGCAGTGAAAGTGTAAATTCTAGGAGGTGTTAGTATAATGGGGCTGGAGGTGATGACAGAGCTGCAAAGATTTACTTTCAGAATGGAAATGTTAAGTAATCACGGCGCCAGGCTTCTAATCTCACACATTTTCCCTTTTCTAGATTGGAAGGAGGACAATTTCCCGAAATTGGATCTACAATTTGCGGCTGGCATCCCATTGTTCCTGAAATTTTGGAGAAGGTAAATCCTCCTAATCACAATGACATTTCCTTAAAAGCTATTTTATGCATCACAGCTACAAAGTGCACGTCGTGTTTATCCAGGTGGAGGAGAGAGGTATACGGCTGAGGGAACAAGTATTATAATCCTATCAGGACTAGGGGACAATTTTGACATATTGAGGGGTGAATACGGCTCAGAATGGGTTAATTTTTTTACGCCGATTGCATTTAGTCTCAGCTTCCTTTTACCTCTTAGCATACAGGAAGTACCCAGTCAGCCAATCACTGACTACAGTCATCAACCTCAACTTGTGATTGGCAGATCTGGCCAACAAGGTCGGAACCTGATGAAGGGAATGGTAGTGACCTAGTAAATGTTGGATAAGTGGTGTCAGAGGATCTGTGGGATGAATACAATTGTTAACCCTTTTGTATCTATATTTATGTTATCATATTTACTCCAACTGAGGGCATCCTTGGCTCCGATGGTAACCATTCATTCTAAATGCTTAGGTTTCCATCATTGCTGATGTAATGTTCATTGCACATGTGATGTTTGGGCCAATCCCTGGGCTTGGTTTGAAACAGTCCAAATTAAAGGGGAAGTCTACACCTTTGCTGTCATAGTGTAGTTCATTTTGTATTTAGTTAGACACAGAAGCAGCTTTCTAATCCCTTGCCCTGCAGCAGTCATTTGATAAATTAACTGAGACATATAGAGGCAACAGACTTGCCACTGTCGCAATCACATGGTTAATCACGTGACCACAGAGAAATATGGAGGCAATGCACTCATGACTGCCGCAATCACATGATTAATCACATGACCACTAAGACCGATAGAGGTAACGAACTTACCACTACCACAATCATGTGATTAATCACTTGACCACTAGGACCAATAAAAGCAACAGATTTACCACTGTCCCAATCACTTAATTAATCACATGACCGCTGGGACCGATAGAGCCAACTGACTTGCCAGTGCCGAATCACATGCTTAATCACATGACAGCTAGGACAAATAGAGGCAAAGGACTTGCCAATGCAGAGTCACAAGATTAATCACATGACCACTGAGAGCGATAGAGGTAACGGACTTACCACTGAAACAATGACTACTAGGACCAAAAGAGGCAATGGAATTCAAGGTCCCCTTCAGCTACTCACAAGGGAAACAAATACAGTTTTTGGATCAATTTGGCAGCCAATGCTATGAAAATAGGTCCCAGGATCCTTTGCCATTAAATCGAACTTGAGTTTACACCTGTTGGATAAGGTTTGACATTGACTTTGTAAACACAATTTACTATTCTTTATTTCTATTTTTTGCTAAAATTTATATTATATTATCAAATCCCCCAAAATACAAATAGAAGATCATTCCTAAATGCTGATTTGGGTGTCATTTTCCCGTTCCTCACTTTATTCCAAAGTAAAGGAAGATTTAATATAATCTTTTCCGATAAAATGAAAAAATTTAGCAAACAAATCAACTCCTTCTTCAGTGACTTTGAAATTTGAAGTGGTCACTTTTCTACCAATAAAGTCAATGCTTCGAGAATTGCATATGTCTATTCAGGTGCTTTCAATCTCCGCTGGATGGGAATAATTACCTCGTGCCCTCGCTGGGTAATTGCCTTTTGATTGAGGTTATCAAAGTAATCAAGTCACCGAGAGGCAGAAACCATTGGCTGGGTGAAAAAGAAGACGGGGAATGTGAAGGGATATGTAAAACTGGTCAGATTACTAGACATCTATGAAATATCTCATGTCGGGATAATGGAATCCGACCGGAAGTGTTATGCCCTTAACAGGATTATTCTGGATTAGAATTTTGAGTTATTTTAAGATTTTAAGGTCCTTTAGAAGGGAAAATATAACACTATAGATAATTGGTGGTCAACGCTTGTTCAGTTTTGGCTTGACCAATAATGGCCATGATCTCAATATGGTAAAGTGGAATGACCGGCTACATGACACTTCTAATGAGGATTTTAATGTCTTGGAACCAAGTATAATATGTGTTGAAATCCAACGTTTTAGATTCTTCTTTCTTCCGACATTGATGGTTGTTTGGTGCTGCTTTTATTGTTGAGGGCCGACATGTGTTGGTCATCCTTAAGATTTTGTTAGATAGGCCTCCTTTAGATCATATAAGGCTTCTCATTTGAAAGGGCCTAATGGGTTATACAGTGGTTCTGAGCAGGGATTACTTACATACTGCTATGGTGCTGCCATTGAAGAACCTATAAAGCTGAAGCCAGGGAACGGTGCATTTGAGGTGAAAACCCTTGTATATGGACACTCCAGAGCTCCCGATAGGAGGCGCTGAGACCCTTATATGCATACTGAAGCACGCCTCTCACAGTTGGAGGAGGAATTCTTCCCCCCGCCTCTCTCTCATTCCCGTGTAGAGTTAACAGTATTTTCACTGTTTAACTGTGATATTGATCTTATGTTAACACTAGTATATATCATATGATGTAACACTTGTATTATTATGTATGCACACACGGTCCATGTGGACCAATGAAATGCATAGCAGGCCTTTATATGTTTGATTGCTGGCCTCCTTTCACCATGCTTGAAAAAGGCTCGTAAGGAGCTGAAACGTCGCTCATGGAATAAAGACACCCCACTTTTTTGAAACTACCTTTTGGAGTGCTGCCTCTTCCTAAACTTTATACTGCAGTCCCCCTGCCTGGGGACTTACGGACTTGCACCCACCGGAGTTGCTGTGCTGCTCTAAACTTTCCTTTTTCTTCTTCTTCATTCCCGTGTAGGAGAGCTGGCTCAAGTTGCAAGAGATGTGCAAAATTATGCATATAGGAAGTGCTCTTCAAAAGGCTGAAGAGTGCCTCATAGACTAAGTACTTTGCTCCGAACTAGATTTGCAATATTTGGTCTATTTTTAGCGGTTTATATTAAGTAAATGGGTTTTCAGGATTGAAAAAAATCTAATTTTTACCTATCACACCACTAATACATGCTGGTAAAAGGTTAAAAGTCCTCCCAATATCACCTAAAATTATCTGCCACTGAGGCACTGTACCTTAATTACAGCTGTTTTTTTATATGCAAATGAGTAGACATGAGTCAACTTCTGAACAGATGAGTTAGGCTTCATTCCAGACTCTCTGTCCTTACCAGAATGACGACCATCACACGGCATTATATTTTTAGCAGTGAGCCGTGTGTGGAAAACTGCAGATCTTCTCACCATTTATGCACCCAGTGTTGGTTGGAGCCATTGGTGATGGGCAGAGCCTCATGACAGTGGGCAAGTCCAACTTAGACAAAGGCAGAAAAAGTTTGTGGGACAATTTTACTGGTGGCAGATTTAATCTGAGGAGTAAGGAATATTGTGCCTGTTCTTGATGACAGGTTCCCTTTAAGATGTTGTTGACCTTTATGTTAGAGATCAGAAGTATAATATTTTTGAGGGGTAATACCCCTATTGATCACTTCCCAATGGAGAGAGAATAGAACAGGAAGCAGCTCTCTTCTTTGTGCAGTGGCCAAACCGAGTAATTGAGGCTCAGTTTTCATTCAAGTGAATGGGAGTTATTCTGCAGTAACCTGGGTCGTCCACCACACAGGAAATGGAGCTGTCTGCTTCCTGTTTGTTTTATTTTTCAAAAATAGGTCATTTTCTTTACCCAGAAAAACTCATTAAATGGATTGGCCAGAAAGTACTAATAATGTCCTATACATTTTTTTTATGCTGTTAATCGCGCAGGTTCAATAATGATTTTGTTTTATTCTACGGGTCATTTTGGACACAGATGTCATATATGTAGAATTTGTATGGTGATTTTCACTTTTTTATGTTATCTGTAAGTTTTATATGTAATGGGGGTATTTTTATTAATTCATTAGATTATTTTTCTATTTTTTTTTTCCGCTGTTTTTAACTTTTCTCACTATGGGACATGAACAACTGGTAATTCGATTGCTTTCTTGCATGATAAACAGCATTGTGGGGTATTATCAGTGTCAGCTTCTGCAATCGCACATGTCGACAAACTGCCTGTAAGGTCCTGTCTGTGACAGGACCTTACAAGCAATTACTATGGACATCCATGGAGTTTAAGATCAGATCCCAGAGCTTCCATTGCAATGATCGGAACCCCCTTGAAAAAGCTGTGTGGGGGCCTCGATTGCATTTGCATTGACTGTGGCATTTAACTGGTTAATACCTGCTATCTGAGATCACTCCGACTGCAAAGTTGCACAGTGGTGTCAGCTGTAAGATACAGCTGACACCACGTGTTTCCCAATGCCACTTCATCACCAGAGCTGAACCGTCAGCGACTTTATGACGTACTATTACTGTAGATCTATTGATCTCTGTGCCGTAATAGTACGTCATAGAGGGGGAACAGGTTAATATTGATTTTACATATAAATACTGTATATTGTAACATATTATTACAGTCTGTTCTAAAACTTCTCAGTGAAACCAAAAGTCGCTGACTTTTATAATCAATAATCTCTTCAGCCGAAAGCAGAAATGTCCTTTCCCAACACATTCACGTCTAAAGTTGTATCATCCAGAACCTAATTTGTCCCTTTTTGCAGAAATAATGAAATTTCTCCTCCAACGTCTGACATTTTACAAGTGATTGTTTCTTTGCAAGTACATTTCTATTAAAAGAATTGAAATGAGGCTAAATGTTTCACTCTCCCGCCGTCTACTTGACCGTTCCAAGCTCTTCTCGCGGAAGCCTTGATGGCTGATCTACCGCCATAATTACTTGTTAACTGAAAAATGTTATCATTTATTTTATTTTTTTTAAGTAGAACATACATCATTTCGGACATTTATATAGAATTTTCTGTAATTTCATGCTAATGTTTAATGGAGGAAAGCGCATTTATCTGCAGTCACTTAGTTACAGCTCATCTGGTGGACGTATCAGTCATGGGGGAAGGGGGGCGGGAGTGAAATTACCAGAATTAGGAGATATGTCTTCAGATTTTGAGAATATTCTTTGCATTGTGTCTTTCTATGTGGTTATATTTAGTGATTTTCTTTTAGGGTGTTATACATGATACAAATCTGCAGACAACGTTTGATAGATGTATGTTTAATCCAGGGGCATAACTAGGAGAGGCTGTGCCCTTAAAAACTTGTTTATCCAATCACACACATTTATATACTCCTACATTTATGCACTGTGAAACATCGTGAAAGATATGCACTGTACATTGTGCAGCATGATATCTATATAATTGTATACCTTCTCCATCTTTGATTTGCCAGGTCAGGTTCTTGGGCCCTCCTGACTCTGGGGGCCCCTTAGCAACTGTTAAGGCTGCTACCCCTGTAGTTACGCTCCTGTTTTAATCATACTCTTAAGTAGGTAGTTAGTAGCAACAGGATTGTAAAGAGTAATCTTTTAATCTAAGTTTGCAGCTCTGAAAGGGCTTTGGGTGGATCTTTAAGCCTGAAGAGCTTTCTGCTCTGTGAATTGAGGTGCTCACCCACTACACCTCTCTACTTTCATGGACTTCTGTTGTGTCCAACCAACAGCCTGCTACAGCTCTGACTCATAACAGATAGCTAGGACACACAATGCACACAGCAGAAAGCTCTTCATGCTTAAAGATCCCGTGCAGAGCTGCAGACTTGGAATTAAACAGTCCTTGAAATTAAGCTTGGAATTAAACTGAGACCTGGAATTAAACAGACCTGCTGCAACTAGTAATACACACAAAGGTAGAATTCCAAGGCCAATACCTATCACTACTTTATGTGGTCAAAACTGCTGATAGACTACCTTCAAGGTGATTGATTCTTGTTTGCTAAGCGGGGCTTGAGGTCTGTTCTTCAGCTAGTGATGGGAGTCCCAACAATCGCCTATGGGGGAAAAAACTTTAAGCATTCAGATGTTACTCTACTTTGGATTCCATAGGGAATACATGCCTTGATATAACCGGTTTTATGCCTGGAAATATGTTTCCAATTCTATTCCACCTTCCTACTAAGGTACCAAAATATTGATATTCAAAGCCTACTTAGATGCCAAGTCGGGCTATACTTCCCTGGCTTATATCCACAATTTTTCTAAAATATTTATTTTATTTTTTAACTTTTTTTTTAACTGAGTGAAACTAAGTTATCCAAAACTTTCCTCGAAGAATAAGAACTTTGATTTACTCCCTCAAAAAACAATACAGAGTATGAGTCACCTGAAGTCAACAACAAAGCAAAGAACACGGGATGGAGAAACTTGGAACTCCGTCGTGAGGTTCCCAGCATATTTTTTTCATCCATCCATTTATACAGGTTATTATAGAATGAAATTGAGACATACAGAGTAACGGTGGTGACCTCTCAAGGTCACGTATAGCCGGCTCTTGGACTCAAAGTAGAGTCAATTTAGAAGCAAAATCTTAAATTACTAGGTTACTCCAAGAAAAGATTTGTATGACAGAAAATTTCACGTTGACGTCTACATCATAAATCATTGTGACAGAGCACTTAATGTATTTTTTATTTATTTATCTGCTGGCTGTAAAGGCTCAGGCTATTAGGTTATATCAGACTCATTTTCTGCCTGTATCAGGGCAGTACGAGAGGAACCGGCGGCAGGGGCCCAGTTACACAGGGGGCCCTTCTGAAACTCACCATTGGGATAAGCAGTTACCTAGAGTCGGGCTACATCCCACCTCATTTTATGGATATGTTAAGCATATTAAAATTCTTGACGTATGCTCTGACATATACCGGCTGGTGGGGGCATCATGTTGGCCTCCATCTGGTCAGTACACATCGCATCCAGCCAGAAAAAGGTGGAAAAAAACAGAAAGATGTTTAAATTATGCTAACGAACCTGAAAGGCTACTGGGGCTGTAACCATAGCCCCTCTGTGTGGCAGATTAACAGGCTGTTACACTGTTTAGAGCACTTCTCCCCTCCCACTATGTGTTGAAACTTTGTGCTGAAGACAGTGTAACAGCCTGTGAAGCTATAGCACAGAGGGGCTCTGCTAACGCCCCACAGAGCACTTCTGGATCATTAGCATAATAAATAAAGTTGATTTTAAAGGGAAGGAGGCCAAGGATAACAAATATAAGAATATTACCACAGTAATCAATGAGTATTGGACACAGTGGGGCACATTTACTTACCCGGTCCTGTCGTGATCCCCTAGGTGTGTCGTCCGATGAGGAATCGGAGCTTCCGCGATTCACTAAGATTGCGTGTCCAATTTCCTGTATGTGTCGCTTCCCCGCTCAGGTCCGCCGGCGTTCACCTTCTTCTTCCTGGTGCATGTAAGTGCATGTCTTGCAACACAAATTTGAATGTTAAATCCTGCACCCCCAATTTTTGTCGCATGAAAGTCCACGTACAAGAATGTGCCAAAATCCGATCGCGTGCGCCAAAAACCTCTTCTATATGCGGACCGCGGACCCTTAGTAGATGAGCCCCAGTAAGTTTTATCATGATGGATTTTGATAGATTTCCTTTAAGGTAATTTTTATTTGGAGTCTCTTAGTATCATCTTGAAAGTTCAAGATGATACCAAGTTTGGTGCCATTAGACGCCAAAATTGTCTTGAAAATAAAAACGTAAAGATAAAAGAATAAGTATTATGGCTCCTGGAAGGCAAGAAGTAAGAAACCCAAAATGCCAAGTTGGAAACGGCCGTGTCAGGAATGAGTTAATTTCCCAAATTGACCTAATTCTGAATTAAAACCACATAATTTGCATTACTAAATTTATCTGTACCCGGAGCAGCTTTGCATTACATAGGCTGTACCCCCCACCCCCTCCCCTCCAGAACATGTTCATTATCATTTTCAATTGGAATTAAGCTTTCGGTTATGATGCCATACGTTAGCAATTTGCTTTTCCATATAAAACTACATTATGGTTTAATACATCCCATAGTCTTGATGTCTAACATTTACAAGATGGAATATGGAGCCGTTAATTGAATTATCCCGAGGAAATTTACAAGGAGTAAGAGATAAGGAACTAATACCGAGTGCACATGGACCATTATGAGCCGTCGTAATGTTACACTTTATATTATTACATGATGCAAATTATAGAGATGAGAGCTCTGTGATACACCACAAGGTCAAGGTCAAGGGTTAGGGGGAGGGCAATGCGGAATAAGCTCTTGTTAATTGCTGCCATTGACAAGGGAAAATCGAGAACTTGTTGTCGTCGTCTAAGTCAACATTGGGACATAACGGGATGAGTCTGCTACGTCATCCGCCCATGGTACCACTCAGAGTCTGCCCTTGTGGGTTGTCGCAACTGTTCGGTATTGTCCCATTTACATTGTCTCTATATTCCTTATACAAGGTCATAGTGTTTTAGTAGACAGCAACTAACTTATTCCCACTTTGTAACCACCCAGTCTTTGCCATCCATTTGCCCCTCCCGAGACTAGGAGAAGCGCTTTAATTTCTTTGTGTTTCAGAAATAATATACTTACAACTGGGTGGCACCCCTTCCTTTTGTAATAAATTGAGATATAATAAGCCTTGCATCTGTATGATATCACATGACCAGGGATATAACAAGCCGTGCACCTGTGTGACATCACATGACCAGGGATATAACAAGCCGAGCACCTGTGTGACATCACATGACCAGGGATATAACAAGCCGAGCACCTGTGTGACATCACATGACCAGGGATATAACAAGCCGAGCACCTGTGTGACATCACATGACCAGGGTTACAATGCATCACACAACTATGCCACATCACATGACTAGAGATATAATAAGCCATATACTTGTATAATATCACATGACCAGGGATGTAATGAGCCGTGCACCTGTGTGACTACTCATTACCAGGGATATTACGAGCTGTGCAGCTGTGTGACATAAAAGGACCAGGGATATAATGAGCTGTGCATCTGTGTGACATCACATGACAAGGGATATAATGAGCAGTGTCCTGTGTTACATCACGAGAACAGAGAAATAATGGGACATGAAACTGTGTAACATCACCTGACCAGGGATATAATGAGCCTTACACCCATGTGACATAACACATGTGGAGAAACACAGTCATTCAGTGGGGGAGATTTATCAGAAGTGTCAGAGGTAAAACTGGTTCTAGTTGCCCATGGAAACCAATCAGAGCTCAGTAGAGATGAGCGAACATGCTCGTCCGAGCTTGATGCTCGGTCGAGCATTAGGGTACTCGAAACTGCTCGTTACTCGGACGAATACTTCGCCCGCTCGAGAAAATGGCAGCTCTCGCCGTTTTGCTTTTTGGCGGCCAGAAACAGAGCCAATCACAAGCCAGGAGACTCTGCACTCCACCCAGCATGACGTGGTACCCTTACACGTCGATAGCAGTGGTTGGCTGGCCAGATCAGGTGACCCTGGGATAGACTAGCCGCTGGCCGCGCTGCTCGGATCATTCTGTCTCTGGATGCCGCTAGGGAGAGAGCTGCTGCTGGTCAGGGAAAGCGTTAGGGTGTTCTATTAGCTTACTGTTAGGCAGGAGTGATTCTCCAAGAACCCAACAGCCCTTCTTAGGGCTACAATAACGTTCTACTTTTTTTATTTTAATTTGCATCTTTTACCATTTTGTGAGGAATTAGCAGGGGGACTTGCTACCGTTGTGTTTAGCTCTTAGTGGCACACATATCCATAGCAAAGACCGAAGTGGGAAAATTCAGTAGGGGTTGGATTTCTATTAGGCAATAACTCAGTGTCATCTCATCTGGCATAGTAGTGTGCTTCCTTTGATACTTGGCTAGAAAATAGCCATAGGAGAATACAAACAGCTTCTTGAAGCCTACAGTAGCGTTCTATATATTTGATTTCTGGTTGATCTGCTGGTGGCTGTAGTTTCTGCAGTGCATGTACTTGCCAATTCTGAGCAATTTGTAGTGAGACTTGCGACCGCTGTGTTCTGCGCTTAGTGGCGCACATATCCATAGCAAAGGCCGAAGTGGCAAAATTCAGTAGGGGTTGGATTTCTATTAGGCAATAACTCAGTGTCATCTCATCTGGCATAGTAGTGTGCTTCCTTTGATACTTGGCTAGAAAATAGCCATAGGAGAATACAAACAGCTTCTTGAAGCCTACAGTAGCGTTCTATATATTTGATTTCTGGTTGATCTGCTGGTGGCTGTAGTTTCTGCAGTGCATGTACTTGCCAATTCTGAGCAATTTGTAGTGAGACTTGCGACCGCTGTGTTCTGCGCTTAGTGGCGCACATATCCATAGCAAAGGCCGAAGTGGCAAAATTCAGTAGGGGTTGGATTTCTATTAGGCACTAACTCAGTGTCATCTCATCTGGCATAGTAGTGTGCTTCCTTTGATACTTGGCTAGAAAATAGCCATAGGAGAATACAAACAGCTTCTTGAAGCCTACAGTAGCGTTCTATATATTTGATTTCTGGTTGATCTGCTGGTGGCTGTAGTTTCTGCAGTGCATGTACTTGCCAATTCTGAGCAATTTGTAGTGAGACTTGCGACCGCTGTGTTCTGCGCTTAGTGGCGCACATATCCATAGCAAAGGCCGAAGTGGCAAAATTCAGTAGGGGTTGGATTTCTATTAGGCAATAACTCAGTGTCATCTCATCTGGCATAGTAGTGTGCTTCCTTTGATACTTGGCTAGAAAATAGCCATAGGAGAATACAAACAGCTTCTTGAAGCCTACAGTAGCGTTCTATATATTTGATTTCTGGTTGATCTGCTGGTGGCTGTAGTTTCTGCAGTGCATGTACTTGCCAATTCTGAGCAATTTGTAGTGAGACTTGCGACCGCTGTGTTCTGCGCTTAGTGGCGCACATATCCATAGCAAAGGCCGAAGTGGCAAAATTCAGTAGGGGTTGGATTTCTATTAGGCACTAACTCAGTGTCATCTCATCTGGCATAGTAGTGTGCTTCCTTTGATACTTGGCTAGAAAATAGCCATAGCAATAGGATAGGATTGTTTGGTTTTAAAAACTCAAAAAAAAACAAAAAACACACAAAAAAAAAAAAACACAAAAAAACACAAAAAAAAACAAAAAGAAGTAAAAAAAAAAAAAGTTATAACTCTCATTTTAAAAATGTTTAACCCGAGGGCTAGGGGTAGAGGACGAGGGCGGGGACGTGGGCGTCCAACTACTGCAGGGGTCAGAGGCCGTGGTCCTGGGCGGGGTGAGACACCACCTGCTGATGAGGGAGCAGGGGAACGCCGCAGAGCTACACTCCCTAGGTTCATGTCTGAAGTTACTGGGACTCGTGGTAGAGCACTGTTGAGGCCAGAACAGTGCGAACAGGTGATGTCGTGGATTGCTGACAATGCTTCGAGCAATTTGTCCACCACCAGTCAGTCTTCCACGCAGTCCACCCATGTCACCGAAATCCCCACTCCTCCAGCTCCTGCACCTCAGCCTCCTCCCCCCCAGTCTGCCCCCTCCCAGGAAAATTTGGCATTTGAACCGGCATACTCTGAGGAACTGTTTTCTGGACCCTTCCCACAGTCACAAACCACTTGTCCGGTTGCTGCTGAGCAATTTTCCGATGCCCAGGTTTTCCACCAGTCACAGTCTGTGGGTGATGATGACCTTCTTGACGTAGTGGAAGTGTGTAAAGAGGTGTCCGACGATGAGGAGACACGGTTGTCAGACAGTGGGGAAGTTGTTGTCAGGGCAGGAAGTCCGAGGGGGGAGCAGACTGAGGGATCGGAGGATGATGAGGTGACAGACCCAAGCTGGGTTGAGAGGCCGGGTGAACACAGTGCTTCTGAGACGGAGGAGAGTCCTTGACCTGAACAGGTTGGAAGAGGCAGTGGTGGGGCCAGACGGAGAGGCAGGGCCAGAGCTGGTGCATCAGCGCCACTGTCAACTAGTGAAGCTCCCGTGGTGAGGGCTCTTGCGGCGAGGGCTAGATCTTCAGAAGTGTGGAGGTTCTTTAAGGAAACACCGGATGACCGACGGACTGTGGTGTGCAACATTTGCCAAACCAGGCTCAGCAGGGGTTCCACCACTACTAGCTTAACTACCACCAGTATGCGCAGGCATATGAATGCTAAGCACCCCACTCAGTGGCAACAAGCCCGTTCACCTCCGGCCGTGCACACCACTGCTCCTTCCCCTGTGTCAGCTGCTAGTCAGCCCCCTGCCCAGGACCCTGGCACAAAAACCCCATCGTCGCCTCCACGATCCTCCACAGCATCCACCAGCGTTCAGCTCTCCATACCCCAGACGCTGGAGCGGAAACGCAAATATAGTGCAACCCACCCGCACGCCCAAGCCCTTAATGTGCACATCTCCAGATTGCTTAGCCTGGAGATGCTGCCCTATAGGCTAGTAGAGACCGAGGCCTTTCGCAACCTCATGGCGGCGGCCGCCCCTCGGTATTCGGTCCCCAGCCGCCACTACTTTTCCCGATGTGCCGTCCCAGCCCTGCACCAGCACGTGTCAGACAACATCATCCGTGCCCTGACCAACGCCGTTTCTGACAAGGTCCACCTGACCACGGACACGTGGACGAGTGCTGCCGGGCAGGGCCACTATATATCGCTGACGGCACATTGGGTTAACTTGGTGGAGGCTGGGACCGAGTCTGACCCTGGGGCTGCTCATATACTGCCGACGCCGAGGATTGCGGGGCCTACCTCGGTCCAGGTGTTTCAGGCCTACTATGCCTCCTCCTCCTCCCACCCCTCCTCCACCTCCTCCTCCGAACTACCATCCGTGGGCACGGCGCCATCAGTCGGTAGCTCTAGGCACAGCAGCAGTGCCGTCGCTAAGCGACAGCAGGCGGTGCTCAAACTGCTGAGCCTAGGCGACAAAAGGCACACCGCCCAAGAGCTATTACAGGGCATCACGGCGCAGACTGATCTGTGGCTGGCACCGCTGAACCTCAAGCCGGGAATGGTTGTGTGTGACAACGGCCGTAACCTGGTGGCGGCTCTGCAACTCGGCAGACTGACACATGTGCCATGCCTGGCCCATGTGTTAAATCTGATAGTGCAGCGTTTCCTCAAGACATACCCCAATCTGTCTGATTTGCTCACGAAGGTGCGCCGCATCTGTGCGCATTTCAGGAAGTCCAGCCCAGATGCTGCCACTCTCAGGGCAGCGCAGCGCCGCCTCCAACTGCCCGCTCACCGACTGTTGTGCGACGTGCCCACGAGGTGGAATTCAACACTGACCATGTTATCCAGAGTTTACCAGCAGCGCAGAGCGATTGTAGACTGCCAGATGTCAACTTCCACCAGAACTGGTAGTCAGGTCAGTCAGCTTCCTCAAGTCTACAATGAGGAGTGGACGTGGATGTCTGATATCTGTCAGGTGCTGAGTAACTTTGAGGAGTCAACACAGATGGTCAGTGGCGATGCCGCCATCATCAGCCTCACCATCCCGCTGCTTGGCCTGTTGAAAAACTCTCTGGTCAGCATGAAGTCGGAAGCTTTGCGCTCGTCACAAGAGACGGGGGAAGAATATTCCCTTGTTGATAGCCAAAGCACCCTGAGGTCTGTTTCTCAGCGCATATCGGAGGAGGTGGAGCTGGAGGAGGATGAGGAGGAAGAGGAGGAGAATGTTGGCGAGACACAAGAGGGGACCATTGTTGAGTCCTTCACTGTTCAGCGTGTATGGGCAGAAGAAGAGGAGTTGGAGGAGTTGGAGGAGGAGGAAATGGACAGTCAGGCCAGTGAGGGGAGTGAATTCTTACGCGTTGGTACTCTGGCGCATATGGCAGATTTCATGCTAGGCTGCCTATCCCGTGACCCTCGCGTTCAAAGAATTTATTCCAGCACCGATTACTGGGTGTTCACTCTCCTGGACCCACGGTACAAGCAAAATCTTCCCACTCTCATCCCTGGAGAGGAAAGGAGTGTGAGAATGCATGAATACCAGCAGGCCCTGGTGCACAAGCTGAAACAGTATTTCCCTTCTGACAGCGCTAGCGGCAGAGTGCGTAGTTCTGCGGGACAAGTAGCGAGGGAGAGTAGGCGAGCAGGCAGCTTGTCCAGCACTGGCAAGGGTACGCTTTACAAGGCTTTTGCCAGCTTTATGTCACCCCAGCAAGACACTGTCACCTGTCCCCAGTCTCGGCAGAGTAGGGCTGATCTTTACAGAAAGATGGTGAGGGAGTACGTAGCTGACCATACCATCGTCCTAAATGATCACACAGCTCCCTACAACTACTGGGTTTCAAAGCTGGACATGTGGCACGAACTGGCGCTGTACGCCTTGGAGGTTCTTGCCTGCCCTGCCGCTAGCGTCTTGTCCGAGCGGGTTTTCAGTGCAGCTGGTGGCATCATCACCGATAAGCGTACACGCCTGTCGACTGACAGCGCTGACAGGCTGACGCTTATTAAAATGAATAAAGGCTGGATTTCTCAGAATTTCCAATCTCCACCAGGTGAAGGAAGCTCAACCTGAATAATTGATCCACTCCTCCTCCTCCTCCTCATTTTCCTCCTTCTCCTCCTCTTTGTACAGTAAAGCAGAGGAAAATGGCTATTTTTTGACAGGGCCCACTGGCTCTTGCTATAGTACTTCATGCATTTAATTTTTCTGGAGGGCCACCTACCCGGTCCTCTGTTTGAAACAATTTTTGTGAGTGCCACATACAGGCACTCAATCTATTCCATTTTTCTGGAGGGCCACCTACCCGGTCCTCTGTTTTAAAAAATTTTTGGGACTGCCACATACAGGCACTCAATCTATTCCATTTTACTGGAGGGCCACCTACCTGCTCCTCTGGTTTGAAACATTTTTGGGACTGCCACATACAGGCACTCAATCTATTCCATTTTACTGAAGGGCCACCTACCTGCTCCTCTGGTTTGAACAATTTTTGGGACTGCCACATACAGGCACTCAATCTATTCCATTTTACTGGAGGGCCACCTACCTGCTCCTCTGGTTTGAAACATTTTTGGGACTGCCACATACAGGCACTCAATCTATTCCATTTTACTGCAGGGCCACCTACCTGCTCCTCTGGTTTGAACAATTTTTGGGACTGCCACATACAGGCACTCAATCTATTCCATTTTACTGGAGGGCCACCTACCTGCTCCTCTGGTTTGAAACATTTTTGGGACTGCCACATACAGGCACTCAATCTATTCCATTTTACTGCAGGGCCACCTACCTGCTCCTCTGGTTTGAACAATTTTTGGGACTGCCACATACAGGCACTCAATCTATTCCATTTTACTGGAGGGCCACCTACCTGCTCCTCTGGTTTGAAACATTTTTGGGACTGCCACATACAGGCACTCAATCTATCCCATTTTACTGGAGGGCCACCTACCTGCTCCTCTGGTTTGAAAAATGTTTGGGACTGCCACATACAGGCACTATCCAAATTAAATTGTCTCCATAGCAGCCTCCACACGTTGTCTCCATTGCTACCTCCAAAAGTCGTCCATATAGCTGCCTCCATACATCGTCCCTTTATCAAACGAGGTGTGTCAGGCAGAAATTTGGGTTGTTTTCATGGATTCCACATCAAAGTTGTTAACTTTGTCGCCACCCTGCTGTGTTATCCACAAAATATACTGGCAAACTTTTACCATTTAGGGATATTATTTCAGCGCTTCTTGCGCATCTGTTTACATTCCCCTCACCCGGCATATCCTAAACTTATAAGAACGCTACTACACTTGATCTTATACAAAAGGTTCTTAGAAGTGCTGTTTGGGGAGTAGCCTAGAGACAGGGGCTTGGATTGGCGAAAGCTCGCCTGGCAGCGGAACGCCAGCTCCATGCGCATCATGCGCTTCTTGCGCATCTGTTTACATTCCCCTCACCCGCCATATCCCAAACTTATAAGAACGCTACTACACTTAACTTGGTGCAGGCTGGGACCGAGTCTGACCCTGGGGCTGGTCATATACTGCCGACGCAGAGAATTGCGGGGCCTACCTCGGTCCAGGTCTCAAAGGCCTACTATACCTCCTCCCACCCCTCCTCCACCTCCTCCTCCTCCGAATTACCATCCGTGGGCATGGCGCCATCAGTCGGTAGCTCTAGGCACAGCAGCAGTGCCGTCGCTAAGCGACAGCAGGCGGTGCTGAAACTGCTGAGCCTAGGCGATAAAAGGCACACCGCCCAAGAGCTATTACAGGGCATTCCACATCAAAGTTGTTAACTTTGTCGCCACCCTGCTGTGTAATCCACAAAATATACTTGCAAACTTTTACCATTTAGGGATATTATTTCAGCGCTTCTTGCGCATCTGTTTACATTCCCCTCACCCGCCATATCCTAAACTTATAAGAACGCTACTACACTTGATCTTATACAAAAGGTTCTTAGAAGTGCTGTTTGGGGAGTAGCCTATAGACAGGGGCTTGGATTGGCGAAAGCTCGCCTGGCAGCGGAGCGCCAGCTCCATGCCAAGATCCAACTAACATAGTTTTAACTGCAGCACCTTTAATCTACTACTAGTTCACTGCCTCCATACATGGTCCCCTTATCAAACGAGCTGTGTCAGGCAGAATTTTGGGTTGTTTTCATGGCTTCCATGTTAACTTTGTCGCCACCCTGCTGTGTAATCCACAAAATATACTGGCAAACTTTTATCATGTACCGATATTATTTGAGCGCTTCTTGCTCACCTCCTTTGGTTCCTCTCTGCCACCCATTGGTTTGAAGCCTGAGTCCATTTAGGGTATGTCGCCATGACACTCTCTAGCCTGCTGCCGCTGCCTCTGCATGCCGTCCCCTATAGTGTCAGGGTCAATTATTGGATGTTTTAGATGCTATCTAGCTTCATTCTGTCACTCTGTCATGGCCATGCTGTTGCCCATAATTTTGGCATAATGGTGCGATTAGGCAGCCTCAGAGGCATCCATGCATGCTGCCCCTGCTGTTTCCTGTCCATTTCCATGGTGTTTCCATCCTTTTCTGAGGTTCCCAGGTGTTTGGCCAAGCTTCCCTGTGCAGAGCCTTGGTCCCCTTGAAAAATGCTCGGGTCTCCCATTGACTTCAATGGGGTTCGTTATTCGAGACGAGCACTCGAGCATCGGGAAAAGTTCGTCTCGAATAACGAGTACCCGAGCATTTTAGTGTTCGCTCATCTCTAGAGCTCAGCTTTAAATTTATAAACAGCTGTGAGAAAATGAAATCTGAAATCTGATTGGTTACCATTGGGAACTGGAACAGTTCTGCTTTCAGACACTTCTGATAAATCTCCCCCATTATCCACTAGCTGCTGGGGCATGCTGGGAGTAGTAGTTCTGCTTAGCGATCACTCTGTAACACATGCATTGTATAATCCCATCTTCTGCCTCCCACGTTGATGCTAATATCCCACATTCACTTCTCTCTGTGTCAACAACCTAAGTGCAATATGAAAACAAATTTGCCTTAAAAGATGCTTTTATTTCCCGAAACATTTACAAAGTCAAAAATGATAAGTTGCCTCTACTGGCTGTGGAGCGCGTGATTGGAGTTTTAGCTTTCAAATAACCGGTTATGACAAATCTAGTTAGTAGCTTTTATCTCAATTGACGGAATCATTTTTGTCTAGTCAGAAACATTTCTTAAAAGTGTCGCTCTGTAATAAGTCTGGAGGAAGGAAGGGGGGATGGGTACGGAAGGAGCACCGGCACCGACGAGGCTCGTGCTTCTCACTTTGGATGCATTAAGCAGTAATTGGATAAAATGCAGATTTACTAACTGTTCATTCACTTCTGTGAGATCCGTCTCTGCACTGGATGACCAGTACACCATGGATATAGGTGGACTCCTTCAGTCACCCAAGATGATTGGTAGATAGGTTAGTGGCGTAGAGCAGCGGTCTTCAACCGTCGGGCCGAGGCCCTAGACATAGCTGTGGAAAAACCGGTCCTGGCCATGGTTTGGCGGTTGAGGATCAGAAGGCCGGTCCTGCATCACATAACTACATCACTACAGTCCTTGTAGTTACTGAGGACCTTCATCCTGGTCTCTTAATTTCCCCGTGAAATAATAATATTTGAAGGACCAAAAACCCTGGAACGGGGTGTTAGCATTCAATCATCAGATGTGCGTGTCCATACAAATTCCGGCACTGCTTGCAATGGGTTATAGGGAACACCAAGTTCTTGTGTTTCTATAAATAACAGAAGAACAGAACAACATACAGATACAGGAGGTACAACCACCCAAAATCTGTAATTGGAGATGAGTGGACCTGAACTGTAGGTTCTGGTTCGGCATCCAGGAGCGTTCCTACTGACTCGGCCATATTGCACATTGGCTACCAAGCAGGAAATCCGGCAGATTACCCAACAACGGACCATGGCTATAGTTGGCCAGGGTGTCCCAAATGCTGAACCTGAACCTACACTTTGGGTCTGCTCATGTCTAGTTGTAATGTGGATTTTGGCCAGTGCTCACGTGTGTATGGATTGGGGGGGGGGGGGTGTTGGAGGCTATCGTCCCTGGAGTGTAATATACCATTTTGTGTATTTTAGTGGCAGCCGGACCCATATAGATAAAGTCATGTTGATGACTCATGTCACAGCTTCAATAATACATGTTCCCATGAGGGAAACATCTCCTAGATGAAATCCTGCAGAATGAATTTTTCATCAGTTCTCTCAACCTTATAACGAGTATTTTGGCCTTTTGGAGTTTCGCATTTATGGTCCAGTTTTGTTGAATAGGTGTAAAATATGGAGTCTTTGTTGTTACTTTATGATGTTCTTTATGGGTTATTTTTTGTAATTATAAGGATATTCTGTACAATGGCTTGTGCTAGAATGTGCCAGAATTTGATAAATGTGTGTAAAAACTTATAAAATTCTTTACACTTCATTTGCTGTTTTAGACAATTGGGCTCATTTACTAAGGGTCCGAATGCTGCACTTTTGTCAGGTTTCCCGAATATTTCCGTTTTGCACTGAATTACCCTGGGATTTTGGCGCACACGATCAGATTGCGGCACATCGGCACCGGCTTGCACGCGACAGAAATTGGAGGGCGTGGATATCGGACAACCTGACGGATTTGGACAAACCGCGGAATTTAAAACAGGATTTGTGTCGCAAGATCAGCACTCACATGCACCAGGAAGAAGCGGGTGAACTCCGGCGGGCCTCGGCGCAGCAGCGACACATGCAGGAACTTGGACACACGATGTTAATGAATCAGGTAAGTATTGGGGTGTGGGTGTGGCTTAGCAGTAAAGGGGTTGTGGAAATAAAAGGGTGGAAGTATCAGAACTTGTACACCTAAAATCATGCATATGGCCAGAAATTACTTGTTTTTCCCCCTTATGCCACCCCCAAGTTGGCTTAAGGGGGTGTAAAGGGGAACAAGTCTTGCAGTGAAGTGGGCCACATGCTAGGGCATAATTCTATGGCAGGTCGGACGGGGCATAGAACTGTCCATTGAACACACTTACAGGATTTAACAGGATAAATCCACCGAATACTCATATGGCGCCCTGAATTTAAAGGAGTTTTCCAGAAAATCTGTAATTAAAAAAAAAAAGTTAAGAAAATAAAGTGTACTTACCGCCTACTGGCCAGATCATTTTTAATGGTCATCTGCGGAGGCCATTGGCCTGGTGATGTCACCAGGCCCTGTAATTGACTCCTTTCCCCTACGTTGAGTCCATTGACCCCCATGACTTCTGGCCCAGCCAATAGACTGGTAGAACCTAAGACTACCGCAATGTTGGAGCGGGAGTAGGATCCCATGGGGTTTTTCAGGAGTCCTGAAAAAAACCATTAAAGAATTTTATTAAATTAAGGCAACCAATAGCCGTAAATATGACCTAACCATAGTGATCTGTACAGAAGCCATCACACATCTCACTTGGGCGCCTTCATCTACGAGAAGGATGTTAATACAATTAGAGATGATTAAGCTCAATCCCTAAATAAACCGCACGTGTGCGAAAATGATTCTGCTCCCGTAGGTCAAACTTAGTTTCACAGTCGCTGCTTTTTAATCAATAAAGTAGCATCTTACAGCACGGGTAATTTTTCCTCTTTAAAATTCATTTAGCTTGGTAAAGTATTTTCTCCCCTTTAATTAATGACAGCTAATTTTTAGAAAATTAGGCCCTAAATGGTGCGGAAATTGCTTTTGGGAAAAAAAAAACCTCTCTCTTTTACTTTTTTTTTTTTAATTGTTAATTAGTCATTATAGAAACTGAATTCTATCTATCCAACCATTAATATCTATGCGCCTGTTACAGTATCTGTCTAGCTATCTCATATCTATCTAAAATTATCTGTGTCTCATATCTATAAATCTATAATTAGAGATGAGCGAACATGCTCGTCCGAGCTTGATGCTCGGTCGAGCATTAGGGTACTCGAAACTGCTCGTTGCTCGGACGAATACTTTGCCCGCTCGAGAAAATGGCAGCTCCCGCCGTTTTGCTTTTTGGCGGCCAGAAACAGAGCCAATCACAAGCCAGGAGACTCTGCACTCCACCCAGCATGACGTGGTACCCTTACACGTCGATAGCAGTGGTTGGCTGGCCAGATCAGGTGACCCTGGGATAGACTAGCCGCTGGCCGCGCTGCTCGGATCATTCTGTCTCTGGATGCCGCTAGGGAGAGAGCTGCTGCTGGTCAGGGAAAGCGTTAGGGTGTTCTATTAGCTTACTGTTAGGCAGGAGTGATTCTCAAAGAACCCAACAGCCCTTCTTAGGGCTACAATAACGTTCTACTTTTTTTATTTTAATTTGCATCTTTTACCATTTTGTGAGGAATTAGCAGGGGGACTTGCTACCGTTGTGTTTAGCTCTTAGTGGCACACATATCCATAGCAAAGACCGAAGTGGGAAAATTCAGTAGGGGTTGGATTTCTATTAGGCAATAACTCAGTGTCATCTCATCTGGCATAGTAGTGTGCTTCCTTTGATACTTGGCTAGAAAATAGCCATAGGAGAATACAAATAGCTTCTTGAAGCCTACAGTAGCGTTCTATATATTTGATTTCTGGTTGATCTGCTGGTGGCTGTAGTTTCTGCAGTGCATGTACTTGCCAATTCTGAGCAATTTGTAGTGAGACTTGCGACCGCTGTGTTCTGCGCTTAGTGGCGCACATATCCATAGCAAAGGCTGAAGTGGGAAAATTCAGTAGGGGTTGGATTTCTATTAGGCAATAACTCAGTGTCATCTCATCTGGCATAGTAGTGTGCTTCCTTTGATACTTGGCTAGAAAATAGCCATAGGAGAATACAAATAGCTTCTTGAAGCCTACAGTAGCGTTCTATATATTTGATTTCTGGTTGATCTGCTGGTGGCTGTAGTTTCTGCAGTGCATGTACTTGCCAATTCTGAGCAATTTGTAGTGAGACTTGCGACCGCTGTGTTCTGCGCTTAGTGGCGCACATATCCATAGCAAAGGCTGAAGTGGCAAAATTCAGTAGGGGTTGGATTTCTATTAGGCAATAACTCAGTGTCATCTCATCTGGCATAGTAGTGTGCTTCCTTTGATACTTGGCTAGAAAATAGCCATAGGAGAATACAAATAGCTTCTTGAAGCCTACAGTAGCGTTCTATATATTTGATTTCTGGTTGATCTGCTGGTGGCTGTAGTTTCTGCAGTGCATGTACTTGCCAATTCTGAGCAATTTGTAGTGAGACTTGCGACCGCTGTGTTCTGCGCTTAGTGGCGCACATATCCATAGCAAAGGCTGAAGTGGCAAAATTCAGTAGGGGTTGGATTTCTATTAGGCAATAACTCAGTGTCATCTCATCTGGCATAGTAGTGTGCTTCCTTTGATACTTGGCTAGAAAATAGCCATAGCAATAGGATAGGATTGTTTGGTTCTAAAAACTCAAAAAAAAACAAAAAACACAAAAAAAAACAAAAAACACAAAAAAAACACACAAAAAAAAAAAAAAAAAGTAAAAAAAAAAAAAAAGTTATAACTCTCATTTTAAAAATGTTTAACCCCAGGGCTAGGGGTAGAGGACGAGGGCGGGGACGTGGGCGTCCAACTACTGCAGGGGTCAGAGGCCGTGGTCCTGGGCGGGGTGAGACACCACCTGCTGATGAGGGAGCAGGGGAACGCCGCAGAGCTACACTCCCTAGGTTCATGTCTGAAGTTACTGGGACTCGTGGTAGAGCACTGTTGAGGCCAGAACAGTGCGAACAGGTGATGTCGTGGATTGCTGACAATGCTTCGAGCAATTTGTCCACCACCAGTCAGTCTTCCACGCAGTCCACCCATGTCACCGAAATCCCCACTCCTCCAGCTCCTGCACCTCAGCCTCCTCCCCCCCAGTCTGCCCCCTCCCAGGAAAATTTGCCATTTGAACCGGCATACTCTGAGGAACTGTTTTCTGGACCCTTCCCACAGTCACAAACCACTTGTCCGGTTGCTGCTGAGCAATTTTCCGATGCCCAGGTTTTCCACCAGTCACAGTCTGTGGGTGATGATGACCTTCTTGACGTAGTGGAAGTGTGTAAAGAGGTGTCCGACGATGAGGAGACACGGTTGTCAGACAGTGGGGAAGTTGTTGTCAGGGCAGGAAGTCCGAGGGGGGAGCAGACTGAGGGATCGGAGGATGATGAGGTGACAGACCCAAGCTGGGTTGAGAGGCCGGGTGAACACAGTGCTTCTGAGACGGAGGAGAGTCCTCGACCTGAACAGGTTGGAAGAGGCAGTGGTGGGGCCAGACGGAGAGGCAGGGCCAGAGCTGGTGCATCAGCGCCACTGTCAACTAGTGAAGCTCCCGTGGTGAGGGCTCTTGCGGCGAGGGCTAGATCTTCAGAAGTGTGGAGGTTCTTTAAGGAAACACCGGATGACCGACGGACTGTGGTGTGCAACATTTGCCAAACCAGGCTCAGCAGGGGTTCCACCACTACTAGCTTAACTACCACCAGTATGCGCAGGCATATGAATGCTAAGCACCCCACTCAGTGGCAACAAGCCCGTTCACCTCCGGCCGTGCACACCACTGCTCCTTCCCCTGTGTCAGCTGCTAGTCAGCCCCCTGCCCAGGACCCTGGCCCAAAAACCCCATCGTCGCCTCCACGATCCTCCACAGCATCCACCAGCGTTCAGCTCTCCATACCCCAGACGCTGGAGCGGAAACGCAAATATAGTGCAACCCACCCGCACGCCCAAGCCCTTAATGTGCACATCTCCAGATTGCTTAGCCTGGAGATGCTGCCCTATAGGCTAGTAGAGACCGAGGCCTTTCGCAACCTCATGGCGGCGGCCGCCCCTCGGTATTCGGTCCCCAGCCGCCACTACTTTTCCCGATGTGCCGTCCCAGCCCTGCACCAGCACGTGTCAGACAACATCATCCGTGCCCTGACCAACGCCGTTTCTGACAAGGTCCACCTGACCACGGACACGTGGACGAGTGCTGCCGGGCAGGGCCACTATATATCGCTGACGGCACATTGGGTTAACTTGGTGGAGGCTGGGACCGAGACTGACCCTGGGGCTGCTCATATACTGCCGACGCCGAGGATTGCGGGGCCTACCTCGGTCCAGGTGTTTCAGGCCTACTATGCCTCCTCCTCCTCCCACCCCTCCTCCACCTCCTCCTCCGAACTACCATCCGTGGGCACGGCGCCATCAGTCGGTAGCTCTAGGCACAGCAGCAGTGCCGTCGCTAAGCGACAGCAGGCGGTGCTCAAACTGCTGAGCCTAGGCGACAAAAGGCACACCGCCCAAGAGCTATTACAGGGCATCACGGCGCAGACTGATCTGTGGCTGGCACCGCTGAACCTCAAGCCGGGAATGGTTGTGTGTGACAACGGCCGTAACCTGGTGGCGGCTCTGCAACTCGGCAGACTGACACATGTGCCATGCCTGGCCCATGTGTTAAATCTGATAGTGCAGCGTTTCCTCAAGACATACCCCAATCTGTCTGATTTGCTCACGAAGGTGCGCCGCATCTGTGCGCATTTCAGGAAGTCCAGCCCAGATGCTGCCACTCTCAGGGCAGCGCAGCGCCGCCTCCAACTGCCCGCTCACCGACTGTTGTGCGACGTGCCCACGAGGTGGAATTCAACACTGACCATGTTATCCAGAGTTTACCAGCAGCGCAGAGCGATTGTAGACTGCCAGATGTCAACTTCCACCAGAACTGGTAGTCAGGTCAGTCAGCTTCCTCAAGTCTACAATGAGGAGTGGACGTGGATGTCTGATATCTGTCAGGTGCTGAGTAACTTTGAGGAGTCAACACAGATGGTCAGTGGCGATGCCGCCATCATCAGCCTCACCATCCCGCTGCTTGGCCTGTTGAAAAACTCTCTGGTCAGCATGAAGTCGGAAGCTTTGCGCTCGTCACAAGAGACGGGGGAAGAATATTCCCTTGTTGATAGCCAAAGCACCCTGAGGTCTGTTTCTCAGCGCATATCGGAGGAGGTGGAGGTGGAGGAGGATGAGGAGGAAGAGGAGGAGAATGTTGGCGAGACACAAGAGGGGACCATTGTTGAGTCCTTCACTGTTCAGCGTGTATGGGCAGAAGAAGAGGAGTTGGAGGAGTTGGAGGAGGAGGAAATGGACAGTCAGGCCAGTGAGGGGAGTGAATTCTTACGCGTTGGTACTCTGGCGCATATGGCAGATTTCATGCTAGGCTGCCTATCCCGTGACCCTCGCGTTCAAAGAATTTATTCCAGCACCGATTACTGGGTGTTCACTCTCCTGGACCCACGGTACAAGCAAAATCTTGCCACTCTCATCCCTGCAGAGGAAAGGAGTGTGAGAATGCATGAATACCAGCAGGCCCTGGTGCACAAGCTGAAACAGTATTTCCCTTCTGACAGCGCTAGCGGCAGAGTGCGTAGTTCTGCGGGACAAGTAGCGAGGGAGAGTAGGCGAGCAGGCAGCTTGTCCAGCACTGGCAAGGGTACGCTTTACAAGGCTTTTGCCAGCTTTATGTCACCCCAGCAAGACACTGTCACCTGTCCCCAGTCTCGGCAGAGTAGGGCTGATCTTTACAGAAAGATGGTGAGGGAGTACGTAGCTGACCATACCATCGTCCTAAATGATCACACAGCTCCCTACAACTACTGGGTTTCAAAGCTGGACATGTGGCACGAACTGGCGCTGTACGCCTTGGAGGTTCTTGCCTGCCCTGCCGCTAGCGTCTTGTCCGAGCGGGTTTTCAGTGCAGCTGGTGGCATCATCACCGATAAGCGTACACGCCTGTCGACTGACAGCGCTGACAGGCTGACGCTTATTAAAATGAATAAAGGCTGGATTTCTCAGAATTTCCAATCTCCACCAGGTGAAGGAAGCTCAACCTGAATAATTGATCCACTCCTCCTCCTCCTCCTCATTTTCCTCCTTCTCCTCCTCTTTGTACAGTAAAGCAGAGGAAAATGGCTATTTTTTGACAGGGCCCACTGGCTCTTGCTATACTTCATGCATTTAATTTTTCTGGAGGGCCACCTACCCGGTCCTCTGTTTGAAACAATTTTTGTGAGTGCCACATACAGGCACTCAATCTATTCCATTTTTCTGGAGGGCCACCTACCCGGTCCTCTGGTTTGAACAATTTTTGGGACTGCCACATACAGGCACTCAATCTATTCCATTTTACTGGAGGGCCACCTACCTGCTCCTCTGGTTTGAAGAATTTTTGGGACTGCCACATACAGGCACTCAATCTATTCCATTTTACTGGAGGGCCACCTACCTGCTCCTCTGGTTTGAAACATTTTTGGGACTGCCACATACAGGCACTCAATCTATCCCATTTTACTGGAGGGCCACCTACCTGCTCCTCTGGTTTGAACAATTTTTGGGACTGCCACATACAGGCACTCAATCTATTCCATTTTACTGGAGGGCCACCTACCTGCTCCTCTGGTTTGAAACATTTTTGGGACTGCCACATACAGGCACTCAATCTATCCCATTTTACTGGAGGGCCACCTACCTGCTCCTCTGGTTTGAAACATTTTTGGGACTGCCACATACAGGCACTCAATCTATCCCATTTTACTGGAGGGCCACCTACCTGCTCCTCTGGTTTGAAACATTTTTGGGACTGCCACATACAGGCACTCAATCTATTCCATTTTACTGCAGGGCCACCTACCTGCTCCTCTGGTTTGAACAATTTTTGGGACTGCCACATACAGGCACTCAATCTATTCCATTTTACTGGAGGGCCACCTACCTGCTCCTCTGGTTTGAACAATTTTTGGGACTGCCACATACAGGCACTCAATCTATTCCATTTTACTGGAGGGCCACCTACCTGCTCCTCTGGTTTGAAACATTTTTGGGACTGCCACATACAGGCACTCAATCTATCCCATTTTACTGGAGGGCCACCTACCTGCTCCTCTGGTTTGAACAATTTTTGGGACTGCCACATACAGGCACTCAATCTATTCCATTTTACTGGAGGGCCACCTACCTGCTCCTCTGGTTTGAAACATTTTTGGGACTGCCACATACAGGCACTCAATCTATCCCATTTTACTGGAGGGCCACCTACCTGCTCCTCTGGTTTGAAACATTTTTGGGACTGCCACATACAGGCACTCAATCTATCCCATTTTACTGGAGGGCCACCTACCTGCTCCTCTGGTTTGAAACATTTTTGGGACTGCCACATACAGGCACTCAATCTATTCCATTTTACTGCAGGGCCACCTACCTGCTCCTCTGGTTTGAACAATTTTTGGGACTGCCACATACAGGCACTCAATCTATTCCATTTTACTGGAGGGCCACCTACCTGCTCCTCTGGTTTGAACAATTTTTGGGACTGCCACATACAGGCACTCAATCTATCCCATTTTACTGGAGGGCCACCTACCTGCTCCTCTGGTTTGAAAAATGTTTGGGACTGCCACATACAGGCACTATCCAAATTAAATTGTCTCCATAGCAGCCTCCACACGTTGTCTCCATTCCTACCTCCAAAAGTCGTCCATATAGCTGCCTCCATACATCGTCCCTTTATCAAACGAGGTGTGTCAGGCAGAAATTTGGGTTGTTTTCATGGATTCCACATCAAAGTTGTTAACTTTGTCGCCACCCTGCTGTGTAATCCACAAAATATACTTGCAAACTTTTACCATTTAGGGATATTATTTCAGCGCTTCTTGCGCATCTGTTTACATTCCCCTCACCCGCCATATCCTAAACTTATAAGAACGCTACTACACTTGATCTTATACAAAAGTGCTGTTTGGGGAGTAGCCTAGAGACAGGGGCTTGGATTTGCGAAAGCTCGCCTGGCAGCGGAGCGCCAGCTCCATGCGCATCATGCGCTTCTTGCGCATCTGTTTACATTCCCCTCACCCGGCATATCCTAAACTTATAAGAACGCTACTACACTTGATCTTATACAAAAGGTTCTTAGAAGTGCTGTTTGGGGAGTAGCCTAGAGACAGGGGCTTGGATTGGCGAAAGCTCGCCTGGCAGCGGAGCGCCAGCT
Source organism: Engystomops pustulosus (assembly GCF_040894005.1). Classification (NCBI taxonomy): domain Eukaryota; kingdom Metazoa; phylum Chordata; class Amphibia; order Anura; family Leptodactylidae; genus Engystomops; species Engystomops pustulosus. The sequence goes on from NC_092412.1 coordinate 31,498,080, forward strand.
CCATGCCAAGATCCAACTAACATAGTTTTAACTGCAGCACCTTTAATCTACTACTAGTTCACTGCCTCCATACATGGTCCCCTTATCAAACGAGCTGTGTCAGGCAGAATTTTGGGTTGTTTTCATGGCTTCCATGTTAACTTTGTCGCCACCCTGCTGTGTAATCCACAAAATATACTGGCAAACTTTTATCATGTACCGATATTATTTGAGCACTTCTTGCTCACCTCCTTTGGTTCCTCTCTGCCACCCATTGGTTTGAAGCCTGAGTCCATTTAGGGTATGTCGCCATGACACTCTCTAGCCTGCTGCCGCTGCCTCTGCATGCCGTCCCCTATAGTGTCAGGGTCAATTATTGCATGTTTTAGATGCTATCTAGCTTCATTCTGTCACTCTGTCATGGCCATGCTGTTGCCCATAATTTTGGCATAATGGTGCGTTTAAGCAGCCTCAGAGGCATCCATGCATGCTGCCCCTGCTGTTTCCTGTCCATTTCCGTGGTGTTTCCATCCTTTTCTGAGGTTCCCAGGTGTTTGGCCAAGCTTCCCTGTGCAGAGCCTTGGTCCCCTTGAAAAATGCTCGAGTCTCCCATTGACTTCAATGGGGTTCGTTATTCGAGACGAGCACTCGAGCATCGGGAAAAGTTCGTCTCGAATAACGAGTACCCGAGCATTTTAGTGTTCGCTCATCTCTATCTATAATCTTTCAGCGATCTCTATATTGTCTAACAATTATCTCTGTCAGTAAATCTATCTATCTATATCATATAAAATCTAGAGATGCCTAATATCTATGTATCTATGTATGTATGTATGTATGTATGTATGTATGTATGTATGTATCTATCTATCTATCTATCTATCTATCTATCTATCTATCTATCTATCTATCTATCTAACTATCTATCTATCTCATATCTATCTATCTATCTCTATCATCCATCTATCCATATACAGATGTAACCATCCTTAACTTGACTCTAATAACATGCTAAGCCTTGATATCACACGTTGGGGAAGATTTATCATATGCCGGGGCTAATTGCCCCACTTTATGATGTAATCTCCACCCCTGCTCCAGCCTCCTGATAAATCCCATTGAACATATGTGCTGATAGCCAAACCCCCCCCCCCCACACACACACTATGCCTCCAAAAATGCATACTTAATGTATATACTTGAGTAAAAGCCAAGCTTTTCAGCACACTATATGTGTTGAAAATGCCCCACTTGGCTTATACTTGAGTATATAGAAAAAAATAAACATAGTAGTTACCCTCCTGCACTAACCCCTGGCATCCTTTTCTCCCCGCAGCACCTCTTCGGGTTGCATGCATGTCTATGCAATCTGTGTGCAGACAAACTAGTACGTGTCAGTGTCACCTCCTGCTGATGTCATAGTTTGTGTGCCGGCAGATCGCATAGAAGTGCATCTGACGGCATGGTCGGGAACACCAAAGAGGTGCTGCGGGAAGAATAGAACTTCATTCGTGATCCAGCGGCGGGTTCTCCGATGCTGATTCGTGTCTTCCGGCGATTCACTAAGGTAGTTCCCCCGATGTCCACCAGGAGTCGCTGCTGCACTGAAGTCCGTCGGAGTGCACTGAAGTTCACCAAGCTAGACCGGGTGCAGGTAAGTGCGTGTCAAGCGACACATTTTTTTTAAAAATATGACGTTTTCTCTGAATCCGACGGGTTTGCGTGCACCAAAAACCCGGGGCAATTCATGGAAAATCGGCGCAAAAACGGTAAAATTCAGATAACCCGACGTAAAAACGCGATGCGGGCCCTTAGTAAATGACCCCAAATATGTTTTCCAAGTTTTTTGTGATAAAATTAGGGACCTCGGCTTATACTTGGGTCAGCTTATACTCAAGTATATATACGGTAAATTGTTCGCAGTCAAGTTAAACTTTGCTACATATCCTTCTAACCTTTTTCTTTTTTAAAACCCTGACTTTTGGAAAGCTCCTAAATCTGTTAGCTAGAGTACCACATATCATTTTTAGGGTAATTCAAAAAAAGTAAATCTAGCTTATTGTTTAGCTTTGCAGAGTAGACTGGGTCAGCAAGAGCAGAGTCATTACGACAATTCCTACATGTAAGTTTGTGCTGTCGCTTTTGGCCCAATCCGAATTGAAAAAATCTGTTTGGGTCCGTGTTCCAATACTAAAAAAGACCCAAATCCGCGTTGCATGCAGATACTTTTTGCAAACATTGCTTCTCCTTGTGACGTCCAGCACCGATCGTGGCATTAGGTAAGGGTTTAAGCCAAACCTTGAATGTCTTTGCAGTTTGGATCCGCTCACCTCTTCCATTTTTGTACAATGTATCCGCTTATGAATCGCGCTCTATCTGCACCATATACTATAAATTATAAACCACTCTGCTTGAAAATAGCATCTCTTGATTTAATAGACGTGAGATGTGCGACGCCATGGATGTGTATTAATACATTTCCGTAACACCACTTCTTTGGCATGAAATAATTAACTCGCGAGTGTATGGAATATATCACAGCGGGGGCCTTCATTATGAGAGAAGGCAGCAGAAGTCCATTATACTGCAATTATTACAGTGATAATAGTTTGTGACTAAGCCGATTCAGTAATTAAACCTCACGTATGAAGAGCAAGACCGAGAAATGTAGAAAATGATTTTTTGATCTTTGGTGTTTTTTGAAGTTCTTAGGTTTATCCAACTAAATACCAGATCAGAGTGAAGGCTGACCCTGACATTTCAATGGATTCAGTCTGTTTGTGAAACCTCGGAGCTACGGATCTCGCTTAACCCCAGATGTCTATCTGTCTTTCTTCATACAAACCAAGGGATATGTACATTATAAAGGAATCTATATTACACTCAACTATAGTAGAACAGACACTCATTGGTAGTGAAGGGCATTGGCAGTGCAAGATACCGTTCTGAATGTAAATGTCACAGCTTTCCGACACTGATGTCTCCACTTACTTGTCTTTACTGGTTACCTATTCAATACAATTTAATGTTTCCACTATGATGATTCTGCTCTATTAGGTCCAGAAATTATTTATCACTATTTATCACAATTTTCCCTCAAGTGTCCTTGAATTTTTGCAGAACATCTCCACACTGCGCCCCTAGTATATAGTGTCCACTGGATAAAGATAATCCCCACACTATGCTACTAAATATAATACAGTCCTCACAACACAACTGACCTTGCTGTATCCTCCATATGGATAATATACTATGACCCATCACTACATTATAACAATAAACCTGGATACATTATTATATAGAGCCTTCTGTTTAAATTAAATACACTCTAGTAAAATAAATTCTATATCAAGCCTATCTTATTAATTATATTAAATATTGTTATACATATAATTCTCCACATAGTGTGACCCTAAAGTAAGAGATATTATATGTTGTAGACCACATAACCAATGATTTTATCTGATGCCTCCAAATTGTTTATTTTGATTGTAATAGCCCCTTTAAATGTATTTTTTTTCATAAACTACACCAAAATTAGATATTTATGCAAAAAAATATGCCTTCCAATGAAATTTGTATAAGTAAGACTGTTGTTTAAAACTAAATAATACATGTACCCTCCACTGAATCCTCAGTCCTCACCTCTTCTAGTGAAATCCATAATGATAGAGGTAGAGTAATGTCATCATTGTGGCCCGTAATTAGTGAGAAGACTGCACTGCTCACAATATCAATTGCATGTGCGCCTTATAGACTTAGACAGAATTGATTGTGCTAGTGCCTAGAGGAATAGTACTTCAGTGGCTGCATCAAGTACTATTGTTCTCTACAGCTAGGGCCCTCTGTTGGGAAGGAGGCATTGGCCAAAGACCTATAGATCTTGGTCAGTGTCTTTGGTTGTGCCTATCTTTCCATAAACTACCATTTTATGGAAAGATAGGTATTCTATTTTTTGTGTTTTATTTGTGATGGGCAAACCCGTTTAGGTTCAACTGAATTCAGCCTAGCCTGAACCAGAAAGTTCTGTTCAGGTTCGGGTACCGAGCCCCAATGCTCATCCCCATTAGTAACACCCGTGATTGGTGCCAGTGCCGATTGGGGGTGTTACTAGTGGGGAGGTAAGACGATCTACGAACTGGAACTTCTGGTTGGAGTCTGAGTTTGGTAGACCTGATGTTCATCATAGACCCGAACACTGAGGTCCGGACCGCTCATAGTTTTATTCTTTATTTTGCTTCTACATAATTATTGGATTTATTTCAGAATTTCTCATGGTACAGGTACATGCCATTCAGTTTAACAAAATTTCAGTGCAGCAGAAATAATAAATTCAAGAAAAATGTAATTCCATAAAGACATGTCGGAAAGATTGGGCGGTCTCCAAAGCAATGGCCCAGGACCTGACACATACGACATAAATGATATTTCCCTCTGATTATACCTTGTTCCTGTGATTTAGTGTATGTTTTGTCTCCTCTTTTGTGCTGTGTGTGCAGAGGATCTGATTCATGATGACTTATGTGACAATTTGGTGGAATATTTCAAGGGTTTGTGGTTCATTGCGCTACTTCAAAATCCCTATTATTGTCATCAGAATTGCTGAGTCTGCTTTTTTTTCTTATATAGGTGACATTAGGTTTCCATAGTATCGAAGGGTTTTATACGTAAAGTTGAACTGGGGGTCATGGTAGATAAGAAGAGTCCTCAAAACATGTTTTCGAGGAGGTGGCTCTTTTACCTTTGATCATCTCTCGAGGTCAACACTCTCATGGTTGATAGTAACTGTAATCAATGTTATTTTGCTTTGTTCAGGTTTCTATAGTTTCAAACCTTACTTATATCTATACTTAAAGGGATTTTACCATCAAAAAGAATATGTCGTACTGCTAGGGCCTTGACCTCTGTAATCACCAGCTTCCCAAGAATGAATGGACAATCAAAAAGAGTGTCAGTATGGAAGGAAGCAAGATCTGGCCATGGTTCTTTTCTCGTTCCTTCTCTCCTACTCGATGAATACTGAATTCCAACAAGACTGAACCTCACTAAAGGGCTAGATTACAAAGAAGGGGAGGAGTGAATCACAGGAGCTGCTAAAAGTGTACGGCAAAATTGTGGGGTGGGGTGAATTATAGATTGTGACTCCGCAGGGGCAGGGACCTCCTCTCACTTGTCTCCTGATCACTGTAGTGTTATATTCTGTACTTACATTTGTTCCTGGCTTAATGTAATGTATGTGGACCCCTTACTGATTGTACAGAACCATGGAATTATTGCTGCTCTATAAATAATAATAATGAGGATTACAAGTTATATAATGGTCAGAAACCATGTATATTGACTGGACAACTGATTTCTACATTTTTTATAAGGTTAGGATTGTAAGGACTGATTAGATCTTAGTTTGAATCTAGGGAGATATGCATCATATGCTGGCGAGATCCGGCGGTATGGGAACAATTGCCTGGGGTAGAAATGAGTTACAGTCTGGGCCTGAACCTGGCACAGGCTATAGGTAGTGAGCAGGCGTAGGGTGTGTTCCCACCTCTCCATCCAACTCCGCTGCCAGGCAACACCCCCTCCCCACCCAACTGGCAAAGAAGGTGGAGTAGTCTAAGGCACAGCCTGTAAACTTATCAAGCCATGCTAAGCAATGATAAATCCCCTTTAGGTTAAACATCTGTATGCATGAGCTAGATAGACAGACAGACAGATAGATAGATAGATAATAGGTAGATAGATAGATATGAGATAGATAGATAGATAATAGGTAGATAGAAAGATAGATAGATATGAGATAGATAGATAGATATGAGATAGATAGATAGATAGATAGATAGATAGATAGATAGATAGATAGATAGATAGATAATAGGTAGATAGAAAGATAGATAGATAGATAGATAGATAGATCGATAGATAGATAGGAGATAGATAGATAGATAGATAGGAGATAGATAGATAGATAATAGGTAGATAGAAAGATAGATAGATATGAGATAGATAGATAGATATGAGATAGATAGATAGATATGAGATAGATAGATAGATGATAGATAGATAGATAGATGATAGATATAAGATAGATAGATAGATAGATAGATAGATGATAGATATAAGATAGATAGATAGATAGATAGATGATAGATAGATAGATAGATAGATGATAGATAGATAGATAGATAGATAGATAGATAGATGATAGATATAAGATAGATAGATGATAGATAGATAGATAGATAGATGATAGATAGATAGATAGATAGATAGATAGATAGATAGATAGATAGATACATAGATAGATATGAGATAGATAGATATATGATAGATAGATAGATAGATAGATATGAGATAGATAGATAGATATGAGATAGATAGATAGATAGATAGATATGAGATAGATAGATATGAGATAGATAGATATGAGATAGATAGATAGATAGATAGATAATAGGTAGATAGAAAGATAGATGATAGATCTCTAGATAATAATTATAAAAATTTCTATATACAGCACACACAGATAATGCAGCGCTGCAACTTTTAGGACCTGCCAAAACATCACTGCAGTCACTGTATACAAACCAAGAGCCATGAACTACAAGAGAGGGAAGGAGAACCGATAGAACTTTCATTTTATCTCACCGTCACCCCCACCAGTCCCTAGAAATTCCCGAATACTGTTATATACTGTAGGTAATATTTCTATGTAGAGCGAAATGCAAATGGGAGGAATCACAGGAGTAGCAAACTAGAACTAAGAGTTTTATTTCAGTAATGTCTCAAGCGGCACAACGCGTTTCGGGTCGCTGCGGAGGGTCTATGTAGCAGCATCGTTGTCCTCCTTGGTGGCCTTAGGTCTGTCAATGGATCCGATAGATACATAGAAAGATAGTCTAGAATTATTTGATAGTAATAACATTACTATAATGTACAAATAATGTAATAACATTACGTAACTTCACAACTCCGTACCACCGCCACCATCGGCAGATACTATTTCACACCAGAACCCCGCACAGCAGAAAACGGAAACTTTTCCACAATTTTTTTCTCAGGAAAAGTCCATCTTCACAAACTTTCCATATATAGAAGCTATAGAAAAAGTTGAAGACCAGATAATTAGCGACCGGGCAGAGGGTGGACGAGGGGCCGGATGATGGTCATCAAGCTGGGATGTCGTGATGAGACGGAATCCATGAAGAGCAAACGCTTGCTGCAGCCTCACTTCTTGGCTTGTTTTTTTAGAAGTTGTTATAATCAAAGGTGACTTTGTACTAAATCTATCGTCTAACATTTCTGCACATCTCACACTGGAAGTCTTACAGACAATAATATGCGGAATATTATTTATTCCCGTGATGCTCGGCTTATTTGTGTATCTTATGAATAGATCTATAGAAAAAAAAAACCTCTAAAAGTGTTGTTTTTACCTTATTGATACAGTGACAAGGTCTCCCACACAATTGTAGACACAATGCAGTCCACGCCCTTCAGGAACACTAAAGCTAAATTGTTTGATGGAAGTAGACAAAAAATGTTCTTGTCCTCACTTTATCTCAGTCACTTTGGAGTGCAGCCTTGTAGAAATCAGGTGGAGAAGGGGTTAATCTCCTGCTGATAACTTTCAGCCACAGACCCGAGGGGGTGGGGCTAAGAAAAGAGGAGGGGACTAGCTATCGGTGATCCAATCATAGGCAGAGCAGAGCGGAGAGGCACCTGCTGCAGCCAGTTGTCTTGTAGCCCATGACAGGACTATGAGGATGAGGAAGGAGAACATGGCTGATCTCTCGGGACACAATGAGAAAATGAGTAGAGGGAGGATGAAAATAAAGGCAAGATGTTGGTGATATTTATAGTGTTTCTGGTTTTAGGGAGTTCAATTTTCCTTTCAAGATTCTGTGGTTTAAAAAAAAAGGGGTAATCGCTAGAGATGAGTGAACATACTCGTCCGAGCTTGATGCTCGTTCGAGCATTAGCATACTCGAAACTGCTCGTTGCTCAGACGAATACTTCGCCCGCACGAGAAAATGGCATCTCCCGCCGTTTTGCTTTTTGGCGGCCAGAAACAGAGCCAATCACAAGCCAGGAGACTCTGCACTCCACCCAGCATGACGTGGTACCCTTACACGTCGATAGCAGTGGTTGGCTGGCCAGATCAGGTGACCCTGGGATAGACTAGCCCCTGCCCGCGCTGCTCGGATCATTCTGTGTCTGGATGCCGCTAGGGAGAGAGCTGCTGCTGGTCAGGGAAAGCGTGAGGGTGTTCTATTAGAATAGTGTTAGGCAGGAGTGATTCTCCAAGAACCCAACAGCCCTTCTTAGGGCTACAATAACGTTATACTTTTTTTTTTTGTTTGCTTGTGGCTGGGCTTGCTGGCACTAGTAGTGCAGCTAGTACCATATTGTGAGGAATTTGCAGGGGGACTTGCTACCGTTGTGTTTAGCTCTTAGTGACACACATATCCACCTCAAACACCGAAGTGGGACAATTTATTAGGGGTTTGATTAGAATTAGGCAAAGTCGGCTGATTTATTTTTTTAGTTTACCTTTATTTCATTTTATAGCTCAAACTCATCTTGCAAAGCAGTGTGCTCTCATTGTAGGCTACAAAATAGCCATAGGAGAACCCCAACGGCTTACTTAAGGCTACAATAGCGTTATATTTTCCTTTTTTTTTGTTTGCTTGTGGCTGGGCTTGCTGGCATTAGTAGTGCAGCTAGTACCATATTGTGAGGAATTTGCTGGGAGACCTGCGACCGTTGTGTTTAGCTCTTAGTGACACGCATATCCACCTCAAACACCGAAGTGGGACAATTTATTAGGGGTTTGATTAGAATTAGGCAGAGTCTGCTGATTTTTATTTTTTTTTACCTTTATTTCATTTTATAGCTCAAAGTCATCAGGCACAGCACAAAATCCAGTTGTGTGCTGTCAGTGTAGGTTAGAAACTAGCCATAGCAATAGGATAGCATCGTTTTGTAAAAAAAAAGTAAAAAATAAAAAAAAATAAACACAAAAAATGTTTTTTTTTAAAGTTTACACTTTAATTTGGAAAATGTTTAACCCGAGGGCTAGGGGTAGAGGACGAGGGCGTGGACGTGGGCGTCCAACTACTGCAGGGGTCAGAGGCCGTGGTCCTGGGCGGGGTGAGACACCACCTGCTGATGAGGGAGCAGGGGAACGCCGCAGAGGTACACTCCCTAGGTTCATCATGTCTCAAGTTACTGGGACTCGTGGTAGAGCACTGTTGAGGCCAGAACAGTGCGAAGAGGTGATGTTGTGGATTGCGGACAATGCTTCTAGCCATTTGTCCACCAGTCAGTCTTCCACGCAGTCCACCCATGTCACCGAAATCGGCACTCCTCCAGCTCCTCCACCTCAGCCTCCTTCCCCCCGGTCTGCCCCCTCCCACCAAAATTTGCCATTTGAACCGGCATACTCTGAGGAACTGTTTTCTGGACCCTTCCCACAGTCACAAACCACTTGTCCTGCTGCTGCTGAGCTATTTTCCGATGCCCAGGTTTTCCACCAGTCGCAGTCTGTGGGTGATGATGACATTATTCACGTAGTGGAAGAAGTGTGTAAAGAGGTGTCGGACGATGAGGAGACACGGTTGTCAGACAGTGGTGAAGTGATCGGAGGATGATGAGGTGACAGACCCAAGATGGGTTGATAGGCCGGGTGAACACAGTGCTTCGGAGACGGAGGCGAGTCCTATAGCAGAACAGGTTGAAAGAGGCAGTGGTGGGGCCAGACGGAGAGGCAGGGCCAGAGCTGGTGCATCAGCGCCAAATGTTGCCCGTAGTCAAGCTCCCGTGGCGAGGGCTAGACTTTCAGAAGTCTGGAGGTTCTTTAAAGAAACACCGGATGACCGACGGACTGTGGTGTGCAACCTTTGCCAAACCAGGATCAGCAGGGGTTCCACCCCTACTAGCTTAACTACCACCAGTATGCGCAGGCATCTGAATGCTAAACACCCCACTCAATGGCACCAAGCCCGTTCACCTCCGGCCGGGCACACCACCCGGCCCAAACACCTCCCGTGCAAAAACCTACTATGCCTCCTCCTCCTCCCACCCCTCCTCCACCTCCTCCTCTGAATTACCATCCGTGGGCATGGCGCCATCAGTCGGTAGCTCTAGGCACAGCAGCAGTGCCATCGCTAAGCGACAGCAGGCGGTGCTCAAACTGCTGAGCCTAGGCGATAAAAGGCACACCGCCCAAGAGTTATTACAGGGCATCACGGCGCAGACTGATCTGTGGCTGGCACCGCTGAACCTGAAGCCAGGCATGGTTGTGTGTGACAACGGCCGTAACCTGGTGGCAGCTCTGCAACTCGGCAGACTGACACATGTGCCATTCCTGGCCCATGTGTTAAATCTCATAGTTCAGCGTTTCCTCAAGACATACCCCAATCTGTCTGATTTGCTCACGAAGGTGCGCCGCATCTGTGCGCATTTCAGGAAGTCCAGCACAGATGCTGCCACTCTCAGGGCAGCGCAGCGCCGCCTCCAACTGCCCGCTCACCGACTGTTGTGCGACGTGCCCACGAGGTGGAATTCAACACTAACCATGTTATCCAGAGTTTACCAGCAGCGCAGAGCGATTGTAGACTGCCAGATGTCAACTTCCACCAGAACTGGTAGTCAGGTCAGTCAGCTTCCTCAAGTCTACAATGAGGAGTGGACGTGAATGTCTGATATCTGTCAGGTGCTGAGTAACTTTGAGGAGTCAACACAGATGGTCAGTGGTGATGCTGCCATCATCAGCCTCACCATCCCGCTGCTTGGCCTGTTGAAAAACTCTCTGGTCAGCATGAAGTCGGAAGCTTTAAACTCGTCACAAGAGACGGGGGAAGAAGATTCCCTTGTTGATAGCCAAAGCACCCTTAGGTCTGTTTCTCAGCGCATATCGGAGAAGGTGGAGGAGGATGAGGAGGAAGAGGAGGAGAATGTTGGCGAGACACAAGAGGGGAGCATTGCTCAGACCTTCACTGTTCAGCGTGTATGTGCAGAAGAAGAGGAGTTGGAGGAGTTGGAGGAGGAGGAAATGGACAGTCAGGCCAGTGAGGGGAGTGAATTCTTACGCGTTGGAACTCTGGCGCATATGTCAGATTTCATGCTAAGCTGCCTATCCCGTGACCCTCGCGTTCAAAGAATTTATTCCAGCACCGATTACTGGGTATTCACTCTCCTGGACCCACGGTACAAGCAAAATCTTTACACTCTCATCCCTGGAGAGGAAAGGAGTGTGAGAATGCATGAATACCAGCAGGCCCTGGTGCACAAGCTGAAACAGTATTTCCCTTCTGACAGCGCTAGCGGCAGAGGGCGTACTTCTGCGGGACAAGTAGCGAGGGAGAGTAGGCGACCAGGCAGCTTGTCCAGCACTGGCAAGGGTACGCTTTACAAGGCCTTTGCCAGTTTTATGTCACCCCAGCAAGACACTGTCACCTGTCCCCAGTCTCGGCAGAGTAGAGCTGATCTTTACAGAAAGATGGTGAGGGAGTACGTAGCTGACCATACCATCGTCCTAAATGATCACACAGCTCCCTACAACTACTGGGTTTCAAAGCTGGACATGTGGCAAGAACTGGCGCTGTACGCCTTGGAGGTTCTTGCCTGCCCTGCCGCTAGCGTGTTGTCCGAGCGGGTTTTCAGTGCAGCTGGTGGCATCATCACTGATAAGCGTACACGCCTGTCGACTGACAGCGCTGACAGGCTGACGCTTATCAAGATGAATAAAGCCTGGATTTCTCCGCATTTCCATTCTCCACCAGGTGAAAGAAGCTGAACCTGAATAATGTATGCACTCCTCCTCCTCATTGTCCTCCTTCTCCTCCTCTTTGTACACTAAAGCAGAGGAAACTGGCTATTTTTTTTGCCAGGGCCAACTGGCTCTGGCTATAGTACTCTATGTATTTAATTTTTCTGGAGGGCCAACTACCCTGTCCTCTGTTTTAAACAATTTTTGGGAGTGCCACATACAGGCACTCAATCTATGTAATTTTTCTGGAGGACCAGCTACCTGCTCCTCTGGTTTGAAAACTTTTTTGGACTGCCACATACAGGCACTATCCAAATTAAATTGTCTCCATAGCAGCCTCCACACGTCGTCTTTTTAGCTGCCTTCACACGTTGTCTCCATTGCTACCTCCACACGTCATCGCCATAGCTGCCTCCAAAAGTAGTCCATATAGCTGCCTCCATACATGGTCCCCTTATCAAACGAGCTGTGTCAGGCAGAATTTTGGATTGTTTTCATGGCTTCCATGTTAACTTTAACGCCACCCTGCTGTGTAATCCACAAAATATACTGGCAAACTTTTATCATTTACCAATATTATTTCAGCGCTTCTTGCGCATCTGTTTACATTCCCCTCACCCGCCAGAACCCAAACTTATAAGAACGCTACTACACTTGATCTTATACAAAAGGTTCTTAGAAGTGCTGTTTGGGGAGTAGCCTAGAGACAGGGGCTTGGATTGGCGAAAGCTCGCCTGGCAGCGGAGCGCCAGCTCCATCCCAAGATCCAACTAACATAGTTTTAACTGCAGCACCTTTAATCTACTACTAGTTCACTGCCTCCATACATGGTCCCCTTATCAAACGAGCTGTGTCAGGCAGAATTTTGGGTTGTTTTCATGGCTTCCACATCAAACTTGTTAACTTTGTCGCCACCCTGCTGTGTAATCCACAAAATATACTGGCAAACTTTTATCATTTACCGATATTATTTCAGCGCTTCTTGCTCACCTCCTTTGGTTCCTCTCTGCCACCCATTGGTTTTAAGCCTGAGTCCATTTGGGGTATGTTGCCAAGACACTCTCTAGCCTGCCGCTGTTGCCGCTGCCTCTGCATAGTCCCCTATAGTGTCAGGGTCAATTATTGGATGTTTTAGATGCTATCTAGCCTCATTCTGTCACTCTGTCATTGCCATGCTGTTGCCCATAATTTTGGCATAATGGTGCGATTAAGCAGCCTCAGAGGCATCCATGCATGCTGCCCCTGCTGTTTCCTGTCCATTTCCGTGGTGTTTCCATCCTTTTCTGAGGTTCCCAGGTGGTTGGCCAAGCTTCCCTGTGCAGATCCTTGGTCCCCTTGAAAAATGCTCGAGTCTCCCATTGACTTCAATGGGGCTCGTTATTCGAGACGAGCACTCGAGCATCGGGAAAAGTTCGTCTCGAATAACGAGTACCCGAGCATTTTAGTGCTCGCTCATCTCTAGTAATCGCCCATTTTATGTTTATGCAACTAAAATATCACCAAAGTATTCTGCGACATGATCATAGTTCAAGGCCATTTAATGTCCTCAGTGGAAACGGTAACAACCCTGCCAATGCAGAGTGTTACCAAGTAAAGTCTTATAGAGACTGATCACCTCTGTGAGCCATCTAGTGTCTATAAATGGTAATGCAGCTCGTTAATATCTGCATGAGAAGGAATGCTGTTTATTGTTGACCAATAATATGCAATGTCACAAAGATGCTGGTTGGATAACACCTGGCCTGACACATGGCCTACAACTAAGGCCTGCAGAATGGGGTGGTGCCAACACTGGGTACACCCGGCAAGTGCCAGGGCCCAGAGCTGCTGGGGGGACCCACATAAAGCTGTACATAAGGAATCTAATGGGTTGAGAGGGCTGTATCTAATGAATCCATATGGGGTGAGGGGGGCTTATATAAAATAACCATGAGGGGGCTGTTTGGGATGATAAACTAGGGAATATTTTAGGGAACAGGAGTCTGTTTTAGTTTCCGAATTTTTAATACTGCCACAAAGGCATTTTTTAAAATCAGCATAGCATAGGCTAATGGAACCTGTCACCAGCTAAAAATCACATTCACGGTGTCAGGTTTGCTTTAAGAGTCATATTTCACTAGACCCTAGATTCCTGGAAGGGCCCAAAAATGTATCCACCCTTCTCCCTTTTTTATACTAAACCACAGGTCTACAAAGACCTAAAGTTGCTTTGCTGCCCTGATAGGTTCCATTTAAAGGTGTTTTCCAAAATAACTCACCCCTCCCTTGTTGGCTAGAATGGGGAGCTGTAAAAAGAAGTTCTTCTGGCTCCAATTTCCAACATTGAGGTGCTCTAAGTCATTGTCATTTAGTTGCTGCAGTTGCAGGAAGTAGAACAGTGACCGTTCTAACCTGTCATGTGACCAACAATAATTTTGGCCCAATCCGAGGGGTCAACATCACACCAGAGCACTGCACCACTTGAGAAAGGGACTTGGAATGGGGTCAGTACCAAGGTTTTCCAACTATACTGAAATATCACTTTAACCGCATTCCCCCTCCAACTATATAATTCCAGACCTCGTGATAGGACCTTAGACCTCTTCACCCTCGGCTTTGGTCATGTATATGACTTGGGTCTTGTTAGCTCAGTCTTATTTTTTATTTCTGCAGAATTGAACACTTTCCTAGTTCCATCTAATGAACGTTATTACATCTAATGGCTTCTGTCATCATCCTGGAGAGTGTGAGAACGCATCGTTTTTTACTTTGTCTAAGCTTTGTCTTACGGTATTGCACATCCGCTGACAAGCGCTACATATTCTGACAAGAGCGGAGCATCCGTGCTCCTTGCACCCTGTCTGAGATCTTTGCATGTTTCCTATCTGCTAAAATCTCATTTGTGCTGTGACTATTGAACTGGAGCAAACATCCCTTTAATACAATGGCAATTTCCTGCGACCGGCAATATAATAGCAATCAGTTCTCCTAATGTAGACCTGTGCATTGATGAATCATTTAATATGTGTGATAAATATGACAGTATCCTAGAGAAGGATTATTACAGATGTCGGGCATCACATGCTAATATTTACTTCACGCTCCACTTAGCGCACAAGAAGAAAATCTCCTCCGCAGCCCTCCATGGGTTACATGCCTTGTGATGTGGCCGGGTTTCCCATTATTTTCCTCTTTCCATTGTAAAAAGATGTTAACAGATAGTCCTCCTTCCTTGGGACGTGGTCACAGGAACTGTGCAATGCCTTATTTCTCCTGTGGGGGCAGTGCTGGAAATCAGACTAGTTAGGCCCAGATTTTTGTGAAGGACAGCTGATAAAGACATGATAGGTGCTGGACCTATTTTACTGTTACTCTATCCAAATTGTCCAGTCTTTGTTAAACTAGTTTACTACTTATTTTATGTGCTTTTGTTTCTACTCTTCCATGTTTGACTTGTACAATATGTCTCCATCTCTTTAAGATTTTTGCTTTATTCCTGGGGGTGCAAGATGGTGGGGGCCCCGGGGTGTGCGCCCTGGGAGCCCCGCCTGTAATCCGGCCCTGTTCAATACTATGGGAGCAACGGAGAGCACAGCACTCAGTTATCTCCGCCACTCTCGATTCAGTGTTCAGGTAGAGGCAATTTCTCGCACTCCCTTGGTATTGAAAGGAGTGGTAGGAGATCTCAATTCGCTCTCCTGATTAGTAGGGAGTCCAGCAGTCAGATTTTCCCCTATGCTGTAGACAGAGGGTAACAATGAAACATAATATCACCCCTTTAAGCTTAAAAGTTCATGATTGGATAATTATGGTTGTTTCTTCTAAAAACAGCGCCATATCTATCCTCAGGTTATGATCTTCTATACCAGGCACAGGCTATAAACAGAAATAGCGCAGTATTTCGAAGCATGTCCACATCTTTCTATAACCTGTACAACCCCTTTAAGTGGCATCACTTGAGATGCTTTGACTATAACTACAGAACGTGTAGCAATATTTTCGTTGTTCCTTTGCCAGAGCGTCTTCCTCTCCCACCATTAGTCTGTTCGAATTTCTTCCAGTGTCTTTAGATATAATTATTTTCATAAAGTTCTCAGCAAATAAGGAAAAAAACTAACATATGGCTCACGCTGGCAAATCACCACGTAATATAATCGGTGTCCAAATTAGGCAATTAGATGGCGGGAAACATCGCTACTGGCAAGGATCTGCGCGAGCGCCGTAATGATGGCACGGGAAGAATATTTAAAGGCCTATTAGAGAGTGACAGCTGTCAGAATGATGATTGTTCAGCAGAACGCCGCAGCCGCGGTCAGGGGCGCAAAACTTATTTTTATCGCTGATTGGTTTAGTGTATAACAACAACTCCGGGAAATCAACAGATTTCAATGCTGAAAATTCCAAGAAAAAAACATCATGGACTGGTTCACTGTGACAATGTATAATAGAAGCTGACAACCTACAGCGCAAACAGTAACAACCCCCTTTTCATGTGACAGGTCTCACCTTATAACTGCATCTGGTGCTTCAGCTCCTTAAAGGGGCTTTTCACATATAGATGAGATATACACAAGGTAGATCCTTAATATCAGATTG
Organism: Engystomops pustulosus; assembly: GCF_040894005.1. Taxonomy (NCBI): domain Eukaryota; kingdom Metazoa; phylum Chordata; class Amphibia; order Anura; family Leptodactylidae; genus Engystomops; species Engystomops pustulosus. Next base: position 31,514,404 of record NC_092412.1, read on the forward strand.
GTGAGGTCAAACATTCAGCACCCCCATAGATCAGATGTATCAGGTGATATGCAGAGAATGGAACAGGAAGTAGACAGCGCCATTTCATGTGTAGTGGTCAGACCAGAGTATTGCAGATCAGTTACTAAGATTTGGGACACATATTTATTATACCGTAGAATATCGTCCAAGCCTGCGCCTGACCCACTGACCCGCCGAACATGCCCCAAGTCACACCTGTCCACGCCCACTTGGTGTAAATTGGGGGAAGGGAGCACAATTCCCTGCTGTGTGCCAGTAATTGTGGCTGTTTGAGGACTTGTACACCAAATTTAGGGGTTCTTTTTAATTGGTTTTATGTATCTTTTTGCTTAATAAAGGTTATACGTTCTGTACATACATCCTGTCTTGCTCTTTTGCTTTATAATTTACGCCCCAGGATGGCTACCAAGTCTGTGCCTTTTGACCTATACTTTTTGTGGACCCTCTTTTTCTTGTGAAACAAATTTAAGGGGTACAAACCCTGATAAATGCGCCCATCAGCGATTAGGTTCACCACTACACTACACTACTGCACCATATTCTATTTTCTCTATTATCAATTTTAGAAATAATGGGACTTGTTGAGGTGTTAGATATTGTACCCCCACCAATGTGATATTGGCTTCCAATATGGATGTTATCAATATGGAAAACCGCTTTACCACATGCGGTCATATCTCCTATCTCTTCATGGCCCCATGCACATGACCGTATAAAAATAGCCATCTATACGGCCGGAATACGGCCCCAAGCATTCCAATGGGCAATATGGCCATCCTTGTACATGACCGTATTATTCACTGTACCGTACAATAAGCGAGCCGTATAAAAATATAGAGCATGTGCTATTTTACACCATATTTCCGTTCCGTAGCTCCCAAACTAGTCAATGGGAATGGGTAAATTACGGGCTAAATACATACTGCTGTATATACGTGCAGTATCCAGAACCAGTGGGAGGAGCATTCTGTCAGCCAGCCAATAGTCAGCAATCCATCATCTGCCAGCCCACTGTATTTTACATGGTGCAATACTGTTGCAATATGTCCTGTATTTACGGCCAGAATACAGCTGTATATAAAGAAAAGAAAAGACCATACGGTCGTGTGTATTAGCCCTATGTATGGGCAGCATGGTGTCTCGGTGGTTAGCACTATAGCCTTGTAGTGCTGGGGTCCTGGGTTCCATTCCCATCCAGGTCAACATCTGCAAAGAGTATGGATGTTCTCTTCGTGTTTGCATGGGTTTCCTCCGGGTCCTCTGGTTTCCTCCCACACTCCAAAACATACTGGTAGGTTGATTAGATTGTGAGCCCCATGGGGACAGGGACCAATTTGTCATGCTTTGTGCGGCGCTGCGTAATCTGTGTGCGCTATATAAATAAAGGAATTATTATCTATCTATCTATCTATCTATCTATCTATCTATCTATCTATTTATCTATCTATATCTATCTCATATCTATCTATCTCATATCTATCTATCTCATATCTATCTATCTATCTATCTATCATCTATCTAATATCTATCTATCTCATATCTATCTATCTATCTATCTATCTATCTATCTATCTATCTATCTATCTATCTATCTTTCTATCTAACTGATAAGGACCAGTGGTATTCAGTAATAAGACATCCTGTAACACAATCTGAGCTAATAAAAGACAGAGCTGGCACGCCTGTATCCTGTGTAGCCCTGGGGGCATGATAGTTTTCGCACTACTCTTCATCACTCGGTAATCTGGTGGGTGTAGTGCCAACCGTCTAGGCAAATAGAGATGTCAGGGAATATGAAACAATCTAAATACATCAAACAATTGTCTGCGCCAGTAAACCTCTACATAATGCACTCTCTACCCAACTCAATGTTACACACCGAACATCCATATCCCCGGGAGGAGGCAAATCCTAAAATATTTTAAGATCTAAATATAGAAAAAAAATCTACATAATTCTACGCTCTTCTGTTGCATCGCATTTAACCCCTCAGTTACCAGCTGCCCTGCAAGGATGACCTCATTCTCCCGGGGGAATAATTGGAAGACGTGCTTGTTAATTACCGCTACACTTCACTGCGTTCTGTCTTAAGTTGTCAGTGAACGGACAGCCGAGCTTGGAAACATCCTTGGATGTGTATTAAGTAGCTCCAAATGGAGAATTACGTCTTGTGATGATCACAGATGAGGAATTCTCTTACACGGTTTAGTGGAGATTGTGTTTCAAATATTTTGAAAAATCTAAATCGCTCATCTTTGTAAATTTACATATTTTATGCCATACTTTACTTATCTTGTAATGCTTGCTATGGAGAGCAGGTAGTGGACCTGCTCTGCTACCTAAACAGTTTTGGGCCACTCCCAAGGGACTCCATCAGTACTATGTCTTTTAGCCCATGTACAGGGATCTGAACTCTGCTACAAGAAGTCAGGAGGTGCTTCCTTCTGATGTAGTCCTGATATAGGGGGCAGCTGAATTAGACAGGCCAAGGTCTCAGACAGAGAATAGTTAGGAACAAGCCAAGGTCAAGGCAGGTACAGTTTTAGCAGGAGGCCAAAGATTAGAAAAGGCAACACAGATGGCTACATTCACACTATCGTAAGGGGGACGTATTTGCAGCCGCAAAACCCCATAGACGGAAATGGCTGCACGGATCGACACATATCCTATCTTTCCCCGTAGTATGGCCTATATGCAATGCATTTCAATGGAGCGGGGAAGGGTCACCCCTCCTCCTCTCCATCGTGGCTGACGTATGTCCGCCCGGTCATGGCTGTGCACCCTTAAAGGAATTTCCACGATTGCTACTTTTTTAATTACTGGCCCCAGGTGGTGTAAAAGTTGGAAAGAACTTACCGATGTCCTTACCTCCAACATCATCGATGGTCTTTGTTGGTATACAGTGGTTTACTGTAAACATTGGCATCAAGCCAACAGCATGTACCTGCTGGACCCTTTTATGAGATCTAGCGAGCATCTGTTGTCCACACAACATCACTGCAGAGCCTCTGTGTATCAACAGAGGCCAAAGGGGAGGGCAGTGATGGTCAACGACCAAGGTAAATTTAAGTTTTTTCCTTATATTTATACCACTCGAGGCCAATACAAAAAAATCTGATCTCGGGTGACACCTTTACAGTAAAGTAAAACTAAATATGGCACCAAGCTTAAGAAGTTTAAGAGACAGAGTTCCACACAACATGAAAATCAGATATAAGTAACTTGGAAACATAAAAGCATATCAGATAATCAAAATACCTTCTCAACAACTAGCAGGCCGGGAACTTATATGTTGTATTACCCGCGGTACTCTGGAATTAGCTGAGGACAAAATTACCTAGGACACACTGACCCTTTTGGACCCATTTGGAGGTAAAACAGCATGGTTGTAGCATGACGCCATGGAAAAAGAACCTCTAATGTTACATATATCATCTTCAATCTTCTTCTGCCAATATTTTAGTTGGAAACGTTAGTAATCTTGCCTCTGTTTTGAAATGAAGTGGGTACAACTTAAAGAAAGCAGCACCCCCTACTCCCCAGCCGTTCTCTGTGGCTGATTAACAGAATGGAACAGGAAGCAGACAGCTCCATTTCCTGTGTTGTGGTCAGACCTGGTTACTGTTATCAGTCTCTATTTATTTTGATAGAAGCTAAGCTACAGTGACCCGTTTCTACCACTTTAAAGCAGGGCACTGGGCACACCCGGGCAAGTGCCAGGGTCCAGAGCTGCTGGGGGGGGGGCTCGATATAATGAATCCATAGGGTGTGAGAGGGCCATGAGAGGACTGTTTGGTTTGATAAACGAGGGAATATTTAAGGGAACAGAAAACTGTTTTTGTTTCTGAATTTGGAAGGAGCCTACTGTCGCCTAGAGGTCTACTGAGTCTTGGAGCTGACCCTGCTTCACAGATAACAGAGCCGTCTGCATCCAGTTTTATTCCCGTCTATCAGCTCCTGTGCATTCGTAGGATAGGTCAATATTTGTAACATTTCTGTAGCATCTTTTCTTATAACTCTGTTGGGCCGTGTCTTCATTATTCATCCTAAAAATTTGTGAACAGAATAACAAGTCCTAGTCTATGTAGGGACAAGTAAACACCCAATTGTCAATGTGTTTACACATTGAAGAACAGATTGTCTACACCATGCAGAACCTCCATGCGATCCTCCAGAATTGTTAGGTAAACTAGATATGTCAAGAGAGGTGAGAGGTCTTTGGTACAATTATAAAGTAGCTTGTGAATAGAGGAGCCTAGAAGTAGAATACTGACGCATTTCACTTCCAGAACATTACAATCCTTGAAAACAAAGAAAATAGAATATTAAGGTGAAATAATTACGAGACACAAGGTCACCGCTTTGTTTCTTCCGCGGTGGATGTGTTTGTTTGCAGTGTAACTGGAGCTCCTAGTCAGAGCCAACATTACAAAATCAGATTATGCCAGAAAGAATTTAACAAAGTCATAATGATGAACACATACCAAATGTCAAGTGCGCTGATCTCAAGTGGCACGTTCTGCCAGCCAATTTCCCCTCCTGCCGCGGAGCAGTTGTTGGCTATTGAGAAACAGCACAAAGTATTCCTGACTTGCACAGCATGGTGCTCATCTCCTCCGCACAGACTGTTTACTCATTCCGAGTCATCATCATCCTGAGCGAACCCCCCTCCGACCCAAAAACAAAAAATCCAAAAATTCTCCTAGGCCCTAGCGACCTTTAGCTCTCGACCACATCACAAACATTGCAAATGAAAATCCAGTCCAAATGTTTCCTTCTCAGCAGAATTCATTGTTACTCCACTTACTACCCCATTAGCGATAGGGCTGCCTTTCAAGGCTTAAGTGTTATTTCCCGACTCTGCCAGCGTTTTATTGCGCGAGGAAAAAAAAAACGTATCGGTCACTTTTAGCCTAATAAGGTTAAAGAGCCAAATAGCTGCTCAACACACATGAAATTGGAAAACAAAAAGTGAAAATCAGCCCCGAGGGGGGGAGTCGGAGGCTCGGCGTGTTCTGCCGAATATGATTTCAATTATCTGTATATTCACACTGAATGGAAGTGAAATGGGAACTGTGGAAGCGGGGTTTTTGTTTAACACCGTGCTTGAGTAAAATTTCACAGCATCACCCATAGCGTGCCTACTGTTTCATTGTTTTGTTCGGTTTTTGTCTAAATAAATCGAGTCGTTGCAATATTATAGATATTCTATAAAATGTGTGGGGTGAAAAAATAAAGGGTCGAAAAGAAATAGTAAATTCTGATAAGCAATAAGGAATACAATATAACTAAAAACAATTAAAAAAAATATTATTAATAATAATCAAATTGGCAATAATAATAAGTAGTAACAAATACAAATAATTCAAATCCAATGAAAAAGTTGACATTTCCTACAACTGTAAAACTAGCAGATTTAGGATATTTGCTACTTTTTATTAATTTGCACATTTTACCTTGAATATTTTCCCTCTTGTTACCTTTTTACTTTCGAGAAAAAAACACATTATTCATTTTTATCATACACTGAAAACTACATACAGTATCCCATGATGCCCCATTGTTCAGGCACATGAGCAGTAAAATTCAATGAAACCACTGGTCAACATACCAAAAACTCAAAAATGAGGAGGCAGATTATATGACTGCCATGGGGTTGGAAGGCCATGTCCTTATTGGCCCCATCCTCTTTTCGAAGTTTAGGGATGTCCTTTCTAAAGTAATGGAAATTTTAAGGGGGTAAAGATATAGGAACAAAGTCAACCAAACACCAGCAGCCGTAGTCCAAGTGGTCAACTCTAGGCATACCCCAAAAGAAGAATCCACACATGGAGGACATCCCACAAGTCAAGAAGTTTGAATGAAACCACAACATTGAAGTAACTTAATACGGTAAATCCTTTCCCTTTCAGCATCTAGAAGAATATCTAGATAATATGAGCAAGCAAGAAAATACCTTTGTGGGACTGGTGGTCTTGGTCCTCAATGGCCCCATTCTTTTTCGGTGGCAAGTATTCTCTTTTTAAGAAAAATAGCATTGTATTAGGTGCAACGAACTGGCCCAATGGTTATGAAAGAATAACCAAACAGGTATTTAGTAAGTGTTTGCACTGGGATTTTGGCGCACGCAATCGATTTTTGGCGCAGCTGGGCTAGCTTCCACGCAACACAAATTAGGGGGCGTTTCGTCAGATGATCCGACTGATTGGGACAAATTGGGGCAGATTTACTTATCCGGTCCATTCGCGATCCAGCGGCGCGTTCTCTGCGGAGGATTCGGGTCTTCTGGCGATTCACTAAGGTAGTTCCTCCGATGTCCACCAGGTGTCGCTGCTGCGCTGAATTCCGTCGGAGTTCAATGAAGTTCACCAAGCCCGGCCGGGTGCAGGTAAGCACGTGTCAAGTGACACATTTTAAAAAAAAAAAAATATGGCGGTTTCTCCGAATCCGACGGTTTTCCGACGGCCATGCCCCCCATTTCTGTCGCGTGCATGCTGGCGCCGATGCGCCACAATCCGATCGTGTGCGCCAAAATCCTGGAGAAATTCAGGGAAGATCAGCGCAAAACGGTAAAATTTGTGTAACCCAGCGTAAAAACATGATTCGGCCCTTAGTAAATGACCCCCATTGTGTCACAAGCCCATACACTTACATGCACCATGAAAAAGATAATGGGGCAGATTTACTTACCCGGTCCGTTCGCGATCCAGCGGCGCGTTCTCTGCGGTGGATTCTGGTCCGGCCGGGATTCACTAAGGTAGTTCCTCCGCCGTCCATCAGGTGGCGCTGCTGCGCTGAAAAGCATCGTTCCGCACTGGAATTCACCGGGCCGGACCAAGTGAAGGTAAGCGCGTCCCAAGTGACACTTTTTTAGTTTTAAATGCGGCGTTTTTTCCGAATCCTTCGGGTTTTCGCTCGGCCACGCCCCCCGATTTCCGTCGCATGCATGCCAGCGCCGATGTGCCAAGAAAAAACGATCGCGTGCGCCAAAATCCCGGGGCAATACAGGGAAAGTCGGGGCAAATCGGAAATATTCGGGTAACACGTCAGGAAAACGCGAATCGGACCCTTAGTAAATGACCCCCAATGAACTCCACTGAGTGGGGAAGAGACACATGCAGGATATCGAGCGCATGATCTTAGTGAATCGCAGAAAATGTGCATTATCGCCGGACAATGCAGAACTTCAGCAGATGGGTAAGTAAATGAGCCCCATGGTGTGAAGGTTGTGTATACGCAAAAATAATTGCAATTTATTGCAGTGCAGAATAAATTGCAATTATTTCAGTGCTTCTAAGCCTGAACCACTGGTAAATGACACCACCAGTAACTTTTTAAAATGAACCTCTCTCAAGGAAGACCTTGCACATCGAGAACGATCAAGAGGTATCAGACAAAAACTCAGGTATATAGATAAGTAAGCAAGTAAGTTCTGTAAACGCAGGTCACTATGGCTACTATGGAACTGATGGTCTGGGTCCTCGTTGGTCCAATCATTTTTTAGGCGACGAGAGATCCCATTATTAGAGAATTGGCATTGTAAGTGAATAAGAGACTGATAAATTGCTCAAAGGGTCATTAAAGGGCAACTGAATACCACTTCCTCCTATCCGAGGGGCAAAACTTAGGATTATAGGGACCTAGTTGGCCTTCCAATCAAAAAATATTGGGTTATTTCTTTGTATGGAACCAAAAGTGCAAGAGCCTCCAGGAGGTTGCAGTGAAACCACAGAGTTAGAAATTAACATGAGTGATGATTTCCCCCTCGGCATCTCTGAGAATTTCTAGTGGTGGCTCTTGAGATGATCTCCTGTAAACATCGATTTCACTCTATAATTTATCCCACGCCTCTGCAAATTCCCAACATTTTGCAAAATACATATCTTAAACTTAATGCTTTCAACCTATATTTCCCGATGGCGGAGCTGTCAGATGCATTTATAGCTAATCCCGTTGTCTGCCTGCTTCCCGCTCCAGTGGGGAGATCTCCAGCGCCGGTAGAGCTTCCTCTCTGGACGTCAACAGATCTTATCTGAGAATTAGCAGCGTCCACTGTATTAACACTGTTTGTACATGATATGGAAAGCACTAGGCAAACAATGGCATCTCTATAATAAATGAGCACTTTGCTTGTTTTGCTTCTGTTTACCGATAAAGATTCCCCCACCCCCACCCCGCGCATTAGTATACAGCATCTTCCTACCAAGTCTATGATTTCTTATATGAAAGGATGGATAGACTTTCCCTGCTGATAGCTTTTCTTGCACAAACAAATTTTGGGAATAAACAGTTATGCCACAGTAAAATGATAATGCACACAGTGATGTCACAGGACATAGATAATAAACACAGTGATGTCACAGTACAGAGATAATACACACAGTGATGTCACAGTACAGGGATAATACACACAGTGATGTCACAGTACAGGCATAATACACACAGTGATGTCACAGGACATAGATAATAAACACAGTGATGTCACAGCACAGGTATAATACACACAGTGATGTCACGGGACATAGATAATAAACACAGTGATGTCACAGTACAGAGATAATACACACAGTGATGTCACAGTACAGGGATAATATACACAGTGATGTCACAGTACAGGGATAATACACACAGTGATATCACAGGACATAGATAATAAACACAGTGATGTCACAGTACAGAGATAATACACACAGTGATGTCACAGTACAAGGATAATACACACAGTGATGTCACAGTACAGGGATAATACACACAGTGATATCACAGGACATAGATAATAAACACAGTGATGTCACAGCACATACATAATACACATTCAAGTCACAATATGGGAAAATAAACATCATAATATATCACAGAAATAACACATACAAAAAGGCGACGTATACTGTAGCTAATGCTCGAGGTGTGGGGGTCATTTATCTTTAGTCAGGGCAAGTTTTGCACTTCTTTGATTTATCTTAGAGGTTGGTATATCAGGCAGCTGGGTCTATGGGGTTTTTGCAATTTTATTATTCAAAAGTTGCGCAAAAGTCGCAAACTCTTCTGCAGCTTCTTCTAAAGTTTCTTCTACGCCTGGTCAGAACTCGAGTTTATCTGCAACTTTTAAACCATGAGTTGCACCAAAATTTAGACTTTTTCAATGGTCCACATCTGAATCTTAAAGATATAGGTGCAAATGCGCCAGAGAAAAGTTGCAAATATAAGAGAGAGAGAAAGTATGTTACTAAGATCAGCATGAGAGCTGTAGACATAAAACAATAGGGCTTATTTACTAAGGGTCACAGATCGCACGTTTGTCGGACTGTTCACGGTTTTCGGGATTTGCGCAGCTTTGACAGGTATTTAACAGGGGTTGGCGCTGGGATTGTGCTGGCTTTCATGAAACAAAAAACAGGGGGCGGGTCGTTGGATTCGGACTGAGCTCGGGATTTAATTTTCAATTTGTGTCGCAAGTCAATGCACTTACATACACCAGGAAGAAGAAGGTGAACTCCGGTGGACCTGAGCGGGGAAGCGACACATTCAGGATATCGGGCACACAATCTTAGTTGGACAATGCACTTTTGTGAACTCCACGGAACCAGGTAAGTAAATGTGCCCCAACATGTCCTACATTCTATTCATACTGATATGTGACAGGGCCTACTTTACATAAAGATGATAGACCTGAGGATAGGTGCTGTGGGGTTTGCGGATAAAACACTTACCAACTACTGATGACCTATCTTTGGGAAAAGCTATCGGATCAGTAGGACTCCGACACCTGGACCTCACACTGATTAGCTGTTCCAGGTAGCCTCTGACACTGGAAAGTTTACGATAGACAGGAGTTAGGAAGCAGAAGGCTTTGTCCACCTACAGGTATTGGGGGCTACCCAGAATAACTGATTGACGTGGGATCTAAGTGTCAGGCTCCTTACTTATCTGCTACTGCTGAAATGATTAATACAATAGATCATCAGTGTGAGGTCCAGCCATCGGACCCCTACCAAAGTGATACTGATAACGCCTCCCAAGGACAGAATAGGTCATCATCGGTATCAGATTGGTAGGTGTTTCTGGCACTGGAAACTAAACAGTAGGGTGGGGTCCAAGTGCCGGAACCTACCAAACCGATAATAATAACCTATCCAAAGATGAGTTACCAGTATCGGATAGATAGAGATTTTGGAACTAAAAATATGATGGATGGAATAGGAAGAAAAAGGCTTTGTCCACTATATAGTTGATGGCATCGTAAGCTACCTACATTGAGGTGGGGTCCGAGTTCCAGAATCCTACCAAATCAATATTAATAACCTATCCAAAGATGAATCACCAGTATCAGATAGGTAGGGATTCTGGAACTAAAAATATGATGGATAGAGTAGGAAGGAGAAGGCTTTGTCAGCTGTATAGTTGATGGCAATTGAAGCTGCCTATATCGTGGTGGGGTCCAAATGTCAAAACCCTACCAAAACAATATAAATAACCTATCCAAAGATGAGTCACCAGTATCAGATATGTAGGGATTCTGTAACTAAAAATATGATGGATGTGGTAGGTAGGAGATGGCTTTATCAGCTGTATAGTTGATGGCATTAGACGCTGCCCATATCATGGTGGGGTCCAAATGACAAAACTCTACCAAAACAATATAAATAACCTATCCAAAGATGAGTCACCAGTATCAGATATGTAGGGATTCTGTAACTAAAAATATGATGGATGTGGTAGGTAGGAGATGGCTTTATCAGCTGTATAGTTGATGGCATTAGATGCTGCCCATATCGTGGTGGGGTCCAAATGACAAAACTCTACCAAAACAATATTAATAACCTATCCAAAGATGAGTCACCAGTATCAGATTGGTAAGGATACCGACATTACGATAAATGGAGCAAGAAGAAGGCTATCAAGGTGGGGGCCAAATGTCAGAACCCTACCAAACCGATATTAATAACTTATCAAAAAAATTGTCATCCAGATTGGTAAGGATTCTGTTACTAAAAATACAATGGATGGGGTAGGAAGCAGAAGGCTTTTGTCAACTGTATAGTTCCTGGCATAGAACAACTGAACAGTGTTGAGTTCAATTGATCTGATGCTGATGACCTTTCCTACAAATAAGGTCTCCAGATTTTAGAGCCCAGAGAACTCACAGACATAATGTGATTCCAACTTCTCCACCGGTAACAGTGCTGCCTGGATTGCTGCCCTCTAGTATGGTCTCGTCTACTCCATCCCGCTCATTTGCTGTGTTCATTGAACGTTATGAGCACTACATTCAGATCGTCTTCTCTCTCTCGATTTCCCCAGCGCTTGGCTTTGTATTTCGTCTCCAGGATATGAGACTGGAATAACACTGATTACTTATATGAAAGAGGTGAAGTTGAACTCGACAGCTTGTGGATTCAGTCGGATTGCCTCTCAACGCTTGTCCTCTTATTACTAATCTAAATGTTTCATGTTCAATCTTTCACCATATAATTCAGACAAACAGTAGCCGGGGATTTTTTTTTTTTTTTTTTTTAGCATGGCGTAAAAGTAAATGCAAAACCATAGACGGCGCGGAATAGAGAATAGTGTCTGATGATAATGTCTTATAATGCCAACGTTGGCAAAATCTGCCGCAAGCAATGAATTCTTCATTAATCATCAAAGGCAGGGTGAGTAAATAAGGATCGCCGCGTCCCGATAGATAATGCAGATAGCCCCTTGCCGTGTCATCTCCTTATGGGGGAAAGTGCTGACTGCGTCTTCAGGCTTCAAGATTTTTTCATTGCATCAGAATTTTTTTTAGCACTGTAAATATCCTTTTCTGTGTATGCTGCATACTAGTGATGAGCGGACCCATCAAAATTCCAAATCCCCGAATATCGGTACCAGACCTGGACCCAAATCACCTCCAGTAACATCTGTGTGCCTCCATTTTGGGGAGGGTCGTCACTCCCAATGACGTCATGCTAGGGGCCATAGTGATTTAAATATCACTGCCCAAGGGAATTTTAAGATGCCCATGATCAGTGCTGGCATCAACAGTGGTTGAGGCAAACCCGGGCCTGGAAGTTCAGGGTTGGGTCCGCTGAACATTACTGCATACTATAGGAAAACTCTAGTCCTACCCAATACTGGATGTAAAAGATAACTTCCCCCATCTCTAAGCCTCTCTTCCGCTGTATAGTATTGGGTCGGCTCAGATTAGTTTGAAATAGTCCATCTGAGAACAGGTACCATCTGGTTGGTTTTCCATTCTATGGTATTGGCTTGGTTTAGTTTGGAAAGTTTCATCTCATATTGAATATCTTGTGGCTGGTTTTCCATTGCAGGGTTTTGGATCTTCTCAGTTGAGTTTCTAACATTTCGACTCGGATCAGGTACTAGAGAGGAGCAAATCTTTTCTTGGATTTGTAGATTCGGTGCAAATTTTTAGGCAGCGAATTGAATCCAAAATTTTTTTGATTCTCTTTGGACAAATTTTGTATAGAAAATAATAACAGAAGGCTAATGGACTGGTTAAAATTGATGTGAATTAATTTCAAAATAATTTAGTTGGTTTCCATCATTGTCCATTTGCACCAATATCCTTAGGCTTCCGATATTATCATTTTACTGAGAACTGAAAATTGAAAAAAAAAACTAATTGTAAAAATATTAACGAAACAAGATTTTAAAAAAATAAATAAATGAAAACCCTGTGTTTTAGGAAGCTAAAACACAACAGTTGGACCCCACTCAAATCTTATGAAAAATCTGGGTAGGCTTCAATGAATCTTGAATGATTTGATTATCAGGTGCCATGTGCTTGGTTTTCCATTAAATAATATTGGGTCTTGTTCAGTTTGGAACTTGCTCCCTTGGACTGGGTGCCATGTGTTTGGTTTTCCATTGAATAATATTGTGTCTTGCTCAGTTCAGTTTGGAACTTGTTCACTTAGATTGGGTGCCATGTGGTTGGTTTTCCACTGCAAAGCGACTCGGTTTGGAATTGTTTGAGATGATCAGGTACCGTGTGGTTGGTTTCCATTACGGAAAATACCAGCCTCTCCCTCCGATGACACAGTGTTGTCCAATCAGAGTGACACAGTACTTTGATTCATCCAGTACCTATTCTAATAAATACTAGGGATCAGGTACTTCTTTACATGCTCTGGCTTCATAGGCAATTACACTGTGCAGGGGCACATCTCATCCTCCCCTCTGCACCCTTAATACTTCCATCCTCACACAATGGGAGGAGGAAATGCTCCTGCCCAGTGTAACAACCTGTAAACCTACAGCACAGAGGAGCCCTGGAAACACCCCCAGAGCACTTCTAGCTCATTACAATAATTATAAGAGTTGATTTTAGAAGGAAGGAGGCCATGGATAGCAAGAAGATTACCACAGCCACAGTGCCTGCATTTATAAGTAAGCTTCTCTTGTTTATCTATGTTTCAATCTGATGGTAGATTTCCTTTCGGAAAAAAAGCTTATTACACTGTCCTCCCAGCAGGCAGAGATGGTACAGTCTCTAGCTGTCCAAGAAATGCTGTGTTGAGGCACCGTGGGATTGATAACAGAGTTACAATCTTACTATAACAGTCATGATGGAGTCTGGCAAATTGATAATGCAACACACAGTGCAGGCAAAATTGTTACGTGGTGAATCGGCTACGTGGGACACAGCGTTCATGCCGGCTCGCAGCAATCAACAATAACTTTTCCCAGCATCCATATTAACAGAAACTAAGGGTGCAGACTAAGACGTCTTCCCCTCACTCCCTTATAATATCAGTCCCTAGTCCATTGTGGGTCTAAGAAAAGTTTTATTAGGACACTGGGTTCTTGGACCTGATGAAGGGAGCAGTACGACCAGAAACACGTCGTCCACCATTGTACCCTGTTGATTGATAATTAAAACGTTGTGTGTATTCTGAGCAGGGGCTCTTTCTTCTTTCTTCATTTCAAGATGGAGTCTGATCAGGGGCTGATGCGTGTCTCTTACCTCCTGCACTTCTACTATCTATACTGCAATCAGAATTAGGGATGTGGGGATGGCAAGAACCAAGAATCATCTTTTCTCAACTATCATCTTTGCTCCTTTATTATTCCTTGTATATATGTAAAAATAAAACGATGGAAGGAAAGAAAGAAAGGAAGGATAGTATAGTATTTATTAATATGCTTTTAAGGGGAATTACAGATGGAAAGAACAATGCACTTTTAGAATAAAGAATGAAGTAACGCTGCGGGTAACCATGTGATTTATCCTTAGTAAGTTACAATCCAGGAAGGTAATATCTGATGTAAGCGGGAGTCTCATTGCCGGCAACACATGCTTGGACAGGTAGGCAATGACAATTAGGCTCGGGTCATTTGGTTAATTAGATATTAATTGGTAGCTTTAGTTGAATGAATGAATGAAGCAACCGTGTGTCACTGTCTGCACAATTATATAATGATATCCATCCAGGTAGAACATTCTTCTCCCGAGAATGTTAATCAGAATAAATGGAAAGATTTAGGGACGGTTTTTTAAGATCTCTTACAAGGTTCTCCTTTCATTTAGGCTTTGAACAATAAATCACATGTTTTACGGTGGTGACAAAGTGATATCTTGATACCTGATATAGAAGAGCTGTAAAGTGCATAGAGACAGCCATGTTTGGGCCCAGAGCTTTAGGAGGTCCAAAGACCCATCTGCCCCACAGGAAGTGGCACCTCATAGGTGGAGATCAAAATTTCAGGTGAGCTTTGGGGGAAACCTTTGATTGTTCCTATCATTAAGGGATGAATTGGAAAGACATTGCAATGAATTTTCAAACAATGTAAAATGTAAAAGCCCTATGCACCTTATGCAAGCCCTCAGCCTGAGCCTAGTCTACTGGATCCTCATGTCTTCCAACATCTATCATCAGCCTAGACTGCGAGGTCCTTATCTCCCCAACATCTACCATGAATCCGATTCTAGTCTGCTTTATCCTTATCTTCTTGATGTATACCATCAGCCTGAGTCTAGTCTACTGGATCCTCATCTCTACCATCAATCTGATTCTAGTCTGCTTTATCCTTATCTTCTTGATGTATATTATCAGCCTTAGTCTAGTCTACCGGATCTTTATCTCTACCAATATCTATCATCAGCCTGAGTCTAGTCTGTGAGATCCTTATCTCTCCAAAATCTACCACGAATCTGATTCTAGTCTGCTTGATCCTTATCTCCTCGATGTCTATCATCAACCTGGATCCTTATCTATACCAACATCTACCATGAATCTGATTCTAGTCTGTCCGATCCTTATCTTCTTCATGTCTATCATAATCCTTAGTCTAGTCTACTGGATCCTTATCTCTACCATCAATCTGATTCTAGTCTGCTTTATTCTTATCTTCTTGTTGTATATCATCAGCCCTAGTCTAGTCTCCTGGATCCTTATCTTTACCAATAGCCATTATCTCCCCTACATCTACCATGAATCTGATTCTAGTCTGCTTGATCCTTATCTCCTCAGCGTCTATCATCAGTCTAAATTTAGTCTACCAGATCCTTAACTTCCACAACATCTACATTCAACCTGAGTCTAGAAGATCCTTATCAACTCTGGTTTCTACCATCCCTCAAGCCTGTTACTACTCTATCCCAACATCTGTCATAATGGTGAACCATTAGACACATCAGATGGCAGGTCAAACAAATTCAAATTGCACATTTGTCCAATGTATATCTAATGTGTTTAGCCAGTTTCAGGTTAAAACATGTTCACATCTCCATAGTGTCTTCCATCACAAAGTCAAACTTGAAATTGAAATAAAGTTGCATACAAGTGGATGAATCGGACAGGGTTCACTATTTTTGGAATGTGAAAGGCATAGATAGACTTCACTATCTATGGTGATGGTAGAACCATCTCTCCTCTAGGTGTAGAGGAAGCCCCCTTTTATGGTGAAGGTGGGACCGCCTCTCCTCTAGCTGTAGTGGAGGTCCCCTGTCTATGGTGATGGTAGATACAACTCTCCGCTAGGTGTAGAGGATGCCTCCTGTCTATGGTGATGGTAGAGCCTCCGCTCCTCTAGGTGTAGAGGATGCCTCCTGTCTATGGTGATGGTAGATACAACTCTCCGCTAGGTGTAGAGGATGCCCCCTGTCTGTGGTGATGGTGGAACCTCCTCTCCTCTAGGTGTAGAGGATGCCCCCTATCTATGGTGATGGTAGAACCACATCTTCTCTAGGTGTAGAGCATGCCCCCTGTCTATAGTGATGGTAGAACCGCATCTCCTCTAGGTGTAGAGGATGCCCCCTGTCTATGGTGATGGTAGAACCACCTCTCCTCTAGGTGTAGAGGATGCCCCCTGTGTATGGAGATGGTAGAACCTCCTCTCCTCTAGGTGTAGAGGATGCCCCCTGTCTATGGTGATGGTAGAACCTCCTCTCCTCTAGGTGTAGAGGATGCCTCCTGTCTATGGTGATGATAGAACTACCTCTCCTCTAGGTATAGAGGATGCCCCCTGGCTATGGTGATGGTAGAACCTCCTCTCCTCTAGGTGTAGAGGAAGCCCCCTGTCTATGGTGATGGTAGAACCACCTCTCCTCTAGGTGTAGAGGATGCCCCCTGTCTATGGTGATAGTATAACCACCTCTCCTCTAGGTGTAGAGGATGCCCCCTGTCTATGGTGATGGTAGAACCACCTCTCCTCTAGGTGTAGAGGATGCCCCCTGTCTATGGTGATAGTATAACCACCTCTCCTCTAGGTGTAGAGGAAGCCCCCTGTCTATGGTGATGGTAGAACCACCTCTCCTCTAGGTGTAGAGGATGTCCCCTGTCTATGGTGATGGTAGAACTGCCTCTCCTCTAGGTGTAGAGCATGTCCCCTGTCTATGGTGATGGTAGAACTGCCTCTCCTCTGGGTGTAGAGCATGCCCCCTGTCTATGGTGATGGTAGAACCACCTCTCCTCTAGGTATAGAGGATGCCTCTGTCTATGGTGATAGTAGAACCACCTCTCCTCTAGATGTAGAGGATGCCCCCTTTCTATGGTGATGGTAGAACCTCCTCTCCTCTAGGTGTAGAGGATGCATCCTGTCTATGTTGATGGTAGAATCGCCTCTCCTCTAGGTGTAGAGCATGCCCCCTGTCTATGGTGGTGGTAGAACCACCTCTCCTCTAGGTGTAGAGGATCCCCCTGTCTATGGTGATGGTAGAACTGCCTCTCCTCTAGGTGTAGAGGATGCCCCCTGTCTATGGGGATGGTAAAACCACCTCTCCTCTAGGCATAGAGAATGCCTGCTTGTCCTGGGATGAATGGGACAGGCTTCACTATCTTTACAATTTATAAGAGGCCATTGGTATCCAGTGTGCATCTGTGTAGTTTTAGGTCAAATCATTGTTTTGATTTATTTTCTCACTCCATACTCTACATGCACGTCTTGGCCAACAATTGCCATGTGGAGTGGCTTACATCTCATGAGAACTTAAATTCGGACATGCTGACTTCCAACATGATCCATTCCATTTCCCATAGCCATCAGTTTGGATACTCCATATATTAAAATCAAAAGGATTGGTCCACCAGATCAGATATATGTGCATGACGTACTCCTGCCACGCAGCACTTGGGGCAATTACTAGACTTTTGATACTTCCATCATGAAGGACTGTCTTGTGATTTCCTCTAGATTACGTCTTCCAGTTCATACGCTGACATTTGTACGTAGAAGGTTTACTTTAATTTTCCTTTTTAACCACTAAACACTTTATTTCCTATCATTACAGTGAGTTCAGAGCAGACGCTTTTATATACACCGCGCTGGTAATTTATGTATTATGCTCGGGGCGATGCTTTGAACGCAATTATACTATTTGATTCATTGGTTCTCCACACAATAAATGCTGAGAGACGCAAAATACAATTAAAGCAGATTTCCAGTTATGGCTGTAAGAACGTACGTGGGAGATGTTCCTTTAGGAAACCTTATTAAAACTGTATTTTTTTTTTAAAGTCCTTTATGTTTTACCAAGAAAATGTATAAGGGTATCACATGATGGAAGGGAGGGGGGGCCAGGACTACATGTTTCTATGAAGCCACAATAACTCCTTGATAAGATAATGAATTAATAGCTCATTGAGCAGAGGATGTATTATTCTGTAACCAAAAAGCTTTGTTATAGATATGGATGAAAAAGATTAGGCCATTCAACCTGTAGTCTTCTCTATACATACAGCTCTATGTATGGTAGATACCTCTATAATGGAACCTTTACACAGCAGCTCAGCTCTATGCATGGTAAATAGATATATAATGGTTGCTTAGATACAATAGATCAGCTCTATGTATGGTAGCATTTTATCCACAGCCTCCCTTACTTGACAACAGTATGTATATACTGACCTACTACTACTTTGACATGTCGGGCAACCAATGTATTATAAATCTCAGTGCAGAGAGCAGGGGAAGGATTTATGATACTTAAGCTGCCAGACATCAAAGTGTTGTAAGGAAAGTCTTGAGCTCCCCTACTTATGGGCTTGGCTGTAGATTTTGCAGTAGTAAGCCAATGTCTACCACTGTTGTATAACTGCATTCATAATGTTACATGCATAATATACATTATTACTATTATGTTCAACTTCAGCAATGCAATACAGCTGTAATTATATGACATGACATAATTTAATTAAATTAATTTAAGTTTGAGATGACTCTGCTCTTCTTTCCCAGTCTATACAACAAAGCCGGCAGAGAACAGTATAAAAGGCACAAGGGGTACAAATTTTTAAAAAAGTATTTTCAGTGTTTTAAATATCAACAGGGAGATTATATAAATCCCTTCATTTTTGATATCTTGCCATTTTTATGGAGTAGTAGAATCCGAATTGAATACCATGGTATAGATATCACCCAGTTGTAAAATTCAGCTTTATAAATAGTTAAAAACAGACATGCAATAAAAATACTATATAAATATATCCCTATAAAAACATAATACGCTCCGCTGGGCTTAAAGAGGCGTATGAATTTATTTGGATCTTGTTCCCCGCAGGACTAAAGCAAACAAACATACGAATGCTTTGGGCATAAAAGCGCGGTGCATAGATCTTCCATCCGATCCCACCTTCAATAAATTTTCTTTCTAACAAGAGCAGATAAAGGGTTATTTATTACGTATTATTGATTCATTCCCGAGGAGGACACCATGGGAAAGATTTATGATTCTTCCGAGTTTGGAGGAGGAATTTATATCATATGAACAAGGCAACCAAATGAGATATTCATTGTGCCGAAATGAGCTGGAGAAAATATGAGATGACGGATATTGAGAAGATCAAGATTTACTAACATGTTACCGGACACTGGGCATCATCTACAGGGAAAGAATGGAAAATCGATCAGTCTTTAAAGGGATGGTAGGATTTTTGTTTCTATTTATTGCAGTTATTATTAGTGTCATTTATGTTATTTGTATTGAGGGGTTTCTAGACTTTGGACAGCCCCTTTTTCTAGAAGGATCAGTCTCCTGCTTTTGGGACCACCATCAGTCAACTGTAATCCATTTTGGCAATAGGCAAATCAAACTGATGGAGTATTATCATAGTATATAAGGCCAGAAAAAGATGCAAGACCATCAAGTCCAAACTTTAAGAATTCAACAAATGTTTTATCCCCATAACCCGTGATATTTTTGCTCTCCAAAAAGGCATCAAGGCCTCTTTTGAACATGTACATAGAGTCCACCATAACAACCTCCTGCGGCAGAGAGTTCCATAGTCTCACTGCTCGTACAGTAAAGAACCTGTCTATGTTGATGGTAGAATCGCCTCTCCTCTAGGTATAGAGGATGCCCCCTGTCTATGGTGATGGTAGAACCTCCTCTCCTCTAGGTGTAGAGGATGCCCCCTGTCTATGGTGATGGTAGAACCTCCTCTCCTCTAGGTGTAGAGGAAGCCCCCTGTCTATGGTGATGGTAGAACCTCCTCTCCTCTAGGTGTAGAGGATGCCCCCTGTCTATGGTGATGGTAGAACCTCCTCTCCTCTAGGTGTAGAGGATGCCCCCTGTCTATGGTGATGGTAGAACCTCCTCTCCTCTAGGTGTAGAGGAAGCCCCCTGTCTATGGTGATGGTAGAACCTCCTCTCCTCTAGGTGTAGAGGATGCCCCCAGTCTATGGTGATGGTAGAACCACCTCTCCTCTAGGCGTAGAGGATGCCCCCAGTCTATGGTGATGGTAGAATCGCCTCTCCTCTAGGTGTAGAGGATGCCCCCTGTCTATGGTGATGGGAGAACCTCCTCTCCTCTAGGTGTAGAGGATACCCCCTGTCTATGGTGATGTTAGTATCCCCTCTCCTCTAGGTGTAGAGGATTCCCCCTGTCTATGGTGATGTTAGAACCTCCTCTCCTGTAGGTGTAGAGAATGTCCCCTGTCTATGGTGATGGTAGAACCTCCTCTCCTCTAGGTGTAGAGGATGCCCCCTGTCTATGGTGATGGTAGAACCGCCTCTCCTCTAGGTGTAGAGGATGCCCCCTGTCTATGGTGATGGTAGAACCTCCTCTCCTCTAGGTGTAGAGGATGCCTCCTGTCTATGGTGATGGTAGAACCTCCTCTCCTCTAGGTGTAGAGGATGCCTCCTGTCTATGGTGATGGTAGAACCTCCTCTCCTCTAGGTGTAGAGGATGCCTCCTGTCTATAGTGATGGTAGAACCTCCTCTCCTCTAGGTGTAGAGGATGCCCCCTGTCTATGGTGATGGGAGAACCTCCTCTCCTCTAGGTGTAGAGGATACCCCCTGTCTATGGTGATGGTAGAACCTCCTCTCCTCTAGGTGTAGAGGATGCCTCTGTCTATGGTGATGGTAGACCCTCCTCTCCTCTAGGTGTAGAGGATGCCCCCTGTCTATGGTGATGATAGAACCTCCTCTCCTCTAGGTGTAGAGGATGCCCCCTGTCTATGGTGATGGTAGAACCTCCTCTCCTCTTGGTGTAGAGGATGCCCCCTGTCTATGGAGATGGTAGTACCTCCTCTCCTCTAGGTGTAGAGGATGTCCCCTGTCTATGGTGATAATAGAACCTCCTCTCCTCTAGGTGTAGAGGATGCCTCTGTCTATGGTGATGGTAGAACCTCCTCTCCTCTAGGTGTAGAGGATGTCCCCTGTCTATGGTGATGATAGAACCACCTCTCCTCTAGGTGTAGAGGATGCCCCCTGTCTATGGTGATGGTAGAACCTCCTCTCCTCTAGGTGTAGAGGATGCCCCCTGTCTATGGTGATGATAGAACCACCTCTCCTCTAGGTGTAGAGGATGCCCCTGTCTATGGTGATGGTAGAACCTCCTCTCCTCTAGGTGTAGAGGATGCCCCCTGTATATGGTGATGGTAGAACCTCCTCTCCTCTAGGTGTAGAGGATGCCCCCTGTCTATGGTGATGGTAGAGCAGCCTCTTCTCTAGGTGTAGAGGATGCCCCCTGTCTATGGTGATGGTAGAACCTCCTCTCCTCTAGGTGTAGAGGATGCCCCCTGTCTATGGTGATGGTAGAACCTCCTCTCCTCTAGGTGTAGAGGATGCCCACCCTCAGGAAACCGATCCATGGGTGTTTTGTTACTTGAAATAGATGCATGACGCAAAGAGCTGGAGTTGATGGAGGAGATGAAAAGTTCTCTTTAGATTCCGATAGAATATTGAACATTCTAATAGCATTAGGCAGAATTATGAATGCAGCTCTTCACATCAAGGTAAGGCTCCAGATCAGAACAAAATCTGTAATACAATTTTAACAACTTTACTTCTTCTTGCCTTACAATGGAGAAGGTTGAACTTGATGAACTTTTCCGAGTTCGAGCTTGTTGAACCCTTTGAATCCAAGTGGTTCTCGTATTTCTGAGTGCTCTCCAGTCATCCTTACCCTTCCTATAAGATATTATTTGCCAGAAACGTGCTACCTGAGAACCCCGTCGAAAAAACCTGGAGCTGTAGGCAGCGTATCCCTAGCAACGGTTCCTTTCTAATTAATTGAAAAATCGTATCAGTGCGCTCAAAGGAAGTTTCCCCCCGTCTTGAAGGAAGAAGAAGCCTTTCAATGACAAGTTATTGCCGAAAATGCAAATGCTTTTCGCGGTATCCTGCAAATTTTACAAATCTGTAAAACACATTAACTTCAAATGGATGATCTCCGGCATCAACATTTACAAGTGGAAGCAAATTGAGGAAATAACATATCAAGCATATGTCACATTGGTCCTTGCTGGAGATGCAACATTTACTGTAGTGTTGTAACAGTTATACGGTGTTTAAATGGCGGTTATAAAGGATTTTACTTGTATCCGTGCAAATAACAACTTTTACCATATCGCTCATCACACTTCTACATTTAAGCCCATTAAGCTAAAAGTGACTCGTTTTATGTCCTCATTTACATGGCCACATGCAGCAGGGAAATTTAGCTATTCTCAGCTTAAACAACCCAGGAAGGAGCTTAAATGTTACACAACTGCTCTCCAGATAACATTCACATCGCTACAGAAGGAGGGTGCATGGAAGGCATTTTAATAGGTGTAATATCCAGCAATGGAATGGGATTTGCATATTACATCCTGGCATCAGGGCATAGACAGAAATCATAGGATCCAATAGCAAAGCCCAGGATAGGCCACATCAAAGTTAAGGACAATGTTATCTTTTTACAATGTAGCATTCTTTTGGTTCTGTGAACAAGAAATACAGACATAGTTGGGAATTAGCTCTTTATTAGCTCTTTATCTGGATCACATCTTTATCTAATCTGTATCTTAGTACACATAGCCATTTTTGTAGATGAGAATTTCATCTTTAAAATGACACCAGAAGAATAATTCTATCTCATATAGAGTCCAAAATAAGAGCATCCCTTTGCAGCCTCTTAGCATGACTCATCTCAGGTAAAAGTGACTCTTCTAAGCTCATTTGTATATGACTTTAAAGGATAATATAGACAAAATGAGGAGTTTTAACATAAAAGATGGAATGCTAAAATTTATATTTCATATTCTACCTGAGGGTTCAGTTGATTTCCTATTGGAAAAGCTGGTGACAGGTTGCCTTTAATGAATACCAATAATCCAGGCAAATTAGGAAACACAAGGTCTGCTACAAAACAGATATATTATACCTATAAACAGACCTCATAAAGACTGTCCAAATAAATAAACAACAATTATTGACAAAAAGTATATATTTTATTAATTAATAATACACAGAAAATTACAAATGTATGATCACCATGATTAAAACCCAACCCATAAAAACAATCCCTGGTGGACAAAAAGGTGCATAGCCATTCCTGAAATAGTGTTATTACAATACAGGTAAATAAATAGCCTGGAGGGCACTAAATATAATATTACAGTAAAGCAAGTTCAGATGAATAAGTTGACGACATGTAATATCGGTCACATCAAATAGTACTAATGAGCCTCCATAAAATATGGTTTAATATCAATACTAGTGCCCCTAATATATCACTAGCTATATAGATTGTATTCTAAATCCTGGTAGGTACACCTAACAATAGCAGACATACAAGTATATAAAGTGCATAGTGCAAAGAAATTCATGTATACCGACCAGGTTGCATCATGCTCAGGAAAGATGGCGATGGACCACAGAACCCCTAATTGTCTGTGTATTATTAATTAATAAAATATATACTTTTTGTCAATAATTGTTGTTTATTTATTTGGACAGTCTTTATGAGGTCTGTTTATAGGTATAATATAACAGGTTCCCTTTAAGTTCTTTCTTAACATTATAGAATCACAGCATGTTGGTGCAATTATAGAGGAATTAATCAGATTTTTCTAAGTTTCCACTCTTCGGTTTCCGATCAAAATCAGAATCTTAATCGCACTCCAAGAAGATCCATCTAGCCCTAGATTTACAAGTTGCTTCCACCACCTACAACAAATAAACATTGTCCTCCTGCATTAAGGTTATGGTTGGTTTAAAGTACGAAAGAGCCAAACTTATTAAAGTATAAAAAATACAGTACTCAGTAAATATATGATAAAAGACTGAAGAAGATCAAATCACAAGATGAAAAGAAGAAATAAAAGTACAAGTCTATGGCGCTCTTAGTTCCCATTGGCGTCCAAGTAGACCTTGGTGGGAAGCCATTGTGTTAAGCAGGATCTGGGAATTGACAGGTGAGACAGTAAACCCCCTTCCTAGCTGTTCCTGCCTGATTGCCTCACTTACCCAAAGTGATAAAGGACAAATAGTCAACATTCCCTTCCTGTGCTAAAGTGCAAAACACAGGGGCTCATTTACTAAGGGTCAGAATGCCGCAATTTCGCCGGGTTTCCTGAATATTTCCGATTTGCCCTGAATTGCCCCGGGTTTTTGGCGCACGCGATCAGATTGTGGCGCATCAGCGTCGGCATGCAAGCGACAGAAATCGGGGGCATGGCCGTCGGACAACCTGACGCATTGGGAAAAACTACGGAATTTAAAAAACAAATTGTTTCGCAAGATCAAGCACTTACACCCACTGGGAAGAAGAAGGTGAACTCCGGCGGACCTCGGCGCTGCAGCAACACCTGCAGGAAATTGGACGTGCGACCTTACTAAATCATGGCAGACCCGAATGCTCGTCGGACAACGCACAGCAGGATTGCAACAGGACCGGGTAAGTAAATCTGCCCCACAGAGAATAGTCACCAGAGCTGGGTCACAACCAAAAGGGCAAACTCAGTACAAAATCACGGTGCTAAAGGATAGTCTGAATACAAGAACTGGGTCAAAATACCAGGATACAGTGAGCAGAATAACAGGATAACCAGGAGCTTACTAAGTACTTATACTATAGCAATACTGTAGCAAACAAAGAACTTAGGGATGGTATAGCTATTATGTTATGTCGGAGTCCCAGACCCAAAGAAGTGATTGGACCAGAACACTGAAATTCAGGGAACACAAAGGGATTAATGTGAGTGGAGGGAGAGTCGGTCAGTAATAACGGGTTAACTATTGATGAATTGGAGCATAGCTACAGGAGACTGTGGGGGTTACGAAAACTCAATCACGCCCCAGAGAGAAAGAACCTTTGCCATACCTTATGGGCACAGGATGACATAGGCAGAAATGTAACACACTGGGCAGGACTCATTATGCCTTCTCCAACACTTTGTCAGGGGTGGCCCGGAACGTGAACTCCGGGGTCGCTGGATATAATATAGTCTCTGCCGGAAAATCGGCAGACTATAGAAATATACTTTGCCAATAGAAATAGGCTTTGCCAAGAGGCCGGAGCATTTTAGTAGATACCGGCAGGCCAGAGCCTCTTAGTAGATACCGGCAGGCCGGAGCCTCTTAGTAGATACTGGCAGGCCAGAGCCTCTTAGTAGATACCGGCAGGCCAGAGCCTCTTAGTAGATACCGGCAGGCCGGAGCCTCTTAGTAGATACCAGCAGGCCAGAGCCTCTTAGTAGATACAGGCAGGCCGGAGCCTCTTAATAGATACCGGCAGACCGGAGCATCTTAGTAGATACCGGCAGGCCAGAGCCTCTTAGTAGATACCGGCAGGCCGAAGCCTCTTAGTAGATACCGGCAGTCCGGAGCCTCTTAGTAGATACCGGCAGGCCAGAGCCTCTTAGTAGATACCGGCAGGCCGGAGCGTCTTAGTGGATACCGGCAGTCCGGAGCCTCTTAGTAGATACCGGCAGGCCGGAGCCTCTTAGTAGATACCGGCAGGCCGGAGCCTCTTAGTAGATCCCGGCAGGCCGGAGCCTCTTAGTAGATCCCGGCAGGCCGGAGCCTCTTAATAGATACCGGCAGGCCGGAGCCTCTTAGTAGATACCGGCAGGCCAGAGCCTCTTAACAGATACCGGCCGGCCGGAGCCTCTTAGTAGATACCGGCAGGCCGGAGCCTCTTAGTAGATATCGGCAGGCCAGAGCCTCTTAGTAGATACAGGCAGGCCGGAGCCTCTTAATAGATACCGGCTGGCCGGAGCCTCTTAGTAGATACCGGCAGGCCACAGCCTCTTAGTAGTTACAGGCAGGACGGAGCCTCTTAATAGATACAGGCAGGCCGGAGCCTCTTAGTGGATACCGGTAGCCGGAGCACCAGCGTTTTTCAATGAATTTCCCCCATTAACTCTGAAATCACTCCAGATTGGGTGGTATTTGATAAACCTTTCAAGTCTGTTATTTTGTCAAAGCCATGGCCCACCAGAGAACCTTCTGAGACCCTGAAGGACCAGGGTGTTCCTATGATATGCTATATAGATCATATAAATTCTTACAGAAACCTTGAAGACATTGAATGTATTCATGACGTAGGATCTGCAGTTGTGCCATCAAGACCTCCAGCCGCAAACATATACAAGAGCACCGAATAAACCTGAGCCGGCTCACCGTATGGATAGATAAGCACATGACTGCTGGGGAATGACAGGGATTGTAAAGAATCAGTATACTGAATGGATAAGTCTATTCCATTCCGGTGGCAGCAACATCATTTGTTAGCTAAATCAGATGTATTTCATGGCTGGCTGCCACTTGCTCAAGTGCTATTTCTGTGTATTGAAATAGAAATCTGCAGTTCTTCTTTATAAGAGTGTGAAATGGTTTAAGGACTAGGCGGCTCACACTTTAATGGGTCCTGTTATCAAAATAGGTAGGATGGAGATGGGGAACTAACGTTAGGATGGAAATCCATAAGCTACGGCTAAGGCTTTTTATTGATTCACCGTTTATACCAGAGATTATGTTATAGAATTAGAGGTGGAATTTAAAGCTGCTTGGCCCCAATTTTAATCTGTATTAGGTTCCCAAATATAATGTATAATATATATTGGTATAGGGAAGAGACACCTTATGGGCATCATAAAAATCCTGGACCCATGTGAAATTGTACATTCTGCATCATATCAATGTCCACAGATGTTGTCAGAGTAGTTTGTATCAGGAATAAAGTTTCCTAGATCTTACAGGAAGAGGGGAAGGTAACAGTCAAAGGGGCCAAAATCCACACTTACATGCCAGTGAGGATTCTGGGTAGAGACAGGAACGCCACTAGGAAGTTCGGGGCCCCTGACTGGCAAATTTTGTGGACCCCTACAGACTGATCATCAATTCACTAAGATCGTGCGCCCGATATCCTGCATGTGTGGCTTCCCCGCTCAGGTCCACCGGAGTTCACCTTCTTCTTCCTGGTGCATGTAAGTGCTTGGTCTTGCGACACAATTTGAAATCAGATGATTCGAATCAGTCGGATCATCCCCGATTTGTATAGCTTGCCGGGTAGTTGTTAACATGCTAACATCGGGTTTACTATGCATTTTATAAATGCAAATTTTAACAGTAATGTAATCAGGCAAATCACCTCTCCTAAGCTGTGGAAATGTGTTTCAAAACGCAATCAAAACGCAACGTGTGACCTCACCTTTAGAAGTAACCAAGATTGGCATTTTGAACCCAGTCTTAAAAATTGACCTCCCTTGCACTCTGGCACCCACATCTACTAGACTCTAGTAGATGTGGGTACCAGAGTGCTAGGGAGGTCAATGAGTGCCAGGGAGGCCAGAGGTGTCAGGAAGGTCAGAGTGCCAGGGAGGCCAGGGAGTTTGAGCCTGTATTTACTAAGAGCCTGGAGCTAAGACCAGATCTAGAGCCTATAATAAAAGGACATCTATCACCAGATTATTGGTGGTAGACCCTAAATAGGTTGCTCGTTCCATCTTTGGAAGGGAAGGGGGGTTAACAGGTTTTATTTTTTCTTTAATACCCAAATATTCATTTTGTAAAAGAGCTAGAAGCGCTCGGCTTCCCCAGTTTGAATTTATGCAACGAGGAGAGAGCACACTCCCCGCTCCCTCCATGCTCTGGCTCTGCCGTCATTTCCCCCGGCTGGGAGCAGGAAGAGGCTTTCTCGGGGGGACGTGCATTAATTAATTATTGCAAAATTAACTGCTTAAAAATAAGTATCAAAAAGAGTAAAATTGAATGTTAAAAAAACCCATTAAATATATCTTAAATCTGCAGAAATATAATATAAAAATGCTTATACTAAGAATAACTGATCCAGGGTCAAAAGTAAGAGATTACTAATCCGTGCCCTGTAAAACCTGATTTACTCTGTGTAGTGCTAATACTATATTATTATTACCGTATTATTATTTTGTGCTTTATACAAATTTTAATATTAGCAAATTAATTTCCGCTTCACTTATATGGAATGTAATACACTGCAATTGTATTTAGCCCGGAGTTAATTAATTCCGGCAGGCGGGTCCCAGGCCAGATATCACATTTTGGTGTAAGTAAAAGGATTTCTAGCAGGCCCCCGGAGCCTAGGATTGGGCGTCATACATTTCCTACTCCCTTACCCAGCGGTAATACACCGATGATTGAGAACCTTCTATAAATACATCTGACACTTCACAATTTGGAGAGTGAATACAGTTCAGTTCTGCTGTCAGATCTCACTTTGCACAGCCCTGTGTGGGTTGACTCCTAGTCCTATAGCCGCTCGGAACACATGTTAGGATTTAATTTAGCAATTATGGAAAATCTCAGCGGAGAGCGAGCACTGAGTAGTCACAAAAAGTATGAAAATAGGCGCCCGAGTTATCACTCCCTTCACTTGTTATTAACACTGAGAAAACCTGATATAAAATGAACTGTCACATCTAATGTGCGTGACTAGGTGCGGAGACAAGCTGACACCATAGCCTTATAACAGCTGTCACCCGTGACTTATATATATATACATATATACCTACAGTAGTTGTATGTATTGTATCAGTGCTGAATTTCTGATAATCAATGTTAGTTTATTTGTAGTCGTAGTCATAACTTTAAAGGGAACCTGCCAATTGCTTTTATCCCACTAATAACAATCTAATCAACCTACTAGTATGTTTTGGAGTGTGGGAGGAAACTGGAAGACCAGGAGGAAACCCACACAAATGCAGAGAGAACATACAAACTCTTTGCAGATGTTGACCCTGGGACTTGAACCCAGGTTCCCAGCGCTACAAGGCTGTAATGCTAACCACTGAGCCCCCGTGCTGCCCTATACCCCACTAAACCACTACCCCCCTCACGTAGGGTATGAAATGTCCTTTCTAAGAATTCCCTTGTTTATGTTAATTATCACTTTTTTGAAAATAAAAAATCTCCTCTAGAGTCATATGCAAATAAGCTGAGAACAGTCAATTTTTGCCTAAGTCTATGGAAAAGAAGCCTTACTTTAGGCACCCCTATTGTTGTTTCTAAAGTACCTAGGATGTCATATTGAAGATAAGAATTTCATCTTTTAGATCGCATCAAGTTTGTGTTTCTTTAAGCTACAGAATCAGAGAAACACATAGGTGGGAATTGGATTTTTACCTGCATCTCAGATTTCCTATAGATGTCTATAATTGTCCGTATCACCAGTTCTGTAGCTCACAGAACCACATTTTGTCTTGAATACAGGGTAACATGACTGAAAGTTAACTCATTTAGATATCACAGGAAATGGGTGACTCCCTTTATAATACAGAGACTACAGAGTTTATCACATCTCATTAGCAGGTTAAGTCAATCATGGTTAAACAGGGCTGGTTCTAGGTACATTAGAACCCAAGAACTTTAAGAATTATTCTTCCCCTCCAGCATCTAAAATTGACTCATCTTAGGCAAAAAGTGACACATCTCAGCTCTTTTGCACAGACTTTGGAAGTGATTTTTTTTTTTATAATTTCAGGCATCCCATATTTTATGTTAAAAATATGGGATGCCTGAAATTATATTTCTTACCCTACCTGAAGGGCAAAGTAGTTAAGTGTTGTAAAATATGGTGATAGTGTCCCTTTAAGGGGGGCAACTTAGACTTTTCAAGAGGCTTTTCAGCCTATTGATATTGGATATCAATATCTCATTAGTTTGAGTCTTACACACTTGAGAACATCACTGATCAGATGATTCAAGCTACAAAGACAATGGAGACAGAAAACAGCTCCATTCTCCATGTAGTGGTCATAATGTGTAAATACAGCTGGAATGTCCACCTCCTATATATAAAAGGGCTTTGTATTTCTATGTAGTCCTTTAGATCTTTTATCTGTAAAGGCAAATTCATGCCCCAGATAGCAAATCCATAAACGACATAAGGTGTTAAGTTACTTTACCCCATTTAATTAGGGTAAATGTGATGTTACTGAGGTTTTATTGGTTGTTACCGCTGCTATTGTACTGTATATAGGTGGCGATGAATAATACCGTCACATACTGTTCACGCTGCAGGAAGATAAAGTCAAATAAGGTTATTAGAAAACTCATATAAATTCAGTGTGAATCGGATCTGTCGTGCACAGAGGATTAAATTAAACTTGTCACACTTTATCTGTCTGTGTATATGTCTTATTATGTTTTATGTGACTTGTATTTCAATTGATATTCAGCCTATATATATGTGTCTATTAGGTGTAATGGGCAGTGGGATGTGAACCGGTTATGTTAAGGGCTAATCTCAAGGGTGTTAGTTTTTTTTACATTACTTGGCTCCCTGCTAGCAGCGTGTGGTGAGTCCCGGGTGGAGGCAGCTGCAGCCTGCAGTCTCCTTTACAAAAATTCATGCAGATCACAATTAAATAACATGGACTACAGGTGTGAAACTGGCTACCTTATGGGGGCACTGTGACTACCGGCTACTATATGGGGTTACTGTAACTACTTAAATATATAAAAACCTTCCTCTGCCTCAAGATAGAAGGCAGAACAAAAATTAGGTAAAAATACAGTAACTTCAGAGTTCTAATTCAGAACTTTGGAGTAAAGATAATCTCCTGCTATGCACCCATTCCCTCAAGGTAAGAAGACGCTAGTTGGCCCATACTGGTCCGGCTCACAGGATAATCCCAATCCCGGCAGGAAGCTCTTCCTTCGCAAAAACCACATCACTCCTGTCAGGGTTTTGGCTAGTCACATGTCACTTAATTCCTCGAAAAAGTACTTAAGAGGACACAGAGTTTTTAACACCAAATAGTACAAACTTTTAATTATACTTACAAGGTTAAAGATAAAAAGGGCCTTGAAAACAAACGCACAACTGGCTACTGCCCGTTTCAGAGTTTCGTCCTGATGGCTTCTTCCGAGGCAAACTGACTGGCTACCATGTCAATGCACTTTGACTTCTGGATATTATGTGGGTGCACTAGTGGCTACCTTATCAGGGTACTGTGGGCACTGTGACTACTGGAAACCATGTGAGGTCACTGTAATTACTGGCTACAGTGTGGGGGCACTGTGACTGCAGTCGACCATGTGGGGGTGCTATGACTACTGGCTACCATGTTGGAGCTGTTTGACTTCTGGATATAATGTGGGGGCACTGTGATTACTGTCTACCATGTGGGGCACTGTGACTACTGGTTACCTTGTGGGGACACTGTGACTACTGGCTATTGTATGGGGACACTTTAATTACTGGCTATCGTGTGGGGTACTGTGACTACTAGCTACCGTGTGTGGGCACTGTGACTACTAGCTACCGTGTGGGGGCACTGTGACTACTAGCTACCATGTGGGGGCACTGTGACTACTAGCTACCGTGTGGGGGCACTGTGACTACTAGCTACCATGTGGGGGCATTGTGACTACTAGCTACCATGTGGAGGCAGTGTAATTAATGGCTATTGTGTGGTGGCACTGTCATTACTGGCTACCGTGTGGAGGCACTGTGACTGCTGGAGACCATATGGAGGTGTTGTGACTACTGGCTACCATGTTGGAGCAGTTTTACTTCTGGATATAATGTTGGGGTACTGTGATTACTGTCTACCACGTGGAGGCACTTTGACTATGGCTACATTGTGGGAGCATTGTTACTATTTGCTACAGTATGGGGTCACTGTGACTACTGGCTACCTTGTGGGGGCACTGTGACTACTGGCTACCTTGTGGCGACACCATAATTACTGGCTATCATGCGTGGGCACTGTAATTACTGGCTTTCGTGTGGGGCACTGTGACTACTTGCTTCTGTGTGGGGGCACCAGGACTACTGGCTATCTTATGGGGCACTGTGACTACTGGCTACCATGCAGGGGCACTGTAATTGCTGGCTTTTGTGACTACTGTGACTACTTGCTGCTTTGTGGGGGCACCGGGACTACTGGCTATCTTATGGGGCACTGTGACTACTGGCTACCATGCAGGGGCACTGTAATTGCAGGCTACTGTGTGGGGCACTGTGACTACTGGCTACCATGTGGGGGCACTGTGACTACTGGCTACTGTGTGGAGGCACTGGGACTACTTGCTAGCATGTGGGAGAATTGTAACTAGTGGCTACTGTGTGGAGGTACTGTGACTACTGGCTACCATGTAGGGGCACTGTGACTACTGGATATGGTGCGGGGCCACTGTAACTACTGGCTACTGCCCATGTCAGTGTTTCTGGTTATTTTGCACAATATTTTCAGCTTTTTAGCTAATCTTATCAACTTGATTTTATTATCATCCTGGCCTGGAATCATATGTAGAGACCTATAATTTAGAAGATCTATTCTTAGTCATACAAGATGTTTGGAACAACCTCCCTGCCGAATTCCTTCAAAAACTGTGTGTGAATCTACCTAGAAGAATTAATGTGAAATATTAATGTGACTTAGATCGCTCTTTTCTTCATTCTCTTGTTTATTAATTGATTGTTAAAAAAATAAACTACTTCTAGCAGCTTCCCCCCCCCCCTACCTGCCTAAAACTTTTGCACAGTACTGTAAATATTATTTTTTCCCCACTTGGATGTGTAAAAACTTGTCCCAGGCTGTCGACAAAATGAGCTCTTTTCAAGATGTGCTTAAGGTGTAATGTGATTGGGAGCGCGGGGAGATCTTAGAATAGAGATGCAATATAAATGCAAATGATTATAATGGATTTTACTATATTATATGATTGTTCCTTATCCTTCACATCTTTTCTTTGGAATGGGCTCCCAAAAGGTTGTAATAATAGGGGCAGTTTTTTTCGTTTGTACTGCTCCGGTGGACGGTTATGGGATCGGGTTTGGCGTTGTTTTCGACAGGTGTTACCACAATGAGGGGGAGGGGGGGTCTATCTGCCGGATCGGAAGTTCCCGGTGTCGTGCACTTGCCGGTTAAGGACACGTTTCCTCCCGGTGAACACTACAATTCACTAAATGAGTGAACAATAAGACAGATGAATACAATACACAGCTGTCTCCCGTTTTCTGTAAATATCGTAATCTTGACTCCGCCGTTGTCTTTGTGCTTCTTTATGCAAATTCTTCTAAATATTTTTTTTCGGCAGACAGAGCGGCTTTGTAATTACTTTTTCGGGAATATCTTGATAAGAGAACAGTAAAATAAATGTCATATTCTCCGATAATTATTTCTTCTTAGAATAAAATGTGCAATGCGAGGGGATATCTTGATTCTCGCTTGTGCGAGCGGTGGCACCCAGGGAATTAGGTTGTTTTTGTGTTCAATATCATTTTGTTAAAACATTATGAATTTTTAAATAATTTTTAAAATTTCAAGGTATATCTTTTCGAGGCAATGGTGGACAACCAAAGACACATTAAATAAAATTAGTATACAGCAGCTTAGTATGTAGTAGTGTCATTAGTATACTACAGTATTGTGTGGTGCAGTATAGTATGTAGAAGTATATCCAATGTTTGTAGTATAGTATAGTGTAGATAGTGGCTTAGTATGTAGTAGTGTTATTAGTATACTACAGTGTTTTGTGGTGTATTATAGTATGTAGAAGTATAGCTATTGTTGTAGTATAGTATAGTGCAGTAAGAATAACATGGCTTAGTATGTAGTAGTGTTATTAGTATACTACAGCATTGTGTGGTGTAGTATAGTTTGTAGAAGTATAGCTATTGTTGTAATAAGTATAGTGCAGTAAGTATAACATGGCTTAGTATGCAATAGTGTTATTAGTATACTACAGTATTGTGTGGTGTAGTATAGTATGTAGAAGTATAGCTATTGTTGTACTATAGTATAGTGCAGTAAGTATAACATGGCTTAGTATGCAATAGTGTTATAAGTATACTACAGTATTGTGTGGTGTGGTGTAGTATAGTTTGTAGAAGTATAGCTATTGTTGTAATAAGTATAGTGCAGTAAGAATAACATGGCTTAGTATGTAGTAGTGTTATTAGTATACTACAGTATTGTGTGGTGTAGTATAATATGTAGAATTATAGCTATTGTTGTAGTATAGTATAGTGCAGTAAGTATAACATGGCTTAGTATGCAATAGTGTTATAAGTATACTACAGTATTGTGTGGTGTAGTGTAGTATGTAGAAGTATAGCTATTGTTGTACTATAGTATAGTGCAGTAAGTGTAACATGGCTTAGTATGCAATAGTGTTATAAGTATACTACAGTGTTGTGTGGTATATTATAGTATGTAGAAGTATAGCTATTGTTGTAGTATAGTGTAGTGCAGTAAGTGTAACATGGCTTCGTATGTAGTAGTGTCATTAGTATACTACAGTGTTGTGTGTTGCATTATACTATGTAGAAATATAGCTTTGGCTGTAACATTGTTTAGCATAGTTGGTATAACATGGCTTAGTATGTAGTAGTGTCATTAGTATGCTACTCTGCTGTATGTTGTGTTATAGTATGTAGAAGTTTAGGTATTGTTGTAGTGTAGTGTATTTAGTATAGTATGGCTTAGTATGCAGTAGTGTCATTAGTATACTACATTGTTGTGTGGTGTAGTATAGTATGTAGAAGAATATCTAATGTTTTTAGTGTAGTGTTGTTAGTATAGCATGGCTTAGTATGCAATAGCATAGTATACTTTTGTTATTCTAGTATAGCATAGTATTAATTAGAGCACCTTATATACAGTGGTGTTGTAAAGTTAGCATAGTGTAGTGTGGGTAATAAAGTATAGCATACTATGCTGTATAGTGAAGTGTTGCTGGTAAAGTAGAGCATAGTTTGTGGAAGTGTAGTGTAGTAAGTATAGTATACTGTGACTGTATAATATACCTGTATAGTTAGTAAAGTGGAGTGTAGTAATCATGACATTAAGTGGTATAGTGTAGTAAGTATAGTATAGTGTAGTTATAGAATAGCTTGCAGAAGTGTATTGAGTTTAGTATAGTGTAATATACAATAGTGCAGTGTAGTATAGTGAATAGCAAAGTTTAGCATAGTATTATATACAGTATTGTATTATAGTCAGTATAGTATAGTGTGCAGTATTATAGTGTTGCCTAGTTTAGCATAGTATTATATACAGTATTATAGTACAATAAGTGCAGTATAGTATGCAATATTGTATTGTTGTCTAGTTGAGCATAGTATTATATACAGTATTAGGCTGCATTCACACTACCGCAAGGGGGACATATATACGGCCGATATACGTCCCCCATAGACGGCAATGGGCGCGCGCCGCCCTACGGGAGCGGTACTGTACTGCTCCGTGCCCCGTGAAAAAATAGGACATGTCCTATTTTTGCAGGGCATACGGCGCCGTGCGCCATGTATCCCAATGTAGAGGGGCGGGGGTGAGCAGCGCTCTCCCCCTCCTCCTCTCCCTGCTGCTGCTGTGTGCCCGCCGTACTACGGTACGGCGGGCACCGGTCGTGTGAATTCAGCCTTATAGTACAATAAGTGCAGTATAGTATACAGTATTAGGCTACATTCACACTGCCGTTGCCCGCCCGTACCGTACCGTAGCGGGCAACGGCAGTGTACGGGGAGAGGAGGAGGAGGTGAGCGCAGCTCACCCCAGCCCCTCTCCTTAGGAATTAATGGCGCACGGCGCCGTGCTACGGGTAAAGATAGGACAGGTCCTATCTTTTCAGGTCCTATCTTTTTCCCGGGTACGGAGCGGTACGGTGCCGCACGTGTGCTGCACCGTACCGCTCCCGTAGGGTGCCGTGCGCCCATTGACGTCTATGGAGGACGTATATCAGCCGTATATACGTTCTCCATACGTTAGTGTGAATGTAGCCTTATATTGTTGCCTAGTTTAGCATCGTATTATATACAGTATTATATTATAGTCAGTATAGTATAGTGTGCAGTATTCTAGTGTTGTCTAGTTGAGCATAGTATTATATACAGTATTATAGTACAATAAGTGCAGTATAGTATACAGTATTATATTGTTGCCTAGTTTAGCATAGTATTATATACAGTATTGTATTATAGTCAGTATAGTATAGTGTGCAGTATTCTAGTGTTGCCTAGTTGCCTGTTATAGGGCAGTAAGTATAGTATAATGCAGGTAGGTGTAGTGTACTACAATCCAGCATGTACTAGAATCGTGGAGTTCTGCATTGCTGTTCCATCTGCACAACATATGTTTTCTTAGGATTTGTCTGGAGGCATGACTGTCCTTTTAAAATGTCATAAGTGGTTTGCAGGATGAGTAACCAGACTGCGGATAATTACTCGGCGCTGACATTTATTAGTTTATAATATACTGATGGATGCATGCACCGGTGAGATGACATATAAGAAGTCGCGTTTGTCAGATGTTGGTTCTTTGAGCTCGATGGATTTTGTTTAGAAAAAAAATGTAAAAATCTGCAAACATCCAGATAACATTGAAAGCTTAGGGACATATGGGTGTCACATAGGGGGGGGAGGGGGGAGGGTCTCATACTGGACCCTTAGCTATGCACCAGAATAGAGAGCTGTCTTGTTTTGGTGGCTTCGGCTTCAGTAGACTTGTGTCTTCCTTTCGCCTCCAGGTACCAGGTAATATAAATAATATTAATAATAATAATAATAACCAGGTAGTAGACAAGTGCTTATGGCGCATGTACAGTTCTGCGCAACAGCAAGTGACGTGCACAACACAAGGGCCACACTTGCTTTGCCGCTTATGCTTGATCTTGAGATTACATCCCCATCTCCAGAGAAGAAGCATCAGGAGTAAGTCTGAGAAGATTTAGGCACTCTTTTATTTTTTGTAAGGCAGACTTAATATAGGGATATTTGAGACTGTAACCTTGTTCGATAAGGCCCGTCATGTCCCAGGTTCACATGAGAGATTACACTACAAATTAACAAATAATATCATTAGATAAATAGGAATCTGTCTAAAGCCCTGATGTGTCACCATGGTAACAGACTATTCTTTGTAGTCTGTTACCATGGCGACACATCAGAGCTGTAGACAGAACTTACTTGTCGTCTGAACTTTATTGGTTTACCATTTCATGGTTTCTGTCCCTGGTAGCCCTGTGGTTTTGTTATATGGATTCTTGGTGTTGGTCCCTGTTTGGATTGATCCTAATTGGTAACTACCTGTCCTGGCATTGAGTCTCCTATTAATTACCTGCCCGACCTCGGTCTGACAGTGGCTATTCTCTACTTAACCCCATGGTACTTTACACTAGGATCTCTTATCCAAGACAACTGCCACCAACACCTGGAATACTTTTCGATCCTATCGGATAACGTCCACAGCCAGGGGTGTAACTTGGGGGCGTGCAGAAGGTACAAGGCTCAAGAGGCCTAGAGGGGCCCATATGGTGTACCTTTCCTATATGAGAAGACCAGTACTATAAATAATACTTTATAATTTTTTCACTGGGGCCTGACAGATTCAAGTTGCACCTCTGTTTACAAGAGTAAAAAGGGAAAAAACGAAACGTTAGATAACGCCCAATCCAGTCTGGAGGCAGAGCGAGCTCAAAACCCACTGTTGATGGATCCATGACTAAGCACTTCAGAGTAATGACGTTCAACCCCATAATAAAATGACCCCGCCGCTATAAAAACCTCACCATATAGCAATAAACACATGCGTCTCGTTGCCTTTTGTGCCAAAATGTTTTTTTATCCTAAAAGGTTGTTACAACACCATAAATCATAAGCACAAAAGCTCTGCAGGACACGTCCGCTACCCTCAACTTCAATCTGTTTATCTCTACTGTTTTATGCAGAGTTTCCACTTCCACACTACACAACCGGGACAGGAGTTCAATTAAATCCCTGAGATAAGCAAACTGCTCCCTATTATTTATGGGCGGCCATTTGCGGCAAATAACCGGACTGGCGCTTAATACAATGAGCAGTCGGTATGATAAATCCTCGCGGCTTCACTAATAACTGGCGGTGCAATTCATCTCCTATTAGTCGACCTCTAGTTTACCATTGTTGATAGAAGCTGCCCTTCGGGCTGATTATTATTTAGGGGAGATATTAATCATAAAATTGATTAACTAAAGGCTATTACATTAGAAGGAATATTTTCTCGCGCCTCCCCCCCCCCCATTGAAATTTTATCATCTTGACCTTAATAGGGTTGAAATGAAATGTGGAGCATTAATAAGAATCTGAATACTCCGGGCTCCCATAGGAAGGCATATCGGGAAAACAGATAACTTAGGATGTTAAGCTGGAATTGAACTGGAGATTGTTGAATTGGAAAGGAATCAATAATTCAGTGGGTAATATATGGCCGGTAAGGGGGAGGCGAGGAGCTATGAGCAAGAGCGTTGACTGGTTGATAGTTGGTTGTTCATCATTGTAGCTAAGCTCTACTATTGGGTCTTGTTTCTGTTGGAATCTTTATTCAACTTTTTGCTTTAGATAAAAGATGTTTTTATAGTTTTTCGTAAAGACCCATCAACAACCTCTTCTCGTCGAAACCAAGAAGAAGTTGGAGAGGGCAGAATGAGATTTTCTGGGTGACTTTTATCATGATATATGTTGGTGATTACAAAAGGAGAAGGAATAGGAAGAGATTTTTAGGGAAAACTATAAAATAGAAAGGAGGCTCTAGGACCCTATTGGGTCGAGTTTGAACATGGAGGATATAGGTTATGTATGGTATCTACATCAGATGCTAGAGCTGGGCCTGTAGATCCTGCACACTCATAGGTTGGTGAAGGTGACATCCTAGATCAGTGATGGCGAACATATGGCCCCGGTGCCAGAGGTGGCACTCGGAGCCATTTCTGTGGGCACTCAGACCATTGCCCCAGTTCACCAAATAAGACCAAATCTTCCTGCAGTCCGAGGCAATTTAAGCAACACTTCTTTGGAACTACGGGAAAAGTGATAAGGTGTTGACAGAACTGCATTATATTTGAAGCTCATCCTGCTGGTCATACCATTCTTTCTCTACAGAGAGACCCTGGTAAGAAGCTACAATGAGAGTCTGATTTGCCTTCCTTCTTTTAACTGTGTTGGTAGTCTCAAGGGGCCGATACAATTGAAAGACGTGGAAGAACAAGTCACGATAAATTACTGCTTAAAATCCCATGTTGGCACTTCACGGTAAATAAGTGGATTTTGGTTGTAGTTTGGGCACTCGGTCTCTAAAAGGTTCGCCATCACTGTCCTAGATGGTAACATTAATGATCCAATGGTGATTAATTTTGGTGAGGGCAGGCAGGGAAATGTTTTAATTTACTGTATATGGCTGAGCGCTATAATGCAACTGAAATCCCGGCCATGAGAGGCAATACCTGTGGCCGTAGGATGTCCTGTAGATAACAGTGACCTGTTTCTATCCCCCTCATATGACTAATAGGGGTGACTGACTGACATTGCTCCCACATTAACACATCAGAACGGGGCAGTGTGCTTTCCTATCACTAGTAGTGGTGCCTGCTGTCCCATGCCATGGTCCCCACATCATCATACCAGAAGGGGGCAGTTTGTCCTCCTATCACTACTATCGGTGACTGACTTTTTTATGTCATGGCTCCCTACATCATAACACTAACAAGGGGCAGCATGTCCTCATTTCACTACTAGGGGTCACTGACTATCCTATACCATGGCTCCCCATATCCTCACACCAGGAGGGGCAAAGTGTCTTCCTATCACTACTAGAGGTGACTGTCTGTCATATGCCTTGACACCCCAAATCATCACACCCGCAGGGGAAATTGTTCCCTCCTATCACTTCTAGGGATGACTGACTGTCTTATAGACATGGTTCCCTACGTCACATCACATCACCAGGGGACAGTATGTCCTCCTATTATTACTGGAGGAAACTGACTGTCCTATGGCTCCCCCATGATCACACCAGAAGGGGGCAGAGTGTCCTCCTATCACTTCCAGGGGTGACTGACTGTCCTATGCCATGGCCCCCCACATCATCACACCAGCAGGGGGCAGTGTGCCCCTACATGGGCAGGAAAGAAGGAGTGAAGGGCTTATTGATTGGACTGGATGGACCTGTGTCTTCATTCATTAGTATTTCCCATGATACAACAGTATATATGAGTAGTGACTGGATGGGGTAAGGATCTTGATATTATTTACGGTAATTTGTATTTGTGTAATCTCTGCTATGGAAATTACCGTGGGATTGTAGAAATCAGAGGCAGGCCAGGCGCAGCGCCCCCTAACACGCTGCTGGCTGCATTAATATGACTTACATCTGTGCGCAGGTAATAGCTGCAGTGTTTTTCTGGCTCTTTAATCACTTCTCGTATTTCCGAGTGTCAGCTCGCATTTTGCGTGGAGCGCTTATGGTATCAGACGTTTAATTGCTTTAGGGCCCCGGCTCGGGCCTTTGATTTGCCTATCATATCATATTGCCAGATGTGCGTCTCCTCTCTCCTTCCCTCCCTCTCTCTAACTGAGACCTGTCTTGTGTCTCTACAGGCCGAGCTTTAATGAAGGAACGTCAAATCTGCTAACAGTCACACAAACAGGGACTCCAGACCCTAGTGACCAGGATGGCGTCGCCATGGAAACTCTACCTGCTGCTGTCAGTCATCGCGGGGTGGCTTTCAGGTAAACACAAGGCCCGAAAACTTTGTTTTAAAGTGCGATAAATAAAAGATACCGTCTCGCTTGACGTTGGCAGGAGATTGGGTCTGCATCGTCTTTGTAAGAAATCTATCATCAAAATCAAGTATGATAAACCAGGGACTGTGGGAATCTTCTTATATTTATGAACCGTGGCCTCCTTCCTTTTAAAATTATGCTAATGAAACAGAAGGGCTCTGGGGGGCTTTACCAGAACAGTCATATTGTCTCCCCCTCCTGTGCGCCTGCACAGTGTAACAGCCTGTGAAGCTACAACATGGAGGGGGCTCTGTTAACACCTCTAAGAACTCTTCAGGCTCATTATCATAATTTTAGAATTAGATTTAGAAGTTGATTTTAGAAGGATAACAAATATAAGTAGATTACCACAGTCACGGTGCCTGGATCTATGAGGAAATGTCCCCAGTTTATCATGATGAGTTTTCCTGGCTTATAGCTAGGTATAACTAGTTGTCATACATTTGTGTATCGCACACTGTCTGCACTAGTTTCTCAGCATTTGCCCCATCACAGTAGCAGAAGTCTAGTTCTCCCATCTCTTATCCCAAAACCTAATATATACTATAGTGGTGATATGATATAAAAGCCCCAACATTGTAGATATATGGGTGTATGATGTTATTCTCGCCCACCTGCACGCGCTGGATATATCTGTAGGCTCAAGCGCATGCCCCCTCAATATATAGATAGTTCCCAGCGCATGCCCCCTCAATATATAGATAGTTCCCAGCGCTTTCCCCCTCAGTATATAGATAGCCCCAGCACATGCCCCCTCAGTATATAGATAGCCTCAGCACCAGACCCCACCTTTGTGCTCCTGTACAGCTCCTTCTTCCCGCTCATTCTCAGAGGTCACAGCCTGGTGAGCTGGCATCAGTGGGATAGGAAGGAGCTGTACAGGAGCACAAAGGTGGGGCCTGAAAGTTGAAGAGTGAGCAGCACAAAGTCATGTGTTGTTTGCCAAAAATACAGACAAATAAAGGCCAACCCCTGGGACTAAACAGAGGATATTGACAGGGTGCAAGGTAAGTTAGAAAACACAATTATATTGTAATGCAAATGCTTAGAGAAGGTATAAAAGTATATTTGTAATGCAGGTGTGAGGGGATTCTATAACCTGTCTTTAATAAAAAATGAGGTCCTGGGTGACAGGTTCCCTTTAAAGTCCGGAAAAACCTCTTATACATGTCTTCTATATTGAAGGTCATAATTTTGCTGAGATGTTAGGGTGTGTTATTGAGTTATTGTAAAGATCATTGTATGTTTCTGATCGCTGATCTATAGGTTCACGTAAAAATACATCTGCTGGGTGGAAAAAATCACCAAGAACTATGGGTTAGGATGATATAGGGACAGGTGAACGGCCGCCTCCTTCATATCTCAGCTTCGTGGACCCTTGTGATAACTACATGATGACATGTGGACATAAGTCAATTGTTGTGCACCCAAATTTGTCGATTTTGAACTGACTTTTATTATTAAGTTTGAATTTGAGCAATTTTCTGGATGAGATTGCTATGTCTGTAGTAATGATGATACCTGTAACTGAAATGTAAAATATATGTTCTTTTAAAGGAATTCTACCATTTCCAAATTCACCCCACTACATAATATAGGGTGCTCTCTAAGCTTTCTAAGCATATTTTTCCTATTTTCCAGAAATTTGTCATTTTTTTTCAAAATACAGTTTTTAATCTTCATGCAAATTAGCTTCTTGGTGCACCAGGGGCGGGGTCCTGACTGCCTGTGCACCTGCTTTTTTGTTTTTATGTAACCAACGTCACCTAGAACGGCCTTTCACACAATCTCCTGTAGAAAAGAGGTATAGGAAGAAGATAACAAGTGCGCCAGGGGCTATGGACACAGCCTTGGTGCACTGAGAAGTTCATTTGCATAAATAGAAAAAAAATTCTCTTAATCTACAGAAAGATAAGAAAGATGAAACATATGCCTGGAAAGTGTATTAAGTTCCCTACATATTTCTGATTATAGATGTGAGCAGGGGGTGTAACAAGGAGAATTAGGGTCCCATAGCAGTCTTCTGCATGTGGCCCCCCTTCCCCAATACAAAATATGCATCAGTATACTCACACATGTTTTCTGCAACTACACACACAATTATTTACAGATATATACACACATTTATATACTTATATACATACAACATATACACACATACATATATTACCATATACACCATGCATCATATACACATCACATATACACACACATACAGGAAATACACATATACTTACAATACCACATACAAGGATACAGCATGTACACATACATACATACAGTACATACACATCACATATACACACATACAGCAAATACAGCAGACATATCGCATACACACATAGATACAGTGTATACATATCACTTATACACACATACAGCAAATACACACATACTTATAATACCATATTAATACATACATTACATACACACACATACTCTGTATACACACACAATACCCTAGATGCCTGGCCCCCTGACACTGCGGACCCCATAGCAGCTGCTAGGGCTGCTCCCCTGCAGTTACACCCCTATGTGTCGGGTTATTTAGGAGATGGTAGACTCCTTATAAGCGGCTGATAACAGAGAAAATTACCTTATTAGTAGGCGGCATACATCAAGTTGCATATTTAGAGCCTCTGGAGCATTGGAAGGGTTAATCTTTCTGGAGAATATGCCTGTCTTGTACCTGTAGGCGCACACAGGACTGCATTGATTCTGACAAGTGCGATGTTATCGGTGCCTAATGGGATATGATATTGCATTAATTAAAGTGACGGTGGAGAATGCGGGCAGCAGACCACCTTACACCTATGCAAATGAGATATTACTGCCCAATTCCAGTCTACATGATTTGTGATGAATATTCTATATGCTACATTTCAAGAAGATTTCCCACTAATTAACATCCCTCAACCTTGCACGCTGGGAAATGAAGCGCCGAACATTGATCCTGGAGAAGTTTTTGATCAGTGACTGCTGATGTTTCACCACCTTTACATATATTTCACGTTTATGTTGTCTTTTATCTGTACATTTTCCCATGTTATTCCAGTTGTGGTTACGCTTTTTTTTTAGTGTTCTTGTCTTTGACCAATGGCTAGTTCAAAATTACAGCACCCAGTAGACCCTTAAAGGTATAATCCAAACTAAAGTTATTGGTAACATATCCAAAGACTTTGTCAGATTGGAGGGGGGGGAGGGGGTCCTACAACCAGCACCCCCAAAGATCAGAATTTCTCAACAACTACTGAGCAGAGAATGAAAAAAAAAACCAGCGCCATTCCTGGTGCAGTGGTTAGAACCGATTACTGCAGATCATCCCCCATACATTTTAGCAGGAGCTAAACTGCAGTAAGTACATTCTGCCACTAAGTGGAGAATGGTGCTGATTGCTTCCTATTCTATCCTCTGTTTATCTATGAGATACTGTTGGGACCCAAAAGATCTCATATTTAGAACATATTATATGGATATTTTATTGATAATTTTATACTCGAAAACCTTGGCATGGGGCATGCTATGAATTGTAGCTTTGCACCAGCTGGATAGACATAAATTGAAAACATGAAATTACATCGACATGAGGGAATAATTCTCATGTCTGTATTCATTGGACTAAATTTAAGAAAGAGGGATAGGACCGAGGCTCCAGACGTTCTTGAAGGAAATCCAGGATAAACCAGGGACATTACTCATAGATCCAGGCACTGTGACTGTGGTAATCTTCTTATATTTGTTATCCATGGCCTCCTTCCTTCTAAAATCATTATAATTATGCTTATGAGCCTAAAGGAATGTTACCAGAGCCCCTTCATGCTGTAGCTTCACAGGCTGTTACACTGCGCTGTAGTACTTCCCCCTCCCACTGAGATAACAGTAGGCATAGGGAGGGGGGACGGTGAGTCATGGTGAATTCATCATGACTGTACCTAAAAAGAGATTGCTGTATCCAAATCCTTCTCTAAAGGGAGTACTTTGAGGACAGGACTAGTCTGGTACTTCCCCATTTGTTATGTTATTCCCTTTTTCCCATTTAACATGACCCATTTACACTCACCGGCCACTTTATTAGGTACACCTGTCCAACTGCTCGTTAACACTTAATTTCTAATCAGCCAATCACATGGCGGCATTGGTGCATTTAGGCATGTAGACATGGTCAAGACAATCTCCTGCAGTTCAAACCGAGTATCAGTATAGGGAAGAAAGGTGATTTGA
Source organism: Engystomops pustulosus (assembly GCF_040894005.1). Taxonomy (NCBI): domain Eukaryota; kingdom Metazoa; phylum Chordata; class Amphibia; order Anura; family Leptodactylidae; genus Engystomops; species Engystomops pustulosus. Next base: position 31,559,383 of record NC_092412.1, read on the forward strand.
GGCCTTTGAACGTGGCATGGTTGTTGGTGCCAGAAGGGCTGGTCTGAGTATTTCAGAAACTGCTGATCTACTGGGATTTTCACGCACAACCATCTCTAGGGTTTACAGAGAATGGTCCGAAAAAGAAAAAACATCCAGTGAGCGGCAGTTCTGTGGGTGGAAATGCCTTGTTGATGCCAGAGGTCAGAGGAGAATGGGCAGACTGGTTCGAGCTGATAGAAAGGCAACAGTGACTCAAATCGCCACCCTTTACAACCAAGGTAGGCAGAAGAGCATCTCTGAACGCACAGTACGTCGAACTTTGAGGCAGATGGGCTACAGCAGCAGAAGACCACACTGGGTGCCACTCCTTTCAGCTAAGAACAGGAAACTGAGGCTACAATTTGCACAAGCTCACCGAAATTGGACAGTAGAAGATTGGAAAAACGTTGCCTGGTCTGATGAGTCCCGATTTCTGCTGCGACATTCGGATGGTAGGGTCAGAATTTGGCGTCAACAACATGAAAGCATGGATCCATCCTGCCTTGTATCAACGGTTCAGGCTGGTGGTGGTTGTGTCATGGTGTGGGGAATATTTTCTTGGCGCTCTTTGGGCCCCTTGGTACCAATTGAGTATCGTTGCAACGCCACAGCCTACCTGAGTATTGTTGCTGACCATGTCCATCCCTTTATGAGCACAATGTACCCTGTAACATCTGATGGCTACTTTCAGCAGGATAATGCGCCATGTCATAAAGCTGGAATCATCTCAGACTGGTTTCTTGAACATGACAATGAGGTCACTGGACTCAAATGGCCTCCACAGTCACCAGATCTCAATCCAATAGAGCATCTTTGGGATGTGGTGGAACGGGAGATTCGCATCGTGGATGTGCAGCCGACAAATCTGCGGCAACTGTGTGATGCCATCATGTCAATATGGACCAAAATCTCTGAGGAATGCTTCCAGCACCTTGTTGAATCTATGTCACGAAGAATTAAGGCAGTTCTGAAGGCAAAAGGGGGTCCAACCCATTACTAGCATGGTGTACCTAATAAAGTGGCCGGTGAGTGTATAGTGATTGTATCAAAGTTTCTCCATTCTATAATGCGGAAGTGTCTGAAACTGCCAAAAACAGAACTCGGGTATCTCTGTAACTGATATCACTGTGGATTTTGTAAGACTGGCAGATTGTCCATAAGTCTTCATAATTCCTGACTCAGTTGTGCGACACAGAAGGGGTTTCAGCCTCTGATATTCCTGTGCCGGAATGAAATCTACACAAGGTCAAACATGGTGTAAATTAATGAACGGCTTAACGAATGTAGTGGCCCCGGCCTGCCCTGTGCCGCACCACACACTCTTTTCAAAAAATTGAGTGGGGTGGGGTTGAAAAAAACATCAAAAAGTAGCAATTTCATAGTCATGCGCCGGGATTTTCATAGTCATGCGTACGTCAGAAAACTGGATAAAAGGCATGATAAAGGTCTATGAGAGATAAAAGGAGATAGCTCTTTGGGAGATGGACTATGGAATGCTTCTTGAGGAGCATGGTACAGCCAGACCTGGGAAGGGGGAATTGGGGGGGGGGGGGAGAGGGGAGGAGGGAAAGTTTGTATGTTCAGAACTAATGCTTTATTATCTACAATTGAACTTGTGTTATCTGTATATGTATGCTGTAATACATATATGCTTTAATAAAAGTTACCTGATTTAAAAAAAAAGGTCTATGAGAGAGACAGAGATAACAGTGTTCTCTGAAATTTCTGGGATTCCCTTAGACTGGGAATGGAACAACAGAACAACCCAATCATAACACCCAATGAGCATATTCCAAATTAAATAACAATTCCAATTCATAAAAACCCCACCTTATCATCACAGATCTACCTGTAGATCTGATGGTAGGTTGCTGCTCCAACCCTCGTCCCCATAGTATTTTTGTAATCTACAATTAGTTCAGTCTAAGCAGATAAAATATCTTGGTCTTATGCAAATTATCAGCAGAGGCTTCCAGGGCGTGGAGTAGCCTCTATGTGGATCAGGAGTAAAGGCTATACGCCCCAGTAGTTGTTTATAAAGTGTTTATGTCCAACATCATGTGCCATGGAAGTGGATTTTACTTCATTGGAGACCGTGAGAGCTGGATAATTTCTTCTTTTGGTTGCAACATGTCCATGACGATCTGGATTGATTTGGGCACTCAGAAAAGTGTAGAGCTGGAACTGAAATGGTTTTTATGACCTCCACATCCCAGTAGTCTGAGTCGATACTGTCTACCATCCCGAGTTCAGCGCGTCCCTGCTGCAGCTGCGCACACTCGTCTGCGGAGCCAGAGATCTGCACCACACGTAGCTGGAAAGACAGTTTTGGGGAAGGAATCATGATTGGCGTATGTCACGCTGGTCTTGATACCAATGCTCGAAGGAAAAATATCTATTTTTGCTAAACTTTTTAAGAAAAGGAAAAGGAGAAGATGCAAAATCCGTAATTGCTGCCTATTTCTACGCCCTATTACTAAATCTGCCCCATTGTTATTGAAACAGTAGTATTTGCCACAAAGGATTAGGCCAGTTGTAATCCAACGTAACCGTTTCTTCTTTCTTCTCCCATTGGTGGATCTCCATGTACATAAGTTACTTGGTCGATCCCTCTAGAATTGAGAAGTTTGGCCTTCAGGACACGACAGGTAGCAATGTAAATTCCGTTCATGAAAACTCAACAAATAATTATACAAAGTCAACAAGCAGATAGCATCTGAGCGCCCGACAAAAGGCTGCGGTGTTTCCATCGCCCGCCTTTGTCTCGGAGCACAGACACGATAACCATGTTAAACAATTGAAACCTTTGTTACATTATCGCCTTTATTCCGGTACATTTGGGCCTTTGAAGAGATGTATTGATTGCGTTTTGCATACACTTGCAAGTTGGATGTTTAATCCCGTTTTGTTTGCTGCCCTTGTACATGATGACAGGATAATTGTTACTCAATGACATATGGAAATGGAAGGACTTTAAATAGCAGAGGTCATTGAGCAAAGTGACCCCTCCACTCGCTCGGAAGGAGAAAACAAACACAATATGAGTCTAGGATGCAGATCTCTCGTAATGATGACTATTAGTAATGTGTTATAAAAGGGAATGTTCTCTGTGGATTTTGCTTTATAATTGGTGTTTTTTGTCCGATTTCAATGGCAAGTTTAGTCCTGCAAAGACTGCGTTTGTTCCATCCGCTCTCCATGACTGGGGGATTTTAGAAGCACATGGTTAAATAGGCTTTCACAAAGAACAAAAGAAACATCTCAAATATAAATGGTACAGCAAAAAAAATGTTTAATCAGTTTAGATTTCACATGAAACAGGGAACATGCAAGATGTTTCACCTATCCACAGAGTCATACTCACAAAGATCCTGAGGGTAACATGTTCCCTTTTGAATCTAAAAGGGGTCTTGCATGCACACTACATCTCCTTTCAATCTCAAAAGGAACGAGAAATAGTTGAGAAGAACTACGTGGGTGCCCAAAAACTTTGGAAAACATGCATGACCACCCCTTCAATTGAAAGGGAAACATGAAACCCTTGTCCTCATGGTCATTGGGGCTTATGTCTCTTAACTAGAGATGAGCGATGGTCAGATTCAGGTTGGTGTTTCGCTGCCACACCCGGACATATTGCCGGTCAGCCAATCCGGCAAATTGACGTCCCTTCAACCAGCCAAGGCTATGATTGGCCAAGTGGACTCCTCTTAAAGGAAATCAACCAGTAAAAAAACATTTAAAAAACTACAAATACTCTCCCTCGCTCCACTTTGTCTTAATCCTAGTGCTGTCTGCCGCTAATCTTGACACGTAGATCACCTAGAAAAGAAAGTTCTAATTAGCAGCACAGAGCGTGAGGACAAGATGTCCGGCGCTCCGGGTTGCTAATAATGTGCACCTCCCTCTCGCATGGCATCACCGCGCTCTCCCATGCTCCAAGCTGGACATCGTTTTCCCGCACTCTGTGCTACTAATAAAATTTCTTTTCTTGGTGACTCGGGGATGTCAAGATTAGCAACGGACAGTGCCGAAGAGGCACCATAGGTATTTGTAGGTTTTTTAATGTTTTTAACTGGTTGATTTCCTTTAACCTCTTCAGAAATCAATAAGGAAAGTTCATTTTTCCTTCATAGTATTCAGTAACATATTTTATTTAAAAACTGATTAATGGTTCCACTCAAAGCATCTGTTGACATTACAAACTGTTGAGCTTCTCAAGAATCTAAGTGTTGTAGATAACAACAATGGACTTTGTGGGGTTTAGAGATCAATGTTGGTAGCACCTCACAAAATCGGTTGTTAATTAGATTATATTCAAATTAGCTGAAGTTTAATAATAGTCAGACAACATGTTTCAAGGCAGAGGAGACTGAGAGAGCAAATTCTACAATGGGAATTGAGTACTATACCCTCACAACATTGGCAGATTTTCTATGCCCCAAATGTTACAAAGCAGAAATCAATCTGTTTACAGAGGACTGATGAATAGGTGAGCCATCTGAACTTGCTAGACCTGAAAATTTGGCTTGGGTATCTAAACTCCAATGCTTACCCCTGCAATCCTTGCTGGCACCAATCATGGGTATCACCCTTTAAATTTCCTTTGTTACTCTTTAAATGCTGGCACAATCATTTTCTCAAAGATTGTCACTCCCTGTGACATCATTGGGAAGAGACCATCCTAGAGTCAAACAGTTGTGGTTGTTACAGGCAGGGGTGAGCAAACCCCAACCTCTGGCGGAAGTCCCGGTTTTGAAACATGATTCCTAAATCATTGGCATGGGGTTGAACATTGCGATATGGGTCCACTCATCACTATTTAAGGGTTGGTCCTCAATAACAAAATCTGTAGAACCTCAAACCTCTAATCATTTTATGTGGCATTTTATAGCTCCAGAAAACATTAAGGGACCTTTGTTTTGCAAATAGGTGGTGGACCACTATCACATCATCTGCAGAACCCTAAAACCTTCACCGTCACCAAGCAGAATTTAACTGGACCTCATAATTTTGCAATGAAAAAACCTTCAATTTTAGGTGGTGATCCAACTGATGAACTATGAAACTTGTATTATGAAAAATGTAATTCTTTAAAAACCTTTTAGTTTCAAAAAAACTTTATTGATCAAAAAAACGTAAAGACGCCTTACAATAGAACCGGCAAAACATATGCCCCTCGCAAGGGGTCTCATCGGATACATAGCCAGCTACTGTATCTTTTTGAAAACTTTTTAGAAAGTTAAAGTGAACAAATGTGGAAGTGATTTTATATTTTTTTAGCTCTTGGTGAACATGAAACGTATATTCATTTAATAATCAGATCATTCCAAATGGCTTCCACCGTTTTGTGTTGGCGTTGAGTAAAATGCCCTTAAAGTCAATAATAATAATCACGGCTAAGTTGTATGTTAATGTTTCCCTGAATAAACATAGCTGTGTTAAGCTCTTCATAACTCGCACTTTAATCATTAGATTTCCGAGGGTCACGATAACTGCAGATTGCCTTTCATCCACGAAATCCAGAGCTTGAAATATTAACCTATAGTTCAAATCAACTTGATATTTAGCTCATTTGAAACCACTAAATATAGATTGTAATCAGGAGCTATGACACCGTTCTTCCGGCTCGGAGGGGCGATGAAAATCCTGTAAGACTAAGTGCTCAACAGCGAGAAAAAAAAAATTGTACAAGGTAAATCCAACAGAGCCTGTTCCAGGTCTTTGTTTGAGAATCTTTTGGTTCCAGAATTTGGGTTATAATTAGAAGTTGTAACAGTTGTGTAATTAACATTACTGATTTACAGCCAAGGATGGTGTGCAAAGAAATGAAATTATACATGTAGAGCAAAAATTTCCATCTGCTCCGTATACTAAATAGGTTACAGTACAGACGTTTTCTAGTGCACAGATGTAGTCGAGCTGGATTGTTCATTGCACTGTTACTTTCTTAAGCTTTGATCGCTCTATAAATTTTGATAACTCAATGGATCCAAGCCAGCCATACACCTTCAATGGTTGTATGTGGATAGATCGCTTTTAGCGGGTGAGATGTGTAGGCTGCTGCCAGATACTCATGGTGGTGTGGGGCGATTGGTCTCCTGTGAGAGCAAAGGATCAATCATTTCCCAATTTAGTTTCTGATCCTTCTTTACTCCAACATCATCTTTTGAGGTGGAGACAGTACACTTTAATACATATATAATAATACACTAATGATTGGTCCTGTCAAAATCTGGTTTGGCAAGCATTGGTCAGATATTCATGGACACCGTCATCTCTAGTCTGAAAGGGAACTTGTCACCAGTGACTACCCCCCACAAACCCCACACAGTACCTTTCAGATATTTTTATACAGGTTTCCCTGATGGCTATATCCATGGGATTAGAGCCACCATTCTTCTAAAAAAAGACTTTTATTGATGCCATGTGTTACTAAAGATCCTGTCATGGAGGCGTGGGAGAACCAGTATTCTGTCATGGTACCCTGCCTCCTAAATGCCACCGACACTGCTAACTGAGCCCCCCTCAGGAATGAGGGAGTTGAGAGATAAGTTGGCTGTGTGTGACTCGCCGAAGAGAATTCCTGGGGGAGTGAATAAGGAGGTTAAGAGAGGTGCAGGCTGTGTTGTGTGTGGCTTGCTGAAGAGAATCCCTGAGGGAGGAGTGAACTAGGAAATGTAGAGAGATGTATAATTCACTTTGAAGGCTCCATTTACAGAATAGGCTCCCCTTCAGACCACAAATACACCATGGGGAGAGGTGGTTCTACCATCACCACAGAACTCTCTGCCACAGGAGGTTGTTATATCGGCTACTTTGTACATGTTATAAAGATGCCTGGATGACTTTCTGGAGGGCAAAAGTATCACGGACAATGAGGAAAAACATTTAATTCTTAAAGGTTGGACTTGCGTCTTTTCCCAACCTTATATACTATGATACTATGAATTATTATATCTTCCCTATAGGAGATACAGAACATAGCGTAGACTGTATGGATAATCTCAAACCATTCCTTTTATTAATCATATACTCACATTTAATAAAAACAGATTGCACATAAAAATCACATTGATGTGCTGCTGGTCACCAACATCCAACCCTGGGTTTTGCCAATATGGCTTTTTCTTACAAACTTTGTAATAGCCTGGAGTCCCTAAGCCAAAGACGGTTCTTCCAAACTTCCCAATCTTGACAAAACTAACTATATTTCAAGTTGTTGAGAGTGTCTTGACTTTCTCCTTTCTGGCAGATGTTGAGAGACTAAAGATTTGGTCATGTTGTCCTCATTCCTATGGGTAGACCACTGGAGATAGTTGGCCCTTTCTTATTCTCCTTCCCTAGTGAATATTTTGTTGAACATAGCGTATCCAGAGCATGATAGTTATCTAACGTGTATTAATCTTAAATTTATGTTGAACCAGAAAATATCTCCTATATGGTTTATGTCTTCTGTATTGTTACATGATCTCCTATGGGAAACCCCAGTTTTGTTCCGAGCAAGCAAATAGAACATTAATAGGTTAGTTGATTTTTCTAAGAAATGTATCCTAGAGTGCATATGATTGTGACTAAGGCGGTGAAATTAGAATGTGAATTGCATTGGGGACCTCGAAGGGTTGGAACATTCAGAAGATGTTTAGATAGAAGCTATCAAAAGCTTCTGAAGTTCTCACCATCACAGAGGGTTTCCACTAGACTGCTCCATGTCGGTTCTTTCAATTCTCCTGACATATCTTTATTGGAAGGCTCATTATTGCCTTTCTAATAAAAACCTAAGGTAATGTGGAGACATGCGGTGTATCTAGAAAAGTTATTTTTTATGGTAAATAGACCATAAAACCTTTAATGCCTGTGAATTGATGCTGTCCAGTGGTCAATTGGTCATAGCAATGCCTTATTGACTTTCACATTAGAGTTGCGTTCATGCTTTCCTTCATAAAAATTTTATTGATAACTCCAATTCCTCACTATAGGTAGTCTCTTCAATTTCTATGACCTTATAGAAAATATCATGAGGGCCACAAGTCACTTTACTAGGTGGCTAAATGTAAAAAAAAAAAAGAGAAAAAAACTTGAGTATTGGCTAAATCATGTTTTTTTCCAAAGCTGGTCATCTCGGGGGATGGAAATCTTAATTCAATTAATTGAGAAAAATATGTACCATGTTCCATTAGATTAATTTTCATTTAGATTAATTTCTAATACAGCATTTTCTAATTTTCTGATCTTATTTATTTTTCGGGGAGTTGTTCTTATGCTGTATAAAAATCGGCACTTTGTATTTACAATAAGGTTGTTTACAATTTTATTAATTAGGGTGTTTTACAATTCAGATTTTTGATGCTCAGCCCCAACGATCTTACCCATCGGCAAAGCCGTGACGGCATTAGGGAGCAACGAACTTAGAGTCAATGTCAGGGCACTCCCTGGCATTCAGAGAGTTAAAATCACCGATCACGATTGTGACCATACTTGAGTTAGATCAACCTGGACTTCTGGCAAGGGCCTGAACATCACTATTGTACAAAGCCATATGTGCTGAGACAGATCAGATAAAAGAAGTGTATAGTTTCTCTGCAGCGCCTCCAAAGGGGAAATAGGGTATTACGCTAAATTAAATAAGCCTTTCAAGTAATACAGGAATCTACTATGTTTCCTACACTAATCAAAGCCACTATTATCTAAAAGGGAATGCATTAAGTAAAATAAATCATCCACGTATTGTCCACCACCTTAAGGCAAGGCATAAAACTATTTATTTTTGTAGCAACAATAACTTGTAGGATGCTGCACATGCTTAATATAGATAAAGTGGTGGGTCTGATGTGTTAAGGTTTGTCAGTATGATGGATGCAGAGGAGAAATCTTTGATTTGATGATGTGAAGAGTGCACAGCAGGAGAGCAGAGAAGAAGGTCTTGCACGGACAGGAGATTAAGTGTTGAAGAATTGTGAGACTGATGCAGAGATGTATTGAGGGGACAGCGTGTGGATCAGAGATTAAAGGTGGGGGGTATGCGCATAAGAATGTGTTGATTTGTCGTTGTGTTTTACTTGTCATTTGCCTGTGTGAACAACCACTCAGCTTGCTGGCTGATTTGGAGCGGTTTGCACAATACACTTATGCTCCTGCATTCTGCTGTAATAGTCCTGGAACTGAGGTTCTGGTCTCCTATAAGGGTTTTGTTCTCAATTAGTACAGTGCCGGTTTAATCTTTGATTGACCTGCTTTATACCCTGTTAGAGTTGCTCAGTTTGCTGCTTTTTCTATACTTCTGTACTTCTAGTTTCTGATATTTAGCTTTTGTTCTCAGACTATATCTCTGTATTTGCGATTTTGTGCCTTATTTGTCATATCTGTTATGACCTGCATGCTCGTTCTTCTTCTATGTTATTTGTTTGTGAGTCTGGTTTTGTGTCCTCACTTTGGTATAAGTAGGCACTAGTACTGCTACCATTACAATTGTAAGTAAGAGACCTACAATAAAAACTGAAATAGAATATTATTCAGACATGTATGTACAGGGCATGTAAGGATAATATAACTCAAACCAATTGTATGTATATGCAATCAGAAACTTCATATAGAGGATCTAGACAAATATAATTGTAACATACACAAGAATCATGTGATGGTATAATCAGTAAAAGAACATAAGGTCCGACCTGAGATTTAACCCTTTTGGGTTTCTCGTGTCTAGTTCCAATATCCAAAATGTCTAGCGATTTAAAAGTTCTTTTCTTCAATCTATTTTGGGACGATCAACACGTTCTTTAATTGTGACTTGCATGCTATCCATGTTCCCTGCATGCCTATATTTATAACGTTTAGATCATGTTGAAATATTTTTTATATGCCTCTTTGTACAGTTAACTCATTGTATATGTTCAGAAATGCGTTTTTTGGCAAGTACACTACATTGGTGCCGTTACAATTAAGATGTCTCTTAATTTTGTAATGTTTTCCAGTAGTTCTAGAGGTAAAATTTATTTGTTTTGTTGATGTGCTTACGTAGGGGCATCGATTAGTTTATTTGTGGGAAGGTACCAGGAGATCAGTTGAAACAAAGTGGGAAGGTGACAGACTGTGGAATGGAAATTATGTTTGGGGCAAAATAAGGAAATTTAAGTAGAGGTGCATGTACTTGAGACCCCTGGGGCTTACCGGAAATACTGGAAAACCAGTTTAAACAATGAACAAAAATTGGACATGTTAAGACTTACAAAAAAATATGTTTCTTTATAAGGAAACTCCCCTACTGGTGATGTCCGTGATGGCCATATATTAACCATAAAACTATTTTTAGCCCCTTACACGGATTGTCCACATGGTAGAATGATAACATTTTATTGTGCAGTTTGGCAACATCCATTGGGCCCATCTTAAACAGGGAACATGGAGCTGGAGAAGTTGGCTCTGTTCTCTGTGTAGGAACTAGAAGTCGATAGAGTATCTTGAGGAAAGATACATTAACAAAATTCATAGTTTAGAATGGATTTAAAGGAATTAAGGCTACCTGCAACAAATGTTCTTTCCTGTCAAGCAATGTTTTTTTTTTGCTTGAGGCTGTCCTCACAGAGAGCAGCAATCTTTCTCCCATAAATCTGATGAATGCTTCATCTCCAAAAAGCTTAATCTATGAACTCCTAAAGGCAATTCTATTCAAAAAATGTATATTTGTGGACATCCTGCCTTACCACAGAAGACCAGAACACCCCCCCATCTTCTAGTCTGGCACTGTTCCAGTCCCCTCCCGGTACCCCATTGCTATTCTTCGAGTACACCCATAATTCCTGACTGTTGCACGGCTGGAAATAGATCCTTAATTCAAGGCTCCATGAAAGGAGTATCCCAGGTAAGGCTCTCTTTACAGGGGGCGGCTTAGTGGGTTTATATTACCCGAACAACATTACCTTAAAGGGACGCCATCTCACCCCTTTGGTTTTCCTCTCAATAGCATGTGAAAAAATACATAAGGATGTGAGATACAGCCTACATGTAGGCTAGGGGTGTAACAGCAGACGCAACACAATAGTCAGTTGAATTAAATGAAATGTGAATGCCCAGATGGGAATACCCCTTTTAAGGGAAAATACATATACCATATATACTTGAGTATAAGCCAAGTTTTTCAGCACAAAATATGTGCTGGAAAACTTCACCTCGGCTTATACTTGAGTCAATTTAAAAAGAACAGTGTATTCACCTTCCGAGTACACTGTTTTTTTTCCTACAGGCATTATATTGGGGGCAGGGCCTGCAGGCTATATACAAGGGGCTGGCAGGCTATATACTACAGGAGCTGGCAGGCTATATACTACAGGGGGCTGGCAGGCTATATACTACAGCAGGCTAGTTGGCTATTTACTACAGGCACTGGCAGGCTATATACTACAGGGGTTGCAGTCTATATACTACAGGGGCTGGCAGGCTACATATTACAGAGGGCTAGCAGGCTTTATACTACAGGGGGCTGGCTGGCCATATACTACAGGGGCTGGCAGGCTATATACTAAAGGGGGCTGGCAGGCTATATATAATACAGGGGGCTGGCAGGCTATATACTACTGGGGGCTCGGCTTATACTCAGGTCGGCTTATACTCGAGTATGTACGGTAAGCGGCTTTCCAATTAATTACAGAAACACCTAATCTATGGCGTTAGCTGTAATCTAGAATGTTAGTTACAGCCCCCGATGAATTATCTGGAGTAAGCAATCAAGGAAAGTAATAATCCTATTTCTCCCTTTTTGACACTCTTTCAATAATATTATAAACCGTGGGGTAAACTTTATTCTCGGGACTTGCTGGCGTTTTAAATATTGAACATGTCTATTTCCAGCAGTTTGCTCTCGCTATGCTTATGCCACTGTATGTTTTTCCACCATTGCAGCCTCTTAACTCAGGCGACTACTGTGCCAAAAGCTCTTTAGTTACAGCACTGCAGGTATGATCAATTCAGCTCCGAACAAACCTGTAGGAGGCTAGCCATGGCTCAGCACACAGCGGCAAATGGCAGCATTTTAGGTCACCACTACCCTGCGAGCGGTAACATTTTCGGCATTCTCAGAACTATTAAAGATAGTTGTTTAATGTCGCAGTAAAGACTGAGCCCATTTCTAACTAAGCATGTAATTTAGTGAAGGTTAATGCAGAAGAACACAGCCACAAAATACATTACATGAGGCAATTGATTTCCACTCCCGGCCCCTGTGATCATTTACTTGTCCCCCACATGCAATTTACCTAATGTCACACATGTATAGAGAACATTATTGTCCATGAGACGTGTAGTTGATGTGTTGAAAGCATAGCTTCGACTTTCAGATGTTTCTTTAAAGGGGAATTTTATTGCTGGTGATGTTTTTAAAGGGTATGTTTCAGCGGACAAACTTATTGTTTAGCCTCTCTAAAGGGAGTCTACCCCTCCCCACCGCCAAATTACCCCACATACATTTTGCATTTCCGAAATCTGTTATTATAGAGAAAATTCTGTTTTAAAACGTATGCAAATTAGCGTCTTCGTGCACCAAAGGTAAGGTCATGTCAAGTGCAAACGAAAATAAAGGAGAAAGTGTCCGCTCACCTGGTCTTGTCAAGTGCGCCTGTGTCCATCTTTCTATACTGCTTAGCACCAGTAAACTTCGCCCCTTTAGAGAACGACTGACTTCCTTGGCTAGAAGAGGGCGTAGAAAGAAGAAAACCTGTGCATAAGCAATTATAGCCCCGCCCCTGGTGCACTCTGAAGCTAATTTGCATAAGATAAAAATCAACTTTTCTCTAAAATGACAGAACACTCGAAACGGGAATAGCTTTGAATGTGCCCTAAACAATGATCCTTAATCTTGGAGGTTAGTTGGAACTAGGTAAACGTTTTGAGGATTTACAATTGACAACCTACAGTATATTTACAGATAGGCCATCATTTGTGATTCCTGTAGCACATCCGAAGAAGTTTTACCAGTTTTTCAAACTGACTTTTTAAAAAAATAGTTTTTTTACCATGCAGATGAGGGCTTGTTTTTTGCAGGTCCATTTGTATTTCTAATGGAACATTTTAATTGTTCATATAACTTATTGTGAGACGTTTATGAACCCTTTTATTTTTTATTAATGGGGAAAGAAAATAAAATATGCTATATAAAATACATTATACCACTACATTGTAGGTCAGATTGATTTCGAAGACAAGAAATAAATCTATATATACATGCAGTAAGAACACCTGACTTACAGACGACCCCTAGTTACAAACGGACCCCTTGTAATTTGTAAGTTACTGTACTTTAGCCTTAGGCTACAATAAACAGCTACAACAGTTATCACAGGTGTCTGTAATGAAGCTTTATTGTTACTCCTGGTTCTTATGACAATCCAACATTTTTAAAATCCAATTGTCACAGAGACCAAAAATAGTGGGGCTCATTTACTAAGGGTCCGAACGCCGCACTTTCATCGGATTTCCCGAATATTTACGATTTGCCCCGGGATTTTGGCACATGCGATCAGATTGTGGCGCATTGGCGCCAGATTTCACGCGACAGAAATCGGGGGGTGTGGCCGTCAGACAACCCAACGGATGAACGCAAGATCAGCACTCAGATCAGGGACAAAGAAGGTGAACTCCGGCGGACCTCGGCGCACAGGGCCGGCGCTATGGGTAGGCAAAGGTGGCAATTGCCCAGGGCCCCCAGGGAGAAAGGGGAGAATCTCTTCTTTCAAATGAATCTTGAATTTTGTTTCTAGGTGCTCTGGATCCAGAGATATTCAGGTTTAAAGTGAGAATATCAGGTGCCATTTTTATATATAAATATCTCCGTTTTCCTACATTTTAGAAACACAAATTTAGATTCATATAAAAGAGGAGACTCTCTTCTTTCATAGGAAAAAAGAAGTGCAGGGAGCATTTGCTGCACACAGGAGCTGCTGCACCTCACAGATAATGGAAATATTCACTTTATATGTTACTACATTTTGATAAGGGATAATATCAACTATATTCATGTTTTTAACCCTTCTCTATGCAAATCTAAGAACACACTTTGGGCCACACGTATCAATCGTTTTTTTCTGTTGTTTTTGCGCCTTTTCATTCAGGCGCACCGTTTTTGTGCCATTTTGCAACTAAATGCCAAACTAGCTGCGCAGCAAAAATAACCAGCTTTCCCTCATTTATCCTAGCAATCCAGATGTTTTGATGCGCCTAATGATATTTATCACTTGCGACTTTTCATTTAGGCGCAACAACGGGCGCAAAAACACTCCAGCCCGAAGCTGGAAAGCACTGAGCCCCTTTGCAGAACAGCTCATTTCTAGCAGCAAAGCTCATCCAGACACTGCAGACACTAGAACAGATCATACAGACATGAGATACTCTGCAGACACTAGTACAGATAATACAGTCATTAGATACTCTGCAGACAGGAGCTGCAGACTCTATTTACACTTCATCACCTTCTATTTACAAAACATTCTGCAGAATCCTGAGCTCAAAACAAGAGAGAAGAGAACGTTACAGAATGTTGCACCTAGTACTGACAAGTGTCCCCCATGTAATTCTGCACAGTATCACCAGTGTTTCTGAGGGGGATACTGTGCAGAATTACAGGGGTGCAGCAGGAGACCAGCACTGGGGGATCCCCTCCAGGAGAAGCCCCTGCTGAGGAGGTCACTGGGTGCAGGTTGTCACACACCTGGGTGCTGCTGTGAGTGTTATCTTCATTCTGGGCTGTGGGAGAAGCAGAGAGGAGCTTGTAGCAGGATCACATGTAAGTGCCTGAATCTAACATTGCGCCTAAACTGTGTTAAAGTAAAGTGATTAATAAGAGGCAGGAAATTACCTTATCACAGATGGTTGTAGCTTGTGATAATTCTGGAAAACAGTGCGCCAGAACTACTACACTTAGGTGCACAAAAGTGATAAATGTGGCCCTTTCTCTCTTATTCCCTTTTATTTTGTGATAGTTATTTTTTGTTGGGAAAATTGACTGATACGATGAACATTCAATCCTCTTCGCCTAATGTGACTACACCACGACCAGAACATGTCCATAAAGTTATATGTAACACCAAACACACACATGTCCTGGTATAAAGTTTTTATTTCTCATTATCCTCCATTATTTACACCTATGTTATGACGTTCTCACTCTCATTCTTATGAAGCGCGGAGGGTTCTGTTATTGTGATAATACAATGGCGCACATCTAAACGTGACTTTTATTATCTCATTAGAGAGGTTTATGGATATATAGTTATTTATTTGGGTTACCATTGTGTAAGGAACAGACAATGATACATCTGTGGGAATTTTCTGCAGTTCCCTTTGCTGCATATTTTGGTGAATATACACATGTGGGGTCTGTATGCTCTCCTCGCATCTTACTGTTTTAGGAAAGTAGATTTTCTTTATATAAGTATCTGGATTTGTACATATTTTAGAGGAAATTTTGAATGTTAATTGCCAAATGCATCGCCTGGTTGTCTGCTTTCAAAATTATAGGTTTTATGGCGCCTTTACTTTTTATTCTGTTTTATTGATATATTTTGCAGGTTGTGACTGTCTAAAAATGTCTAGCTGAAAAGCAGATATCTAGTTATTACAGTTTTAGTGATATTATGTGGATTTATTCATGTGAACATATCAATAGGGCACATTTGTGAACTCTACACATGTCCATGTTTGGATCAAATTTTTTGCCATCAAAGTCAAATTTTAAGTATTTTTAATAAAATGTTTCAATTTGAATCAAAATTGCATGCAGGCGCCTATGTCTATAAACTCTTTGATGCAATTTTGAAAATGGGGCAAGTGTCTGCTTTCAGAAAATATCGGTCCCTCTCCCCAATGGGCCTCACAGTCTAATCAACCTACCAGTAATTTTTTGGAGTGTGGGAAGAAACCGGAGGACCCGGAGGAAACCCACGCAGACACAGAGAGAACATACAAAATCTTTGCAGATGTTGACCAGCGCTGCAAGGCTGTAGTGCTAATCACGGAGCCACCATGCTACCCATAAATCTCCCTATCATTTATCTATCTCCTATAAAATTCTCCCATATTACAGTTTGTTTTACCATACTAAAGGAGCCTCTTGCTGACTGTGACTGGTCATAAAATAGTTTTATTTTGGGGCCCCACTTTTAGTTTTGCCCAGGGCCCCACTTTGTCTAGAACCGGCCCTGTCGGCGCAGCAGCGACACCTGCTGGATATCGGGCGCACGGAGCTTAGTGTATGCCGGCAGACCCGAATCAGCGTCGGACAAAGGGCCGCGGGATCGCGACTGGACCGGGTAAGTAAATGTGCCCCAATCTGTCTGGGGTTACAATTGTAAAACATACAGTTCCGCCTTACATACAAACTCAACTGTATATATATATGGGTATTTTTTACAAAAATTATAACTTTTCAATTAAGTGAATGTTTCCAAAATATTTTTATAAAATCTCTCAGCATAGAGCTGAATGATAAAATGATGTACCTGTAGATAAGAGCTGGGAGAGGTTAGCAGTTTACTGACCAACCTAATGGGATATCCTAGTAGAGTGAGAAGCTAAGAAACCCACTTCTCTAGCACCTGTTGTGAGAGGATCCTTAACATACGGTAGTAGATAAATAAAGAAGATATGCCCACCAGTCCACCAGACCATAAATATATCACATTCAGGTCTTCTTCTGTACTGTACAAACAACATTTTTTGCAATTTCACTTTGGTCCCCCCCTCCCCCCTTTTTGTTTTCTACCAGTTTTCTCTCAATTCTAAAAGCATTTTCTGAAATTCTAAAAGCGGCAGAGATTGTCAGAACATGCAAACTTAAAGATAATTAATTGACTTCCTCTACAATTTTTTTTTATAATTTCGTTTGGCAGGAGATTGTCCCACAAACCCAAACTTTACCGGGCCTCTTGATCCCTACAAGTAACTTAGTGTATGTTCAACCATGACATGTTTTATTGTTTTAATTTAATGTTTTTTTTATAAACATTTCTCCAAAGAAAACAATTGAAAGTGAGACACTGAAGAAGTTTTGTTTTTGAACTTTTTTAAAAATAATTTAACCAAAAGGCTGAATGCACATCTTGCATATTTGGTATAGATGTCCTGTAGATTTCCTGAATTTATAATTGGTTAAAAATTACAATATAATACATGTGGATTGGGATTTTAAAAAAAACAAGCGTAATACAGTCTTAAAAAACAACAGAATGTCTTATGTTGTGGATTTGCCCCGAAAGGAAATCTAATATCAAAATCCAGCATTATAGATTTTTATCATTTTCAACTTTTCTTGATATTTGGTAATCCTGGTGTGTAGACTGTAATCCTATCTATTTCTCCTCACAATATGGAATGATCAGCATAAAATACTAGAAATATGGAGGGGTTACGATCTCTTAATGGAGCATTTGGAGAAGTCCTGTGGAATGGAAATCTACCTTAGGTATAGCATTCAGCTACAACCTCTACCAGTTTTGTGGTCCCATTGGTAGAGATAAGCAAATCTATTCATAGATTCCGTATGAATCTGGCAACTCTCAGGTACCGAATGGAATTTGAATATATTATAAGTAGCTTCAGACACATTTTGTATATACGATAATAACTGGAGTCTAATAGAGCTGTTAAAATGTCCATTGATTTCAATGAACTTTTGATGGTTCCATCGGTCTATTTGTACCACCCTCCATTAGGCTAAATTAGAATTTAATTGAAAACTGAAAAATGTATAAAAAAGGCAAATAGAATAAGATAGAAATATTCTAAAAAAAAAAAGAAAATTAAAACTTGTGTTTTAAAAGACTAGAGAGGGTTTTCTGCCGATTTCAAGGACAATTAAAAGGGTTGTCCGAAACTAAGTAAAAAAAAATTAGGTGGCTTGGGGTGCACTGCATAAAAAAATAGCTAGTACTTACCTTGTCCGGCTCTCCCAGAGTCCCATGCTGCACTCTCTCTGTGCTGTGTCCCTGTATGTTTACAGGGCCACGAAAGCTCCACTCTTGCAGCTTCTGGGCCGGCTGGGCATGCCCACCCGACCAATGTCCTAGCACTGTGTATACAAACAGTGGCACAGCTGAGAGAGCGTGGCCGAGGACACCAGGAGTGCCAGATGAGATAAGTGCTAGTTATTTTTTTGCCGGCCAACTTCTTTTTTTTGCTTAGTCTCGGGCAACCCTTTTAAAGCAACATCCACTCGGATCAAATAGATTCAGAAACAAAATGAATGTTACAAATAATTTGGTGAATCTTCTGTGAATCTGCAACAATGGGGCAGATTTATCAAGCTGTCTGAAAGTCAGAATATTTCTAGTTGCCCATGGCAACCAATCACAGCTCCCCTTTAAAATATTCATGAGCACTGGTAAAATGAAAGCTGAGCTGTGATTGGTTGCCATGGGCAACTAGAAATATTCTGACTTTCAGGCAGCTTGATAAATCTGCCCCAATGTGTTCTTCTCTAACCATCAGTGATAACTCTGTCAGGGCTAGGAGCCTCCACTATGGCCTGATGTCTGACCCATTCCGGCTACTTTCTACTAAAAAAAAAATCTGCCCCAGTGATTTATATTTTAAATTCCACAAGATCGATTTGTACTAATATATGGAAATATAACAGAAGCTTCCAAAATATTTCTTAAAAAACATATAATTTTAGTAAAGGGGCAGCTGATAAGTTAGTGCCCTCTTTATACTACTGGAATGAGAGCACAACTCTTCCATGTTGTCTAGAGGATCTCATAAGGCGCGGAGCATATTTATGTATACAAATGTAGTACCGTGTCCTCAAATAGATTTTTCTCTAAAAGTGCAGTGTGGTCAATTCCTCAAAGAAGGGAAACTGCGTAGATTCTACGAGGATGGGAACAAAAATCAATGGAAACCTGCTCGGAATGATATCAGACAGTCAACTGAGTATTATGCGTTCACGACTCTTTATGGGAAAGCAGCTTCACAAATATTTGATTTTATCTGACATTCACCTGTGGAACGTGCGATGAACCGTGGGCGATGTGTTATTAATCATTCACTGTATTTTAATTGGTTCATATTGCTTTTTCATATTCCGGGTTTCCTATGTGGAATATCACCTTAAAGCAAACCTTCTAGATGAATTTTTTACATAAGATGGAAAAAATGTTTAATTAAGTGTACGTACAGTTAGAGATAACTTTTAATAAGTTTGATGTGTTTATACATGAAGAAGAGCATTATGTAACTTGCATATTTCTAATATCATGTTCTATTTCATTACCTGAGCTGAGGTTGGAGACCAGTTGGAGGATTTGCACCATAACTCTCTACTGCTCACACAAAAGCAGTAAGGAAGACATTATAGAGAAGTCTTGAGCAGTATTAATCTTAATGGATCTCATTTACTAAGGGTCCATCGGACGCATTTTCGGCGGTTTCGGTTTTGCAACGAATTGTCCCAGGATTTTGGCGCATGCAATCGGATTTTGGTGCATCGCCACCGGTTTGCATGCGACAGAAATTGAGGGGCATGGCCGTCGGACAACCTGACAGATTTGGAAGTGCGCAGGATTTAACATTTAAAATTGTGTTGCAAGACACGCACTTACATGCACCGGGAAGAAGCAGGTGAACTCCGGCGGACCTCGGGGCAGAAGCGACGGATGCAGGATCTCGGGTGCATGAGCTTAGTGAAACGCCGGACCCAAATCCTCGTCGGACAATGCACTGCGGGATCGTGTCAGGACCGGGTAAGTAAATCTGCCCCAATGTGTTTTAGTAAAGATTTTCTGATGAAATCTAAACTCAATTGAGAACTAGTTGGAGCACACTTTCAGATGACTTAGGAGTTGTTGTTAATGTATATATGGAGCAACAGTTCTTCTGACTAGAGATGAGTAGACTCAAACGCATAATGTTTGGATCAGTGTCGAACATTATGGGTTTGCGTCCCAAAATCTGCCATGGACTTCGGCAAGAAGTCTGGGTTCGGAATCAGTGTTAGGGGGTCAACCACCGGGCGGTAATGCCTTCCACCAGTGCTGGCAATCATCACAGGTGTTAATTGTGTAAATGCTTTGCCGGCGGCATTCCAATACTAGTGGCACGTGCATGCCACCATTTTTCCTGAGATAGTCCCTCCCACCGCCAAAAGAAAAATGGTAGCATGGTACCCATATTTAAGTGCAACACCCATTGATCACAGGTATTTCCAATGGGGATGAGCTCATGTCAGAGAACAGGTCCCATCAGTTTCCAAACCGGGGGCTTCGGTATCTCATATGAGATTTTGTAGACCAGTACTCTTTGCCTGCTATAGTCTTGTACCTGACTTTCTGTTTGCTTATTGATTCTAAACTGCTTTGTCTTCCTCATAGTGACCCATATTTGATGACTATCCCTCTTTGTTTGCATTGTCTTGTCTATGTGTTGAGAAAAGACAAAAAGGGATAGAAGAGAGCCAGGGGCGCTCAATGTGCGGGTTATCTCAGGTGGATAAGCTGATAAAATGGTATGGTTATGCTCACCTTATTGCGTTGTGCAAAATGGCACAACTCATATCAAGTCATATGCGGTGGGCATGCCACACTGCCTGCGGGAGGTTGTCTCAGTTAGATTACTGAGTGGAAAGTCAAGGATGGGAGATCTAGGTAACGAGACACGTTTCAAATCCTAACGGGATTCCACGACTGAGGAAGAATCCCCTCCGGATTCGAAATGCGCCTCGTTACCTACTAGTTTGTTGTTTTTATATAGATGTTGTAATAAAAACATTTTATTAAACACGCCTCACGCTGGCTTTCATTGGAGACCTATGGGAGAAAATAACCGGTGATCTTCGAATCCTGAAAAGATCTCTCATCCTTGTCTCTGTGTTTGCACTTTGGCCAAAAGGGAACATTTTCCAGTTGTCTCCTACCTCTTAGGGTAGGTATCGAAATTAGGCAGGGACAGCTGGGAAGGGTTTTTTCTTTGGGTTTACTGTCTTTTGCTGTCAGTTTCCAGACCTTGCCTAACATAGTCATAGTAAAATCATTTAGGTTTAAAATCACTTTGGTTTGTGAGGATTTTTATTATTATTTTGTTAATATTATTATTATTAATATTATTATTGTTAATTTGCATTATTTTGCGTTTTTAATCTTATTTTTAGCCTCAGTTCTTTTGCCACTTCATGGTTAATGTCCGCTGTTGGCAGTGCTAAGTGTAATTTCTGAAGATTAACTGGGAAGGAAAATCTTTGGAATTGGCCAGAGAATGCTCATCTAATAATAGAAAGCTATTATGTTCCTCATAAGATGTTGGATGCCCCGAATAAATCAATGGACAGGACTTCTTTAATTGAAAAGAAATTCTTCAGCTCCATAAATAATTAAAGTAAAAAACAGCACATAATACAGAATGAAGAACAGTGTCTTGAGGATATTACAACCCAAATGATCACTGAATACTGCCAATATTTTAAAAAATATATAATGTTAATTTAAAGGGCTAGTTTTTAAAAAATATTGAAGACATTTTTCAGTAACAGTGCCACAAATTTCTTAAGGTTCTGTTTGGTATCATGAGTAACCCTATTACACATCACTGGAGCATAACTGAAATATCGGACCCAGGAATAGGAATGTTGTGTTTTTTGGGTTTTTATTAAGCAGTTCAGCTCAATTCACTGAGGACAATGCTTCATCTCTCGCCTATGATGCATAAAAGTTGATCAAACAAGCAACACAACTGCTTCAAATTTGGATGATAAGAAGTGGTTCCAAGTGTCGGATTTTCACCGATCCCAAATTGATCACCTATGGGTGAATAAGAGATAAGAAACTGCTCCCTGGTTGAATCAGCTCTGTCCTACCTAGATGGTCATCAATCCCATTGGGTCTTCAGGTCTTCAACCTTCAATTTCTGGTCTCCAACCTTGAAATTCATGGAATGATCCACCATGAGTTACTGTCCTATTAGTGAGATATAATATCAGAGTCTATATATTACCTCCAGAGTCTAGAGAACTTCATCTTTTTCATGTTCCACCATGTTCTCCATTGACGGGAAGATCGGTTGCGTTAAACCTGTAGACTGACAAAGTAAAGTTATCGAGCTGTGAAGCAATAACTCACTATTTTTTTTCCACCCCATCCCTTGTGGACGTCCAATTCTTGTTTAAGTCTATTTTTTTTCATACATTGGATTTATTAGAAAGATGCCAGCTTCACTTTCTAAAGAGATCTTCTAAGAGAATTGCAATTCACTTATCACAGCAGGACCTAATATCCAGCAAAGGCTTTTAGAACTTTAAGCAAGGCGTTCTCTCGGGAAATAAAATAGGAAGCAACAAGAAAACTAGTATGTTGACATTTTTATTTGCTCAAAGTAATCTGACATAAAGATTGATGACATTTGTATTGATAGAAGTGCTCCTCTAAATCACATGCAAATACAGTAATGTAATGGCTCCAGAACACATAATAGCCTCAAATTGAAATACGGCCGTGACATCAAGGCATCAAAGGAGCGTCGGATCTTAAGGGGGAATTGAATCGCACAATCATGTAGTGATGACAAATGGAATCCTATTTCTTCATGGAGAATCTATGGAAATGTATCAAAGTCATTTTGTCGTTTATCAGGGGACGAAATGTTTTTTTTTTTGCCGTACAAATTCCTTGAAAAGTTGTAAGATTGTTAAAATGGCGTCTTTGCTTCCAAAAACATCTGATGGATTAATGTTACTTCATTGTGTTCTGATCTCTAGTACTAACCCATTGAACGTGATGGGCGCCACCATTTTTGCCAGAATATCATAGTTTATCATAGTATTATAGCTTATATGGTTGAAAAAAGACACATGTCCATCAAGTTCAACCAAGGAAGCAAAGGGATGAATTGGATGAGGAAGAAATGTTATATAACATAACCACCAATGCTATTTAAGTGATTCTTGAAGCTCTCTGCTGTCCCTGCTGTGACCAGCGCCTGAGGCAGGCTATTCCACAGTTTTACAGTTTTAATAGTAAAAAAGTCCGGTCGCCTCTGGTAATTAAACCTTGTTTTCTCCAGATGGAGACAGTGCCCCCTCGTCTTTTGATTTGATTTATCCTGGAAAAACTTTCCACCATGCTTTTTATATGGACCATTCATGTATTTATATAAATTACAGGCGGTCCCCTACTTAAGGACACCCGACTTACAGACAACCCATAGTTACAGACAGACCCCTCTGACCTCTGGTGAAGCTCTCTGGATGTTACTATAGTCCCAGATTGCAATAATCAGATGTAAAGTGTCTGTAATGAAGCTTTATTGATAATCCTTGGTCCCATTACAGCAAAAAATGTTTAAACTCCAATTGTCACTGGGGCCAAATGTTTTTTTGTCTGGATCTACAATTATAAAATATACAGTTTCAATTTACATACAAATTCAACTTAAGAACAGACCCTATCTTGTACGTAACCCGGGGACTGCCTGTAATCATGTCTATTCTTAGTCGCCTCTTCTCAAGACTAAAAAAATGTGTTTTATTCTTTCCTCATAAAAAATAAAAAGGATTTTCCATTACCATGAACTACATAATGGGAAATAAATTTCAAAATCTCCACTTTGGATGAAAAGTTAACAAATGATCATACAAAATGAGATTGCTGAAAACATCAGTTCATCCTGCAAACAAATATTACCTTGCACACCAAAGTATAAAAAGTCCATAGTAACATCTGATGACTAGTGATGAATAGACCCATCAGTATTCGGGTCCGACGGGTTCACCCAAAAGCAAACACCTGTGATTGATGCTTGAACCCTTTAAATGGGTCCTCCCATCAACTGGTATAACTTGCAATTGGTGCCGGCAACGATCATGAGTGTTCTCCTTTACATACTGCGGGCAAAGCTCCCATTTTGGCAGTTATCTTGTCACTCCCTGTGATGACACGGGGAGCGTCGATCCTCTGGAAAATGGCAGCGAGCAAGCACATTAGAAACCCACTAGAAAGAGCACAACATTTTGTCAATTTCAACATATTTTGTTCCCAGTTTCTTGGTACATGGGACATGGGATATTAGAAGGTCCAAATAGGTAGTATAATTTCTAAAGAAGAAAACTCTTAAAGTGTTCTGTAAATCTTTAAAAAAATCAGTCGTTTGGAGTGTGGCAGGTAAAAAACAAAAAAAGGGTTTATAAGATTAGTGAACAAAATGCCAGACTCACGGGCCGGTGCCCCACCAAAGTAACTTTTTACCATTCATAGGAAAGGGATACAGGACGCAGGGGATCTGACTACTTAAACCCTCAGTAATCGTGAGGATGGGGATTGAAAATGTTGCTTCATGAACTTCTATGGGGTTGATTGAGGGTTTTTGTGTACAACCTAAGTCCCCGGCTACATGGACATATGTTTTTTGGTCATGCGCTAGGTGTATTGTAACATTTTTATATGGCTAGCACATGGCCCCATTGGGGGTCATTTAGTTACCCGGTCCTGTCGCGATCAAGCAGCGCGTTCTCCGTCGAAGATTCGGGTCTTCCGGTGATTCACTAAGGTTGTGTGCCCTGTATCCCCAGGTGTCGCTGTTGCGCCGAAGTCCGCCGAAGTTCGCCGGAGTTCACCAACCTATCCTGGGTGCATGTAAGTGCGTGTCAAGCGACACTTTTTAAAAAAAAAAATACCACGGTTTTTCCGAATCCGTCGGGTTTTCCGACAGCCACGCCCCCGATCTCCGTCACATGCATGCCAGCGCTAATGCGCCACAATCCGATCGCGTGCGCCAAAAACCCAGGGCAATACGGCGCAACTCGGAAATTTCCGGGATACCCGGCGAAAAAGAGCGATTCGGACCCTTAGTAAATGTGCCCCACTGACTTTAATGGGAAATATGGTTATTCATTTGTGATTTGCGGTGCGACACTCGACTTCCGAGAGGAGGGGCAAGAAGAGCTTATGAGGGAGGGGTTATGGCCCTGGTTAGGACAGTGTGAAAGAAGCCTAATAGAAGTGAATGGAGTGCGGGTCATGTACGACTGTAAAATGTGTAGAGGTCTGTTAGTTTTTTATATGCAGTATGTATTGTGTAACTTGTTCCCTGGGAAACTACATGGTTGCCTTTAAGCCTACAATATCAATAAATTAGAGTCTCTGATACTTTGGGGACCTTCATTGTTTCCAGGAACCAAATGTTTCATGCGCAAGTGAAGAATAAGACAATCATATACAGTAGGATGCTGTCCCTCTTCACAGCTCTCTTGCGCACTAGACATGCAAAATTCACAATCTTTAGTACTTGTCTTCAGGCTGTAGACATATGGCAACACATTTTATATTAAAAGGGCAAAAAGTAAATATAAAAGTTAAAAAAAATGAAATAAAAACTACAAAAAACTGCAATGATCAATGAAAAATCAGCATAAGATTATTGGAACCTGTCACCAGCCGAAAAATGACATTGCCGACGACCGGTTCGCTTTAAGGAACATATTTTATTTATTTATTTAAATTTTTTTTTACATTTTTAATATCAATTTGCGTGCATGAATACATTATCGTATAGGTTAATACTATTCCTTCAATATAGATGATCTTCAATCAACATCAGGAAGCGGTGTCTCGTCTATTTTTGTCCTGCTGTTTCCCACCGGGTTGAGAAGGACAATATAATCAAACTTGTTTTTTTTTTGTTTCCTTCCATGATTAAAATTGTTCTCTTCTTTTGGCTTTTCCATGTTGCGTGGATAGAATCCCTTGTCCTTCAAATCACCTGTAGTCATTGTGTGTAGACATCTTGTTGCAGATGACTGATTGCCTACAACTTGGTTGATGGAGGGGAACAAGCTTCCTCTAGATGTGACAGCATAAATTTCATCACTTTTAACACAATCGAATTACAACTGAGTTAATCAGTCATTATTCCGTGCCATAAATCAGCCTTTATAAGCATCATTTATTTATGAAGGCGACGCACAGGAACAAAATGATGCTGTTTCAAGGCGCCGCTGATTTATATCTCGGGTTTTAGATAACTAATCTGCGCCATTTGGATAGATTTTTAAGGCAATCACTGTTTCGGAGGCGCTTTCATTTATATTAGCCTAAGTGATTGAAAAGAGGGTTTTCGCGGATTTCATTTAGAATAAATGTAACATATACATTGAAGGGAAGCTGAGAGGAGGAGGAAAAGGCAATGACTTCAAGAGTAGTAGGTCACATCATTTTTTAAGGTTTAGGAATAAGTATCAGATTTAGTCATCCAAAAAAATGAAAATATATTTGACACCAAATAACGATTCCCTGTTGGTCACACACACAGCTCTGCTACGTCCATTCATTTATTCACGCACAGCTCTGTTACAACCATTCACTCACACACAACTCTGTTACAACCACTCACTCACACACAGTACTGTTACAACCATTCACTCACACACAGCTCTGTTACACCCATTCATTCACTCACACACAGCTCTGTTACACCCATTCATTCACTCACACACAGCTCTGTAACACCCACTCATTCACTCACACACACCTCTGTCACAACTATTCACTCACACACAGCTCTGTGACAACCATTCACTCACACACAGCTTTGTTACAACAATTCACTCACACACAGCTCTGTTACACCCATTCACTCATACATAGCTCTGTTACAACCATTCACTCACACACAGCTCTGTTACACCCATTCACTTCCCCACAGCTCTGTTACACCCATTCACTCACACTCAGTTCTGTTACACCCATTCACTCACACTCAGCTCTGTTACAACCATTCACTCACACACAGCTCTGTTACACCCATTCACTCACACACAGCTCTGTTACACCCATTCACTCACACACAGCTCTATTACACCCATTCACTCACACACAGCTCTGTTACACCCATTGCCTCACACTCAGCTCTGTTATAGGGTTGTGCCACCAGCATTTCTATGCAAGGTCCAAGCCTCTAAGAAGAATGTTGTCCAGGGATTGTTTACATTGTGCTATCTTGGACTCTTTAGATACATAGATATGAGATAGATAGATAGATAGATAGATATGAGATAGATAGATAGATAGATAGATATGAGATGGATAGATAGATAGATAGATAGATATGAGATAGATAGATGATTGATAGATAGATAGATAGATAGATAGATAGATAGATAGATATGAGATAGATAGATGATTGATAGATAGATAGATGGATGATAGATAGATAGATAGATATCCAACGAAATGAAGACAGGCAGCACTCCAAAATAGTGAAAAAACAAGGGTGTTTATTCCACCTCCCGCAATGTTTCGGCTGTAGTCTCAGCCTTTGTCTGCAAGGCTGAGACTACAGCCGAAACGTTGCGGGAGGTGGAATAAACACCCTTGTTTTTTCACTATTTTGGAGTGCTGCCTGTCTTCATTTCGTTGGATATCTACTACACTCTTACTGGTGAGAGTGAGGATAGTACCCATCAACTCTTTTTCTCTCAAAGACTGTGCTGCTTTTTTTCTTCTTTTTAGATAGATAGAGATATGAGATAGATAGATAGATAGATAGATAGATAGATAGATAGATAGATAGGAGATAGATAGATAGGAGATAGATAGATGCTTAGATATTATGTAAAGTTGGATAGATGTTGCTGAGCAGGCTTGGAATCATTTAAGTAAAAAATGTATGTCCCTTTACTCTGTTTAATCTGTTCTCATAAAACTATGCATGTTAATCTCAATCCATAATACAGGCAATACATGGGAGATGTAAAATGTGGGCTTTAATGGATGCATATACAATTTTTATAGTGTTATCTTCACATTTTATAGGCTATTTTGGGTAAATGGTTTCTTCCGAGATTCCACTTATCTGAGTTAATTTAAACAAATCTATGCAATTACTTTAAGTGTGCTTCTACTTCACCCCATGGAGAGTCTTACTGTATATTTAGTCGTAGAACACAAATCTGTTCAGGTTTCCCATTTTATGTCCTCTGATTTTCACTGTAATAATGGCCTCCAATGTTGTATTTCTTGCTCCTCGTTAAAAAATCTTCCCAGTGCCCAGGTCATGACTCCTACTTTGTCACCAACTGTTTGTCCCTTAGGCGCTGAGATTTACATCATGAGCCCCCTGCCCATAAGTGCACATTCCTAGTGATACAAGGCACAAGGTGCCTGAGCATAAGCTTCCATAGGTTTTCAAAGGTGTGTGTTACCCCAAATAGTGTGTATTTAGTGTCAAACTGACCCACCAGAGCAGCGGTGGCGAACCTATGGCACGGGTGCCAGAGGTGGCACTCGGAGCCCTTTCTGTGGGCACCTAGGGCTTCACCCCAACACAGAGCTTGCCAGATAGGACTTAAAGGGGACCTACCACCACGATTCTACCTCTAAAGGTAGAACGGGTGGTAGGTGGATGAATGGGACGTAAGGATAGCCCTTTTTGGGCTAATCCTTACGTCCCGGCTATCCTTTTGTAAACTTTAATCAGTTTATATGCTAATTTAATTAAGCGGCTACTGGGGCGTGGAGTAGCCGGACATGAGGCTACTAGTCGCGGCTACTCCACGCCCCAGTAGCCTTGTTCCTCCGCCTACCATGTAATCTTCGGCGCGCAGCACCTCGTAGCTGCGCGCCCTCGTCCGAGCACCCGGCATCTGCGCATGCGCAGTAGCGCCGGCCTCGGAGCTACGGCCGCGCACCCGTAGGCCTGCGTCCTGCGCATGCGCAGAACGCAGGATATTCGCACGAGGGCGTGCAGCTACGAGGAGCTGCGCGCCGAAGATTACCCGGTAGGCGGAGGAACAAGGCTACTGGGGCGTGGAGTAGCCGCGACTAGTAGCCTCATGTCCGGCTACTCCACGCCCCAGTAGCCGATTAAATAAATTAGCATATCAACTGATTAAAGTTTACAAAAGGATAGCCGGGACGTAAGGATTAGCCCAAAAAGGGCTATCCTTACGTCCCATTTATCCACCTACCACCCGTTCTACCTTTAGAGGTAGAATCGTGGTGGTAGGTCCCCTTTAAGGCTTTCTCCTGTGGCCAAATACAGTCCAGGACATGCTGTGCTCAGTGCTATTTTAAAGCGACATGCTTGGCTGCCAGGACTACATGAGGAGCGAGGTGTGGATAGAGATGGATTGTTATTTGAGCTCCTGCTCTGGGTCCCCTGGTTCTTCCTTTTCAGGAGACCCTGGAGGGAAGCTACAATCCAAATTTCTCCATCATCGTTCTATTATATTGATAAGCTCAGGACGCCAATACGATTAAAACCTGTGATACCGCAGGGATCAATAAGTTACTGCTTAAATTGTCACGTTGGTACTTTTTGACATATAAGTGGGTTTTGGTTGTAGATTGGACGCTTTGTCTCCAAAAGATTCGCCATCACTGTGCAACATCCCCCACCGGGGCCTAACCTTTCAGGGGAGGCCTGGAGACAGCCGGGGCCCGCGATACCGGAGTGGCTGGCGGTTGCGGCCTAAGCACGCTATTGTCACGGTGCTTGGTACGGGGGGAACCAGAGGGCTGTCCTACAGCCTGGCAGGTCTCCAGCAGGGTGGTGTTGGCAAGAAAAGATGAGGGAGCGGCTGCTATAGCGGAGCTCCCTGGGGCAACCCCTTAATGTCCCGAGTGTGAGTCTCTGGGTGATGGACAGGGTGCCGGTGATGAAGGCAGCCGTATTAGCAGGGACCAGACGGAGACAGAAGTTGAAGAAAACAACTTACAGTTCTTTATTTGAACCGCAGGAACCGCAGTAAACGTGCCTTTAACAGGTAGATGGAGTGCTGAGATGTGAGTTGGAGGGAGCCTCAGGAGATAGTTCACCAGCCTGGAAGTAGAGGGCAGGCTGGGAAGCAGTTGTGTCCTGGTAGGAAGCTTCAGCTTGTCCTGTAGGGCTTCAGGTATCACCTTTAAAGGTAAGATGATACCCCTTTTCCTCACTACACTAACTCTAGTCTTCTTTCTCCACTCTTCAGAGGCAGGGGCTAGGCTCTTCCTGCTCTGGTATGGGCTAGACAGAGATTACTCACTCACTCACTGATTCTCCTACACTTGAATCTCTCTAATCCCTCCAGAATCTGAGACAGACTTCTCTAGAACATTCCTGGCCAGAGGTTTTATTACCTCCCTTTGGTCAGGTGGTGGCTGCTCCTCCAATCACATCTCAGCTTACAGAGCACAGGATGTAACACATATTATTGGACAATAGCATCTTGCATCATACAAAATACTTAACTCCTGCCTTGCCAGGCAGGATTAACCACTGCAATACCCCTATGTCCTATCAGGACCATGTAGTGTAAGGTGATTACATGCAGGTGGGACGTATTCGCAAACCCTCCCTCGCCGATTGCATCGGCGAGGGTGTTGCAACTGTACTAGAGGATCCTCCAGTGGCACCAGGCTCTAACCCAGTAGAAGGTCAGGCAGAAGACAACCAACAAAGGCTAAAATGGTTTATTTAATAGTGGTCAATACATGTGGGCCCTAGAATGACTTTATCTGGTAGGCTTAAGGAATCCTGCTGTATTGCTGTGTTTTTGCCCTGTCTCTATTGTACAACTTTTATTTTCCTTCATAATTTAATGTTTGTTGACATCATTGACTTGACTTAACCCAGATCTATATCTGGCTGCCCTGACCTCAGCCGTGCACCCTGGAGTATGTCTTTTCACTGCCTGCACCGACCCCACACTGTCTCTGACTATTGTCTGTCTGACCCTTTGTGCCCCACACCGGCTTTCTTTCCATAAGCATTCTGTGATGACCATAATTGGCCAACCATGTAATACAAGGTCAGGGCCTCCAGAGCAGGAACGGTTCTTTGTTATGTGCATACATCCTACTAGGACAAATGAAAGGAAGGTCACATTCTTAGATGATGATAAAATAAAGCTTTTGAGCCTTACTAATAAAATCATAGATACTTGGTGAAAAATTGGGGTTGTGTTGGCTCTCAATGAGGAGATCTCCCAAAGCTGATGTACAATATGTTACAAGCAATGCCTCATGGGGAATTATCATGCAAATTAGCTATTCCAAGGAGGTAAAATCAAGCTACTCTGTAGCCTCCTTACTACTACATTAATATTTCAGTCAATTGTTTCACAATTTTACAATTGAATGACCTACTTACTACTAGGAATTGGCTCGTTAACCACCCAAGTCATAGTCGTAGTGTCATCTTCAGAATACGATGGTTTAGCTTCGTCTAAGGACATCACAAAATTACAGGTCTGTACCCCTTGCAGTGAAAATGATCTGAAAGAATATACTGGGAACATGGGGGGGGATGTATCACAATATTGGGGTTCAAGCTGTTACTTCAAGCTAGGAATTGTGACTGATTTCACCTCTACCCCACTTGGGCAGGGGCAGTTCTGGGCTGTGAAGAGGGCCGGTGCGGGAAGGGGACGCCCCTCCACATGTGCACTAGCTACAGCCCGTGCCAGGACTAGGGGCAGTCTATGATGCATTTCTACGTCAGGCAGGACCTTATGTAGAAATGTGCCTGGTATGTGTTGCCCCCAGCAAGTGCACCATGACAAGATATACAGTATATCAAGAGGCTGGAGCCTTATAATATACCAGTTGCGTACGATATAGACCGTGGGTACAAGGAGCGCTTGATAAAACAGCCGCATAGTTTATGAGTCCTGTGTATTTAGGAGTATTATGCTTGCACTGCTTCTACCTGCTTTACCCCACTATTTCTCACCACTCCCAGTATAGAAGCATACTTCTGTATAAAGAATATACATTAGTCTATCAATGACTGCAGTGAAAGCTGCCTCTCCTCATGAATACACTGGACCCACAATCTGTCAACAGTATTCTAACTGGCCAAACTACATATACAGGCAGTTTTTGGGTTATATACAAGATCGGTTCTCTAGGTTTGCTCTTATATTGAATTTGTATGTAAGTCAGAACTGGCATATTTTATAACTGTAGCTCCAGACAATTTTCATTTGTTACTGTGAAAATTGGATTTTCTAAATTTTGCGCTGTCATGGCCAGAAGGATTATCAATAAAACTTCATTACAGACACCTTACAGCTGATCATTGCAGCCTGGGACTAAAGTAACATCCAGAGAACTTCACCAGCGGTCACAGTGGGCAGAGAGATCTTTCTGTAACTAGGTGTCATCGGTAAGCTGATTGTCCTTAAGTTGGGGACCGCCTTCATAATATGTGTTAAAAAATTGAAAAAAGATGGTGATATGACTATGAAGGATTAACTTTTTCCAAAACAAGTCAACAACATCTTCTTTTCTTTTTTAACCATGTGTAGAGGACCTTAATGAGATGTCCTATAAGGCCTCCATGGGGGGTATTTATCATATGTAGATGCATGCAGGGGTGTACCAAGCCTGTCTGCTGCCTGAGGCGAGCCATAGAAAGACGCCCCCCCCCCCGCCCATATATATAATATATCAGGGAATGTCAGGACCAGATCCATCATATTGGTTTGGTGTAAAAATAAAGCAATGCAAAATGCATACAGCGTGCCGTCATGTAGTATAAGATAGATAAAGCATATCGTACTGCCAGTATAAAATGCATACAGCATACCGCCATGCAGTATAAAATGCATACAGAGTGCCGCCATGTAGTATAAAATGCATGCAGCGTACCGCCTGTAGTATAAAATGCATACAGCATATCGCCTGTAGTATAAAATGCATACAGCATATTGCCTGTAGTATAAAATGTAAAATGCATACAGAATATCGCCATGTAGTATAAAATGCATACAGCGTACCACCATGTAGTATAAAATGTATACGGAATATCGCCATGTAGTATAAAATGCATACAGCGTACAGCCATGTAGTATAAAATGTATACGGAATATCGCCATGTAGTATAAAATGCATACAGCGTACAGCCATGTAGTATAAAATGTATACGGAATATCGCCATGTAGTATAAAATGCATACAGCGTACAGCCATGTAGTATAAAATGCATAGTTTCCCCCCATGTAGTATAAAATGCATACAGCGTGCCACCATGAAATACAAAATAGAAGTCCTGATAAATATCACAAATACTCCATATACATACAGCATATATATACATATACAAACAGTAGATACAGCATATACACACACTGCACATATATACACACACACACACACATATACATATATACACATACACACGCATATACATATATACACACACACACATACACACGCATATACATATATATACACACACACACATACACACGCATATACATATATATACACACACACACACACACATATATATATATATATATATATATATATATATATATATTATATATGCAAAGATAAATACCTTTACCTTTCTTTTATGGTTTTGGGGTCTTTTCTGCCTTGTCCTGCAACACAGCGGTCGGTTTCAGGCCGGGAGTGAGGGTTGGAGGGGGGGAGAGTCGGGACCGTGAGCGGGGGAGGGGGGAGTCGGAGCCAGGAGCCAGATGCGAGGGTTAG
Organism: Engystomops pustulosus; assembly: GCF_040894005.1. NCBI lineage: Eukaryota > Metazoa > Chordata > Amphibia > Anura > Leptodactylidae > Engystomops > Engystomops pustulosus. The sequence goes on from NC_092412.1 coordinate 31,592,846, forward strand.
GGGGGGAGGTTTAAGAGCCGGGACCGCGGGTCGGAGCTGGGAGCTAGGGGGGAGTGCAGCCGGGTACGTGGTCGGAGCTTGGGGGGAGTGCAGTCGGGTACGGGGTCGGAGCTGAGAGCGGACCGGGGGGGGGGGGTTATCGTATCGGTCGCGTCGAGACCAGCGGGGAGAGCAGCGGGGTGAGCGGTGGAGTGTGGGGGGCAGGAGAAGAGGTATGCGGGAGCGTAATTATGCGGGGGCGGGAGTGTCTGCCAGCGGCCGGAAGCACGGAGCTGGACAGAGCACTGGAGTGCCAGAAGCACGGTGTCAGCGCCAGCAGGGAGCGGGCGCATGGTGGCAGCGGGGTACATGGTCCCAGACGGTGGGCTGCAACGTGGCAGCGGGGGTCAGGCGCACGGTGCCGGCGGCGGCGGGCAACTTGGTGCCTGCCGGTTAGGAGTGGGAGCACGGTGCCGCCCCCTCGTCGAGCAGGAGGCGCGCCGCCTCAGGCGAGATGCTCAACTCGCCTCATGGCAGGTGCGCCCCTGGATGCATGGAGGGCCAGCATATGATGCAACACCTGCCCCCTGGCATTTGCCAACCTCCTGCTACATCCGGCAGGAGTTGTGTCTCTACGCCAAGCCTGGCTGGTCGCACCCTCCCCTCTTCATGCTAAGTGATATAAGTGGGAAAATAGGCAAAATCCAAAGTCGATGCCAGAAACTTCACCTATTTCAGAGCTTGTATGCCAGAAAATAGCAGGAAACTGTTTAACATGTAGGATTTTTTTTAGCATTTTATATGTTGGCCTTCTATTCCAACCAGTTAAACGAAAATTTACAGCCCCCCGCAGTCCAGCATGGAAACTAGTCTGCAATCAATTCCCCTTAATGAAATTTAAGCCACACACAATTAGGAGACACTGAAAGCCCCCGTGTGTATTTAGGAATTGATAATGAAGTGAAATGTAACAGAATGCAGGCGCCATTCTCCACCATCGCCATCTATGTCAAAACATCCGGAAAATATTTACATATTAGATGTTTCTGCTCAATCACTCCGTAAGAACATACTCATTAGTGTCACCGGGAGGAATCGCCTGGCAAATGAGAGAGCGCGAGAAACACAATTGCCTCATTATATATGGATCATACATACAGTGATGGCTGCCGGTCAGTGTCAGGGCAGAATACAGCAATATGGGGAGGTATGGAGAATAATCACAGGGTGTGGGATGCAGGTGACCTCCCTGAGGGCCAAGATATCTGGTAATAAAGGGATAAGCGCCAGATTTACTTTAGGCGCAATTTAGGCGCAGTATAGATGCAATGTTAGATTCGGGCTCTTACATGTGATCCTCCTACAAATTCCTCTCTGCTTCTCTCCCGCACCCCAGCATGAGAATGACCCTCACAGCAGCACCCAGGTGTGTGACACCCTGCTCCCAGTGATCTCCCCAGCAGTGGCTTCTCCTGGAGGGGATCCTCTGGTGCTGATCTTCTGTTGCCCCCTGTAATTCTGGCCGGTATCCTCCTCAGACACCAGTGTGGTCATCCTGCTACACGGGACACTTCTCTGTAGTATCTGCAAAATCCTACAAATTTATCTGAGCTGAGGCTTTTGCAGATTGTTTGTAAATAGAAGGTCATGAACTGTAAACAGAGGCTGCAGGTAGTGTCTGTAGTGTCTGCTGAGCTCTGCTCCTGGGGATAAGCTGCTCTTCACCAGAGCTCAGGGTTGCTACTCAGTTGACAGCATCTTCAGGCTGGAGTGTTTTTGTACCGAAATTGCGCCTAAATGAACAAGTTTCAAATGATGAATGATTATTAGATGCAGCAAAACATCTGGATTGGTAGGATAAAATGAGCGAAACATGGTTATTTTTGCTGTGCGGCTAGTTTGGTGTTTAGTCGCAAAACTGGCGCAAAAACAATGCAATACTATGGAAAGGCTCAAAAACAACAGAAGAAACAAGTGATACATCTGGCCCTAAGTTTCCAAATATGTATTTACTTAAGTGATAAGAAAATAGAAAAAATAGGCGGCACTCCAATTTTGTGGGAAAAATTCAAGTGGTTTTTATTCCCAAGTCGCTACGTTTCAGCCTCATCCGAAGCCTTTCTCAAGCTTGAGAAAGGCTTCGGATGAGGCTGAAACGTAGCGACTTGGGAATAAAAACCACTTGAATTTTTCCCACAAAATTGGAGTGCCGCCTATTTTTTCTATTTTCTTATGGACTGGGGGATCTGGCCGACCCGTTAGTGCGTGCACCCATCCTTATTATTGGTTATGCAGTGCCGCTGTAAACTTTTTTCATTTTTACTTAAGTGATAGATAGATAGATGATAGATAAATAGATAGATATGAGATAGATATATACATAGATAGAGGATAGATAGATAGATAGATAGATAGATAGATAGATAGATAGATAGATAGATAGATAGATATGAGATAGATAGATAGATAGATAGATAGATAGATATGAGATAGATAGATAGATAGATACATAGATATAGGATAGATAGATAGATAGATAGATAGATAGATAGATATGAGATATATAGATAGAGAGATAGATAGATATAGATGATAGATAGATAGATAGATAGATAGATAGATAGATAGATAGATAGATAGATAGATAGATAGATAGATAGATATGAGATAGATAGATAGATAGATATGAGATAGATAGATAGATAGATAGATAGATAGATAGATAGGAGATAGATAGATAGATAGGAGATAGATAGATAGATAGATAGATAGATAGGAGATAGATAGATAGATAGATAGATAGATAGATAGATAGATAGATATGAGATAGATAGATAGATAGATAGAGAGATATGAGGTACATAGATAGATAGATATGAGATAGATAGAGAGATATGAGATAGAGAGATATGAGATAGATAGATAGATAGATATAGATGATAGATAGATAGATATGAGATAGATAGATAGATAGATAGGAGATAGATAGATAGATATGAGATAGATAGATAGATAGATAGATAGATAGATATGAGATAGATAGATAGATAGATAGATATGAGATAGATAGATAGATGGATAGAGAGATATGAGGTACATAGATAGATAGATATGAGATAGATAGAGAGATATGAGATAGAGAGATAGATAGATATAGATGATAGATAGATAGATAGATAGATAGATAGATAGATAGATATGAGATAGAGAGATATGAGATAGATAGATATGAGATAGATAGATAGATAGATAGATAGATAGATAGATAGTGCTCGGGCGTGCCCTATCATGCACCGCCCACTACACGCTCAAGCACCACCCACTCTCCGCCAAAGTGGCATATGAGGAGGAATAATTCAAATTCCCAGCTTTGGAATTTTGGCTAAATCGGGGCTTGCACTCCTGTTTTCAGGCATGTAAGCCATAACAAATAATCCACATGATTTCTTAATCCATATAACCATCAAGTTCAACCCAAGAAGGCAATAAACTTCTAAACATGTGATGTTTTATATAAACATGGGGAATTAATAAGAAATTTATGTATTTTTAAATTTTTTTTACGTGTGGTTCGTATAGTATTTTAATAATCATAGAAGAACAATTCCCAGCTGTGAGAGACAGAATATGCCGACCTTGTGAAATGCTCCTGCAACTGACGGATAGCGGATCGTTCCATCCTACGGATGGTCAGAATATTCTGTGAACAATTCAGAACTGCGATTTTATCTTTCATTTTTGGCATTTGTGTCATTACCATGAAACATTTACAGCTCTATCCATTATGCATATCCCCATCCCCGCGCTCCAGTCACTGCATCTCATTTCTCTCATCAGCTTAGTCAATTTTTCTTTTTAATTTATGAGATATTCTGTATACACGGTCCCCAGCGATGCCGGATACAAATTAACTCCAATAACGCGGTCTCTTTTGCCCTAATTTAAATAATCAGGTGTTTAATTTTTGATGTTGGATGATATTGTACATATTACATACCAGCATGGTCGTGTTGTAGTGATTTCAGGAACTGCACGGGGTTATAATGAGAGAAGGAAAAGTTTGTAAGAATCTTAAAGGGGTTCTCCAGTTACATACAAGTTAGTCCCTTCATCTGCTCTTTTCATCTTGAGGTACAACAGGAGTACAACGGACTCGTGATCAGTGGGGTCCCATCCCTGAGATCCCCACTGATCAGCAAGTTAGCCTGTCACTGCTCAGGGTCAGTGAACCCCCTGGACCAACCGCGGATGATGACACAAGCTGACACCTGAGTGGCACCTGGTCTTCACCAGATCCCGCTGCAAAGCGGGATGGTAGCCACAGGTCGTTCAACAGGTGCGACTTGTTCGCGATGGCAGCCAAGGTCGAAGTACCAATTCAGAGGGCAGTCTCGGAGTCAGGAACAAGCAGATAGTCAGGCGCAGAGATGCAGAGTCAGGGTCAGGTCCAGGATCACAATAGGAGATCAGGATACAAGGAACAGGAATCGCTATAGGAAGCTTTCTCTTCATGTAGCTCAAAGATCTGGTGGGGGTTGATGGGAGCAGCCAGTTTAAGTAGGAAACCCGGAAGTGACCAGCGCCAATCAAGCGGTGTGCTGGCCCTTTAAATCTTCAAGAGCCGGCACGCGTGTCCTAGGGAGCGGGGACGCTTGATCTCCCTATAGATATGTTTTCCATTGCGGGTAAATCCATCCCTGCTTGTAAGCTCCACCCACTCTGTTCAAGAGCTTCCAGGGACTGCCCCTTTTAATTCATATTTGCATAGACCCGCCCCTTCTGACTTCACATTCAGAGAGAAGTTTTGTGAAACTTCATATTAAGTTGTTAGTGACAGTAAAGAAGTCAAAAAAAGTTGTAGAATTAAGACCCAAAGCAAAGAACTACCAGAACAAGGACGCGGAGCTCAGGATGTCCTGGTGCTAGAAACAGCAAAATGATGGTGCAAATCTTTGAAGAACCCTTGTGATATCTTGACATCTTTTACCTGTCTTCTAACTCTGCTAAAAAAACTATTTTTGGGGAGAACTAAATAAATACAATTGTGTAATGTAACCTTTATACAATTAGAGTGTTAGTATAATGCAGGCGGTATGGAATTGTTCTGTGGTTTATATCCACTTATCTTAACATGTTGTAAAACAGCAGATTTTAGCTCTTGTATTTATTTGAGGCTAGTAAGAAGGTATTCTGTGTTGCACTGCAGGATTTGATGTTTCTGGACTGATATTTTATGCTGCCTTGTGAAATTTGTTGTTTCTGGGGTAGTATTTTGTGCTGCATGGTGGTAATTATTACTGTGGTGGTATTTTGCGTTGTACTGCAATATTTGATACTTCTGGAATGGTATTTTCTTGATATTTTCTATGATATTTGGTGTTTCTGGGATAATATTTTGTGCTGCATGGCGGTATTAATTGTTACTGGGGTGGTATTTTGTGTTTCAATGCAGAATTTGATGTTTCTGGGGTAGTATTTTGTGCTCAATGGCAATAGTTATTGTTTCTGGGGTGGCATTTTGTGTTGCATGGCAATATTTGATCTTTCTGGAATGGTATTTTCTTCTGCATTATGGTATGTGGTGTATGTGGGATAGAATTGTGTGCTCCATGGAAATATGTATGGTTTCTGGGGTGGTATTTTGTGTTCCAATGCAGAAATTGATGTTTCCGGGGTAGTATTTTGTGCTGAATGGCAATAGTAATTGTTGAGGTGTCATTTTGTGTTGCATGGCAGTTGTTATTGTTTCTGAGGTGTCATTTTATGTTCCAGTGCAGTATCTGATGTTTCTGCAGTAATATTGTGTTGCTTGTCCATATTTATTGTTTCTGGGGTGTCATTTTGTGTTGCATGGAAGTAGTTATAGTTTCTGAGGTGTCATTTTATGTTCCAGTGCAGTATTTGATGTTTCTGCAGTAATATTTTGTTGCTTGTCCATATTTATTGTTTCTGGGTGGCATTTTGTGTTGCATGGCAGTATTTGATGTTTCTGGGTTAATATTTTGTGCTGAATGGCAATAGTTATTGTTTCTGGGGTGGCATTTTGTGTTGCATGGCAGTATTTGATGTTTCTGGCGTAGTATTTTGTGCTGAATGGCAATAGTTATTGTTTCTGGGGTGACATTTTGTGTTGCATGGCAGTATTTGATGTTTCTGGGGTGGTATTTAGTCTCCCAATGCAGAATTTGATGACCTATCAAGTTATATATACAATTAGTCCCTTATTATACTCTTTTAAACTTTTGTCACTTTTCAATGTACCGTTGTAATGTCTAAAAAAGTTATAGAAGGAAAAGGACATTGTGAGGGGTTGTGCTAAATATATCAAAAGCAGATCCTCGCCCTTGCTTTAGTTCATTAGATCTTTGTGTTTTATAGAATCGGATCAGCCTGAGACTTCAGACACTTTGTGCTATGAGGCTGGAGGTAATGGGGTTTTCGTTACTACATGATGTCACATAAAATCATACGCCCCAGCTCATGTTCTACGTCCGAGACATATGTAATGTACATCTAATGTGTCTACTACAGGGTCTCACTATGCTCATTGATTAAATAATTTAGTGCTAACACGTTCATTGGTATAATGTAAGGCAAGGGCATAATGTTCTGTGATGCTCAATCTTTCATTGGTTCTAGATCACATTATATATGATGTTAATTATATAGTGTTATATTAGTTTTATGTATCTGTAAGTCACTTACTGGTCTTTACTGACAAGTTACGAATGTAGAAAAAAAAAGTGTACTCCGCACTCTGAAACTTATCTGATATCCTGGGAATGAAGATCTCACGTCTATTCATAGTATAATAAGTATAATACCTAATAAAAACTTTCATAGGAGAAGTAGAAGTTCAATAAACTGGTTTTAAAAGCATAGAATGTGTGTTTCATCTCTAGTCTAAACTCTCCAACCCTCCAATTTGATTTTGGGATTACTTCCGTTTTCTCCTATTCTCTGCTTCGCTATCAAACTTATGATGCCTCAGCACAGCACCACATGACAATGTAACAACTAGAAGTATAGGATCAGCACAGGCACTGCCGACCAAGTGTGCAATGTACAATTAGGCAGTCAAGCCTAGGGCAGAGCCTAAGTATCAGGAGGAAGGATCCACTCCTAGTGGTGCTCAGTCAGAATAGATAAGCTTAGTCCTACAAAAGAAGAAAGACAGCCGTACTCACCAGATTCGTGGATATCTTTTTTAGTGAAGTCAAACACACAGGGAGGTGCATACCACAACGGCAATGGGCCGTCTCATGTCAGACGGCGGCGTGTGCATGCAGCACGCTGGATATAGGCGCGGACACAGGAATACGTCGCCATAGAGCAGTGGTGGTGAATCTATGGCACGGGTGCCAGAGGTGGCACTCAGAGCCCTTTCTGTGGGCACCCGGGCCATCGCCCCAGCACATCAGACAGGACGCAAAGAATCTTCATGCAGTTCCAAGCAACTTAAAAGATGCTGCTTTCAGTCATATTTTGAGGGAGGGAGAACAAATAGTTAGGACCAAATTATCTTTGGTGGACCTCCTGCTGGCCCCTACAGGTCTATAGACACTGGAAAGACACTGGGACACTAAAATGATGCAAATTTTCCGTCTTTCTACTGTGTTGCTGTCCTCAGGAGGCCAATATGATTGTTGAAGAACAGGGAGTAGTAAGTTACTGCTTTAATTTTTGGTTGGCACCTCGCGATAAATAAGGGGGGGTTGTGGGGAACTAATACCCACAATCCCTGCCCACATATCGCCATACCGCGTGGCAATGTATGCTTATGCCATATATTAATATATTGGGATCTTTATCTAAGATACATTTTTTGGAGATGGGTGACAATAAAAGGCAATAAGGCACATTTACTTACATTGCCACTGGAGTTCTCTGAAAGTGCATTGTCTGATGATAATGCACTGTGCCGCGATTCACTAAGATTGTGCGCCCGATATCCTGCATGTGTCGTTTCCACGCTCAGTTCACCTTCTTCTTCCCGGTGTATGTAGGTGCATTTACTATTATTAATATTATTATTGTTATTATTATTTGAAGAAAGAGATCTTAAAACACAGCAGTGTGAGGAAAATCCCCAGTGCTCCATCTTCAATCCTGGAATATAAAATCCATGTTTCACAGTCCTGCAGCTACTAACAACCCACAGAAAGGTAAGATTACGCAGATCTCCAGGGACAATGCCTAACACTATCTGTTGGTAGATTCCCCTTCACCTCCGAAGGTTTTCTCGCTTTTTCTAACACAATGGGGCAGATTTACTTACCTGGTCCTATCGCGATCCTGCGGTGCGTTGTCCGTCGAGGATTCGGGTCTGTCGCAATTCACTAAGCTCGTGCACCCGTGTTCCTGCCTCCGTCTCTTCTGCGCTGAGGTCCGCCGGAGTTCACCTTCTTCCTGGTGCACGTGAGTGCTTGATATTGCGACACAAATCCTTTTTTAAATTCTGCGGTTTGTCCGAATCCGTCGGGTTGTCCGATGGCACGCCCCCGATTTCCGTCGCGTGCAAGCTGGCGCCGATGCGCCAAAATCTGATCGCGTGTGCCAAAATCCTGGGGCAATTCGGCGCAAAACGGAAATCATCTGGAAACCCAACAAAAATGCGTCCGACAGACCCTTAGTAAATGAGCCCCAATATTCGTATTTAGTTCTGAATCCATTCAGTTTTTTTGGAGTCTGAACACATATTGAGGAAGTGAGTAAATGAGGGGAGATGTGCGCTATATGTGTCAACTTGTATCACATTTAGAACATCAATCGAATCCATATGTATTACTCGGTGGTGTCACATCTTAGCGCAGTCCTGGAGTAAAGATGGAGTTCATGAATAATCTATACTAATTGTTTTCCTAGGTACAGGGAGATAAGGGATGCAGGATGATCCATGTTCCCAACCCTCCGGTGTCTCTTTGTGTTTGGATGTGAAAGCTCAGCACTCTGCAGCACATGTCGAAAGCTTCTCAAAGAGCAGATTATGCAGGGAATTTGTCATTTGTACTGAGTGGAATTTGCAGAGGTTTCCCCCCTCAGATTCCATCCACATATTTGACTTATTCTTCCACATATAGTCCGCATGTCCACATATTGGAGTCACAGGATGAGCAGCTTCACAAATCAATATTGCATTGCAGCAGTGCCACTAAGTGGTATGCTATCATTTCTACGTGCGGCCGCTCAGTGGTCATGTTTAGAATTGCAGACTATCTATGGTCTTTAGAGCATTTTGCAATATAGTATTAGCCTGGTTTTGTGACAGTTCATAACAAAGTAGAAATAAAGTAAATTATCGATGAACACATCAGGGGTCCATATATAATTGGGTACTGACAGTAGTGAGTTATAATATGGGAGCTTCATGGCACCGTCCAGTTCTCAAGGCTCAAAGTACTACTACCATCCTGTGTATATGGGCACTGCACAATACAACTACTCCTATCCTGTATATATGGGCACTGCACAGTACTACTACTCCTATCCTGTATATATGGGCACTGCACAGTACTACTACTCCTATCCTGTATATATGGGCACTGCACAGTACTACTACTCCTATCCTGTATATATGGGCACTGCACAAAACAACTACTCCTATCCTGTATATATGGGCACTGCACAATACAACTATTCCTATCCTGTATACATGGGCACTGCACAGTACTACTACTCCTATTCTGTGTATATGGGCAACTAAATACAATATCATGTATTTATGGACACGGCATAGTACTACTACTCCTGTCCTACAGTTAATCTGCCTATGTGACAACACATCCCAGTTATACTGGGTTTTACTTTCAGAAGAGGGAACCACAAGCCTCATAGATCCCTCAGCACCTAGAGGTCTTTTTCACCCCAGGGTACCGAAACTACCCTGGATGTATGCTAATTGGGCTCTTAGATGGGTGGTTGTGGGGCAGACAGCCTCAATCTGCCAGTAGAGAGCCCAAAATATTAAAATTAATAGGGAATTGTGATGGCTGGAATATGGAGCTAAGGTAAAAAATCCAGCTGTGCCAGAATCAGTGGAACGTGGTCTATTAACGGATCAATTAGTGGGGTTGGTGAAAAGTCCTCTTTAAACTTATGTAGATTCTATCTACCTAAAAATGGGAAGGCTTCCTTCCAATGTGAACACATGCATTAAATGTTATTTTACACACAAACTGTAACCAAAATTTCTGCTGTGCCCACTAATTGATTTCTATGTAATTTTCCGAATGTTCCTCTACACAAATTGCCCGTGTTCCATATTTTCTGACTTAATGTTCGCTGACAATAGCCTACAACCTACAATGCGATTTCTCTCCAGTTACTTTACATAACAATGAGCCATATGAATCTAACCCCAAATATTTATCATTATTTTTCCTTCTGTTCTTCCCATAAAAAGCCCCTGAGCTCCATTGTGCTACTTTTCAGCCGAAAAACCCATTGGACGACTAAGCGGAAAGATGTACGACAGATTTAAATCCCATAGTATGAGGAATCGTTTGGCACCTGCACAATGGCGGCGGGACAAGCATGTACCGCGGTGCAGCCTGACAATCAGACGGGGGATTTTATCATTTATATAATTTTGCTTCTCTGTTTGGATTTTGCAGCTGAATAAACATTGCCCAATTTCAATTCGAAAGCGTAACATAAAAGGCTGTCGATTCAGGCGCTGCTCCTGCCATGTGTTTGAAAGCCGTGCCAAATGTATTTCGGATGCAGAGCCGAAGCTACGTCTGTGTCAGCTACATTGTTCCATTCAACCACTTAGGCTTATTTCAATAAACTTCTTAAGGAAGCCATTTCCAAAGGGTCGTCCAAGGATGCAATATTGATAGGCCATTGATATGTGATTGGAAAGCACTAGAGATGAGCGAGCACTAAAATGCTCAAGTGCTCGTTACTCGAGTCGAACTTTTTCCGATGCTCAAGTGCTCGTATCGAATAACGAGCCCCATTGAAGTCAATGTGAGACTCGAGCATTTTCCAAGGGGACCAAGGCTCTGCAATAAAATGTGTTATTTTATTGAGAAATTAGGAAGTCAGTCCTGTTTCTTTGTTTTTTTAATTCAATGGAATATTCGTGGAACTTCAAAAAGGAGAATGACCCGTGTTAAACATCTGCAATGTGTTCTTCAAACATATTGGGGCAGATTTACTTACCCGGTCCGTTCGCGATCCAGCGGCACGTTCTCTGCACTGGATTCGGGTCCGGCCGGGATTCATCAAAGCAGTTCCTCCGCCGTCCACCAGGTGGCGCTGCTGCGCTGAAGTCCGCTGGAATGCCTCGAAATACACCGGCCTATCCAGGATGAAGGTGAGTGAAATTTTCGCGACACAATTTTTTTTTTAAATGCGGCGGTTTTTCCAAATACGTCGGGTTTTCGTTCGGCCACGCCCCCCGATTTCCGTCACGTGCATACCGGCGCCGATGCGCCAAATTCCGATCGCGGGCGCCAAAAACCCGGGGCAATTCAGGTACAATCGGCGCAAATCAGAAATATTTGGGTAACACGTCGGGAAAACGCGAATCGGGCCCTTAGTAAATGACCCCCACTGTTCTTCACATACTATTGTGAAGAACACCTTTCTGCACTAATGTCTTCTGATAAGTTAGAAGATGTATGGAAACATCTGCAATGTGTTCTTCACTGTGTTCTTCACTGTGTTCTTCACTTAACCCCATAGCGCAATAAGACATACCCTTACGTCTTACTGCGCATGGGGGAGTATGAAGAGGGCTCACAGGCTGAGCCCTCTTCATACTCACCGGGCATTTGCTTCATAATGAAGCAAACGCCCGTCGCTAACACCCGCGATCGGTGCTTGCACCGATCGCGGGTGTTAACCCTTTGATTGCCGCCGGCAAAGCTGCCGGCGGCATTAAAGAGCCGGCGGCGCGTGGGCGCCGCCATCTTGGCTCCGATCGCCACTCCCCGTGACGTCACCGGGGAGCGGCAATCCGTTGCCATGACAGCCTGGGATCACACAAAGATCCCAGGCTGTCATGATCGAGGCTATCTATTACAATGTGCGATCTGCACATTATAATAGATGGTATGCAAAATCCCCATATACTGCCATACTGTAGTATGGCAGTATATGGTAGGATCAATCAGACAACCTAGGGTTAAAGTACCCTAGGGAGTCTGTAAAATAGTAAAAAAAATAAATAAAAAAAAGTAAAAAAAAAAAAATTATATTAAAAAAACATAAAAATTCAAATCACCCCCCTTTCCCTAGAACTGATATAAATATAAATAAACAGTAAAAATCATAAACACAATAGGTATCGCCATGTCCGAAAATGCCCGATCTATCAAAATATAATAACCGTTTTTCACTGCGTTAAACCCCGTAGCGGAAAATAGCGCCCGAAGTCGCAAATGGCATTTTTTTGCCATTTTGAAAAATAGAAAAAATTCTATAAAAAGTGATCAAAATGTCGAACAGTCCTAAAAATAGAAGCATTGAAAACGTCATCAGAAGTCGCAAAAAATGACACCTCCCACAGCTCCATACACCAAAGTATGAAAAAGTTATTAGCGCAAGAACACGGCAAAATGAAGAATTTTTTTTCTGTACAGGAGGTTTTAATTTTTGTAAATGTATGAAAACATTATAAAACCTATACAAATTTGGTATCCCCGTGATCGTATTGACCCAATGAATGAAATAGACATGTCATTTGGGGTGCACAGTGAAAGCTGAAAAAACCAAGCCCACAAGAAATGGCGCAAATGTGTTTTTTCATCATTTTCACTGCATTTAGAATTTTTTTCCCGCTTCCCAGTGCACGGCATGGAATATTTAATACCATCACTACGAAGTGCAATTTGTTACGCAGAAAATAAGCCATCACACAGCTCTGTACATGGAAAAATAAAAAAGTTATAGATTTTTGAAGGTGGGGAGTGAAAAATAAAAACGCAAAAACGAAAAAGGGCCTGGTCCTTAAGGGGTTAAATGATCCTGTGTTCACTGTTTTCACTGTGTTCTTCACTGTTCTTCACTGTGTTTCATTAAGTGAAAGCTCGTTCTCGAGCAGGCGAAATACTCGTCCAAGCAACGAGCCGTTTCGAGTACGCTAATACTCGAACGAGCATCAAGCTCGGACAAGTATGCTTGCTCATCTCTAGAAAGCACCTCCTGACAACCAACTGCTTGGAGTGGTGCACATACTATATACTTGTGGCTGTGCTCCGCACCATATACTTATGATTGGAACTGCAGCGTTCAATTATAGTACCATGTTTTAGCGGCAATCCAATGTATGGCACATAGCACATAGGGGCTCATTTACTAAGGGTCGCGCTGTGCACTTTAGTCGGACTGTTCACGTTCTTCTAGGCTGAAACGCCTTGTACATGTATTTAAGAAGTGTCTGTGCTGCGATTGTGTTATACGAGACCCTTTTGTGACGCAGCTGCACTGGCCTCCATGCAACACAAATTAGGGTCGCATACCCTATGTTAAAGGTGCACCATAAAAAAGATGGTGAACCTAGTCGGACCTGAGCGGGGAAGTGACACATTCATGATATCAGGCGCACAATGCATTATAGATGGACAATGCACTTTCTGTGAACTCGAGTGACCGGATAAGTAAATGTGCCCCTAAGTGCTTGATGTGCACCCTTCAAGAAGCAGAAAGTCCAAACAATAATATTCTCATTTACATTTTCTATAGCTTTATTACATATGGCAAAATCAGCAGAAAAATATAGGGAGCGACAGTTAAGTGAAACCGTCAACGTGACACTAGTACTTTAGGTACTCCCCCAGTTGGCAATTTAATGATTGTTAGTCCATCCAACAAAAATCATTGTGAGGTTAAAGGAAACTGGATATTTAGGTGAGTGAACGAAACTGGTTTAGCCGAGTGAGAGGCTTTTGACAAGGGTCGGGAAGTAAAAGTTTTCCTTAAGGTAGACTTTGCCAATTAAGGTGTGTGGAGGCAAGTTTTCGTAAGGAGAGATCTTACTTCTTGACCTTAGTCGAAAGCCTCTCACTCAACCAGTGCCCCAGACTCTACTAAAGAGGTTCAAATACATTGAGACAGTGCTGTATACGGTTGAGAATCTGTTCTTTCTGGAATAGTTATACTGGTTTGGCTTAAATACTGCATCATGTCATTAGGCTTCTTGAAAGGCATGCTTGATGTTCTGGGGGCTGCCTTATAAGGTAGTATCAAAATCTATAAATTTCCATGCACCTGAATTGCGGCCTTAATTGGCAAATTCAGGAGAGTTTTTACTTCTGGACACTAGCCAGAGAACAAATGTATGATGAGCTGAGTTTACCACGGCGGGGTGAGGGTGCTCATAAGACCAAAAAATATTCAGTATGGCCATTTAAGAGAGCGTGTCCTTTCAATGCTTGATGGAGATTGTTATGCCAAGTTGGGTCCACAGGAAACAAGATTCATATCCCTCCATTTCTAATTCTGATTTTACCTAGAATATTTAAAACCAGGTCAAACCCAAGTAATTGTAACACAGTTACAGCTGAAGATTAGACAGGTTTCTGTCATACAGTAACACTGAGATTGATAACAGGGTAGCCTCCCCGACTATATACTTATGATCTTTTCTATTTTTAAGATACTATAGAGATGATATTGAAAACTTTCCTCCCAGCTCACTGAGGTGGAACAATCTCTAACTGTCCATGTGATGTTACGATGAGGCATCATGGGAATGATACAAGACAGGAGAAAGAGGGAAAAAACTACCAAAATTGATTCTTATCAGGGCAGAAAGGAGGTCGTGTTTGGTCGGATTGCTACTTTAAAGGGGTTGTCCGAGTTTTCAAAAAAAACTATATGTGGCCGGGAGCGGGCTGACTAAAACAATAAAGCTGTACTTACCTCCCGGTGCCCCCCCGTATCCGCTGGACTCAGTTCCGGCCGAACCCGACAACCTTCCGGCCCCCATACACAATGCTGTGTATAGGGACGGATAGGCGTACCCGGCCACGGCCGGCCGGAAGCTGAGTCCAGTGCTGCTCCGGCGGCCATGTTTGTTTACATGGCGCCCGGACCGGAGCGACAGCAGCGCTGGATACCGGAGGGCACCGGAGGTAAGTACATCTTTATTATTTTAGGCAGCCTGCTCCCGGCCACATATAGTTTATTTTTTTTTTTAACTCGGACAACCCCTTTAAAACAAATTGTTCCTAATGATGTAACGGGGTTAGATTGGTAACTTGATTGTTTTGCTTCCTCTTGCTGCATCCGTAAAAGGGGTCATTTTTTATATTGTGAATGTACATGGAGAAGGGCTGAGTACAATATATGGCCTATTCCTCCCCTGGGATTCTATCCCTAGTGTTAGGAACATTAATAGCCTATAAGGGATAAGCAGTTTATACAGACGGTTCATTACCTGCCACTTGATTGAAAGGCGATGATTGGTCTCCGAGGACAAATAGAATTTGCATTTCACCGTTTTTTTTGTGTCAACACTGATAGTTTTGGTAAAGTGTGAGCTCAGGAGCTGCTTTATGTGCTTTATGTTGGGCAGTTTATGTATTCACTATTTTCCTGTAGAGGGAATTTTCCAAAAGACAATTTTACTTCTGTGATTCTTGTAGAATTCTGCTGCATCGTATATAAGATGTGCACGGAGAAGGTTCACAATCAATAGTTCTTCTCAACTAGCACATGTCTGCCTGGGATGTTTTCGGCACAAGGCCAAGTTTTATTAAAGTTCCAATTTTTGGAAACAAGAACTGTCTTTTGAAGGTTCTTCAACAAAGTTTGAACTTCATCAACAGCAACTTTAATGACAATAATGTACCTATCTATGTATCTATCTATGCAAGTAGAAAAATAGCGGTTAATAGTGAAAAAATGAGTCGTCCTCTTTATTCCATACCCAGGTTAACAGTGACGTTTGGCTCAACAAGAGCCTTTTTCAAGCCAAGTGAAAATGGTGAGCAATAGATGTATGTCACGGGCGGTACCGCGACCCATGTCTCGGGTCGTGGGCTTACTGATGCCTCTCCGTGTGCCCCCGCGCCGGGCCACAGCCCCTCACCCTGTCCTTGCTCCTGCATCCGGGTCCTCGGCCGTTCACATCCCTGTCTCCTAGGGCGTGCGCCGGCTTTAGAAGAGTTAAAGGTCCAGCGCACCATTAATATTAGAATATTTATATATAGAATATATTATATATTTATATTAGAATATAACCCAGCCTCTCCCCACACACCCTGCTGGATCTTTGTGCTATATGCCTTTGAGAAAGCTTGTATTGTTGCCCTGTGCACGTGTTTTGATTTCCCGTTGTGACCCCGGACCTGTTCCCATTTACGTTCCTCCGCTGCCAGCCCTGACCTTCTGCTTAGCCTCTGACGTTGATCCTATGCCGCCTGTCCTGACCTCCTGCCTGTCCTTGACCACGAACCTGCCTGACGTTTCTTTACCTCGCCTTGGCTGCCACCACGGACAAAGTTGCAACGACCTGGTGGTACACTTTGCAGCGGGCTATGGTGAAAACCAGGTACCTTTTAGACTCTGGTCTCAGATGTCGGCTTACGTCATCGTCCGCGGTGGCCCAGTGGGTCCACTACCCCTGGAGTCTGACAATATATATACAAAAATACATGGTCACATGATCACTAAAATCCACCCTCCTAGTTAACATAGTACATATTTAAAAAATAGTGCAAATAAAGTATTTTTTTAAATATAAACTAAGTAAATTAGGGGGATGAATTTAAGTGATCATGTGACCATTTATTTTTGTATATATATATATATATATATATAGACAGAGAATCAGGTGTGGAGCAGCACCGTGCGAGGGGTAAAGTTGGGTGCAAAAATCTTCCAAACGGGTTCAGACACAACCCACCACGGTAATCAAAACAGCGATGAAGCAGCACTCCATATAGTGAAAAAATCTTGAGTTTTTATTCCACCATAGTGACCATGCAACGTTTCACCTTATCAATAAAGGCATTTTCAAGCATACAGAGTGAACAACTGAGTGGTTTATATAGAGGGTGAGTTAATCACCACAACATGTGTGCATAAGTGACATCATAATTACTTCCTTAAAAACAGAGTTTCCGTGAATTTAAAATTTTAAAAGTGAACCAGTATAACGACATACGTGTATCCGTATGGCATACAATTGTGTGTGATTATACAAAGCCATCAAATACAGTTAAATACAAGCAAAAATAAGGGAGACACGTACTAGCTATGTGTCTCCATGGTGATGATGACTCCTCCTGGTGTGCATTTGTGGGAATCAAGTCCAGTTTTGGAGTCTCAGCAAAGTGTGATAGTGCAAAAAATTTTTTAAAATTTTTTTTAAAAAGCCGATTTGAACACACAGACGTATGTCCTAGTGACCAAACACAACATACATTGCATATTATATATTAAATCAAATACCGCTCGGACCTCTATGTATAAACTAATGCCTATGGACATGCGCATAGAAAGTCCTAGTATTAGATATCGCCATCTTGAGTAGTGGAGTGTTTGCCCCTATTCAAAAAGAAAAAAGAAGAAGCTGACTCGGGTGTAACGGGACGAGGACGATCCACACGGGACTCAGCGGAGAACGTCGAGGAGCGGTCCACCAGTGAGGAGGTATTGTCATCAAACACGATCTCTCATTGCCCAATGGCCAAGAAGTACGTGTTCAGTCCCATCCGGAATCATTCATTCTCCTCATGTGGCCACAACTTCAGCGCAGTATTACACTCCGGAGTTCACCGTATCCAGGAAGGTCCCAAATTCATGTCCCTTAATCCATCCCGAGGAAGCACTATGGTATAAGAATAACAAAAGGCGAATTACTATATATCGTATTGTTCCACTTATAAATACAGATCACGTGTCAACTTCAGTGTGTTCAATATTACACATATTGGTCTGTCAATTTCGTACCAGGACTGGTATGTCACTAAACGGGGATTGTGTGTAGTGATCCACGATGGTATCACTAAGGTAGGACATCTAGACAATTTCAACCATTACAGGAATACATTCAACGGAAAATCCCTGTTTAAACCATGTGGGTGCAGGGACTTTAATTTATGTATCCATTGGACCTCTCTTCGTTTTAATGTAAGTTCTCTATTTCCTCCTCTTTTTTGTGGGGGAATCCTATCAACAATCATGAACCTAAGGTCCTCCACTCTATGTCCAGCTTCTGAGAAATGGAACGGCACCGGTAAATCTAATTTTTTAGTTCGTATACTCGATTTGTGGTTATTTAATCTTAATCTACATTCGGTTGTGGTTTCACCCACATATAGGAGTTTACATGGACACTGGAGCTCCAGTGTCCATGTAAACTCCTATATGTGGGTGAAACCACAACCGAATGTAGATTAAGATTAAATAACCACAAATCGAGTATACGAACTAAAAAATTAGATTTACCGGTGCCGTTCCATTTCTCAGAAGCTGGACATAGAGTGGAGGACCTTAGGTTCATGATTGTTGATAGGATTCCCCCACAAAAAAGAGGAGGAAATAGAGAACTTACATTAAAACGAAGAGAGGTCCAATGGATACATAAATTAAAGTCCCTGCACCCACATGGTTTAAACAGGGATTTTCCGTTGAATGTATTCCTGTAATGGTTGAAATTGTCTAGATGTCCTACCTTAGTGATACCATCGTGGATCACTACACACAATCCCCGTTTAGTGACATACCAGTCCTGGTACGAAATTGACAGACCAATATGTGTAATATTGAACACACTGAAGTTGACACGTGATCTGTATTTATAAGTGGAACAATACGATATATAGTAATTCGCCTTTTGTTATTCTTATACCATAGTGCTTCCTCGGGATGGATTAAGGGACATGAATTTGGGACCTTCCTGGATACGGTGAACTCCGGAGTGTAATACTGCGCTGAAGTTGTGGCCACATGAGGAGAATGAATGATTCCGGATGGGACTGAACACGTACTTCTTGGCCATTGGGCAATGAGAGATCGTGTTTGATGACAATACCTCCTCACTGGTGGACCGCTCCTCGACGTTCTCCGCTGAGTCCCGTGTGGATCGTCCTCGTCCCGTTACACCCGAGTCAGCTTCTTCTTTTTTCTTTTTGAATAGGGGCAAACACTCCACTACTCAAGATGGCGATATCTAATACTAGGACTTTCTATGCGCATGTCCATAGGCATTAGTTTATACATAGAGGTCCGAGCGGTATTTGATTTAATATATAATATGCAATGTATGTTGTGTTTGGTCACTAGGACATACGTCTGTGTGTTCAAATCGGCTTTTTAAAAAAATTTTTAAAAAATTTTTTGCACTATCACACTTTGCTGAGACTCCAAAACTGGACTTGATTCCCACAAATGCACACCAGGAGGAGTCATCATCACCATGGAGACACATAGCTAGTACGTGTCTCCCTTATTTTTGCTTGTATTTAACTGTATTTGATGGCTTTGTATAATCACACACAATTGTATGCCATACGGATACACGTATGTCGTTATACTGGTTCACTTTTAAAATTTTAAATTCACGGAAACTCTGTTTTTAAGGAAGTAATTATGATGTCACTTATGCACACATGTTGTGGTGATTAACTCACCCTCTATATAAACCACTCAGTTGTTCACTCTGTATGCTTGAAAATGCCTTTATTGATAAGGTGAAACGTTGCATGGTCACTATGGTGGAATAAAAACTCAAGATTTTTTCACTATATGGAGTGCTGCTTCATCGCTGTTTTGATTATATATATATATATATATATACCGTATATATATACACTCACCGGCCACTTTATTAGGTACACCATGCTAGTAACGGGTTGGACCCCCTTTTGCCTTCAGAACTGCCTCAATTCTTCATGGCATAGATTCAACAAGGTGCTGGAAGCTCCTCAGAGATTATGGTCCATATTGACATGATGGCATCACACAGTTGCCGCAGATTTGTCGGCTGCACATCCATGATGCCAATCTCCCGTTCCACCACATCCCAAAGATGCTCTATTGGATTGAGATCTGGTGACTGTGGAGGCCATTTGAGTACAGTGACCTCATTGTCATGTTCAAGAAACCAGTCTGAGATGATTCCAGCTTTATGACATGGTGCATTATCCTGCTGAAAGTAGCCATCAGATGTTACAGGGTACATTGTGGTCATAAAGGGATGGACATGGTCAGCAACAATACTTAGGTAGGCTGTGGCGTTGCAACGATGCTCAATTGGTACCAAGGGGACCAAAGAGTGCCAAGACTATATTCCCTACACCATGACACCACCACCACCAGCCTGAACCGTTAATACAAGGCAGGATGGATCCATGCTTTCATGTTGTTTACGCCAAATTCTGACCCTACCATCCGAATGTCGCAGCAGAAATCGAGACTCATCAGACCAGGCAACGTTCTTCCAATCTTCTACTGTCCAATTTCGATGAGCTTGTGCAAATTGTAGCCTCAGTTTCCTGTTCTTAGCTGAAAGGAGTGGCACCCTGTGTGGTCTTCTGCTGCTGTAGCCCATCTGCCTCAAAGTTCGACGTACTGTGCGTTCAGAGATGCTCTTCTGCCTACCTTGGTTGTAACGGGTGGCGATTTGAGTCACTGTTGCCTTTCTATCAGCTTGAACCAGTCTGCCCATTCTCCTCTGACCTCTGGCATCAACAAGGCATTTCCGCCCACAGAACTGCCGCTCACTGGATGTTTTTTCTTTTTCGGACCATTCTCTCTAAACCCTAGAGATGGTAGTGCGTGAAAATCCCAGTAGATCAGCAGTTTCTGAAATACTCAGACCAGCCCTTCTGGCACCAACAACCATGCCACGTTCAAAGGCACCAAATCACCTTTCTTCCCCATACTGATGCTCGGTTTGTACTGCAGGAGATTGTCTTGACCATGTCTACATGACTAAGTGCACTGAGTTGCCGCCATGTGATTAAGTGTTAACAAGCAGTTGGACAGGTGTACCTAATAAAGTGGCCGGTGAGTGTATATATATATATATCCATTGCTCACCATCGTCACTTTGCTTTGAAAAGGCTTTTGTTGAGCCGGAACGTCGCTGTTTACCTGGGTATGGAACAAAGAGGACAACTCGCTTTTTTATCACTATTAACCGGAGTACTGTTTTTTTTCTACCTTCATATTGTTGGAGAATCGGAGGCCTGGTCCTGTTGGGCGTGCACCCACTACTCCCTTTTAACCGTTTGCTGTTTGGACTTTTTGTATGTACCTATTGTATTCTGAGATTAAGGGTTTGTGATGAGGGTGGGGTTAAACCAGGACCATCGGTCTACGCTGGATATACCATATTTTATCTGAGAAAACTGGTGTAAAATGTCAACTTCAAACTCTTGCTGGAGTATATGAGTTGCCTTCCAAGGCCATACATATGACTCGTCCTACCCCAGGGCAAGCTTAGTGTGAACTGGTCCTTTATTCTGTATATGCCCCCATCTATCTTATATGACAATATTGATATCTATCTCTCTCAGATGGAGATTCCATCTGCAACATTTCCACCCTATCATAAACCTTGTTTCTTTTTTATGTCTAATATTTGGGCTTGCACTTTTTTAAAGGAAAACAAAAAACATAAAAACTTCTCAAACAATCTATGATCTGACAACTGGCTGGAGTAGTAACTATGTCTGCAGTATAACAAAATAAGTGTTTACCCTTGACTAAGCCCTGCCCCCTCTATTAGACTCCTCCCATTGATTAGTTTAGAAACAGTTAACATACCTTCTGGTAAGATTTCTACATCCTACTACATTCTACTCCTTCATTATTCAGACTCCCATTCTAAATTACTGTGTGTACTCACTGTCACTTTACTCTTCACTTTGGAAATATATGGAAATGGAGAACAATTTGAGTTGGAAACCTCCTTACATGACAGGTGTTTGCAGGAACTGTGTGCAAATCCAGTCAATTCTAGAAATCTTGAAGTATATCTCCCTATATCCTGATGTCTCATTAATTCCTGTTTAATTCATGTTGTGACAATAGAAATCACATCCGCAGTCGGCATTGCTGTCAGCTATACCGGAGTTATTCCTAGTGATAGAAGAGCATTGCAAGAGAAAGCCATGACAAGGAATAATTGATGGAATTGTTATTGGATTAATCAAGTAGTATAAATAATCACAATAATATCCCAAATATTCCTTTCCCCCGAACTGACAAGTATCTACATACAGAAGATACAAGCTAGAGTAAAAGTTACAACAGATTGGTGGAGATTCATTATGCCTTCTCCACCAATTTTCTGCCAGAGATCTCCACCAGTTTGGAGAATTTTCCATCCCACATCGCACTTTAGGAGTGTCATGATGGATAACAGTATAGACTTAGGCCCATCAATTCCAACCTTCACTCCTACAACATTTGCAAAGAGTTTGTATGTTCTATCCGACTCTTTGTGGGTTTCCTCCGGTTTCCTCCCACACTCCAAAGCATACTGGTAGGCTGATTAGATTGTGAGCCCCATTGGGGACAGGGACTAGTTTGGCAAACTCTGTGCAGCGCTACGTAATCTGTGTGCGCTATATAAATATTATTATTATTACAACATTGATCCAGAAGAATGCAAAAATTGTGTGACCGATATCACCTGGCCCATAGTTAGGGAAAAATATGGCAGAATAAATCCTTAGATCAACGTAATATTATATTTTTCATACAAGTCATCCAGGCCCCTCTTGAACCATCAACCATCATAAAATTCTGAGAGAGGACATTATATACTCTCACTTCTATTACAGGTTAGAATACCTGTCTATGGTGATGAGGAAACGGTCTTTAGTCTAGGTATAGAGGATGCTCATATGGCATCATTATAGGTCTACATGTAAAAGAATAATTTGGCAAAGGCAAAAACAAAAAGAAAAATGGCGGAAAATCAGCTGACCTTGTTTAATAAATAATCAGTCCCTTCCATTGCTCAGAAAAAAGTCGGAGTCAGTCGAAACATTGAAAAAAAAGAAAAAGGTAATCCAGCAATGATGGACTCCATGAAAAAATCCTTGTCTTTATAAACCTCTTTATCTCCAGATGGTTAAAACACCATGGCAAAGATCAGTTCTGGTGCATTTTCGAATCAACTCCGATTCGTAGTCCTAGTTTGAAAGAGTATCATTCCAAGTATCGTGGTTTCTGTGGAAAGCATTGTACTAAAGTCCTTCCTCTTCCCAGAACATGGGACTTTCACTTATTATTGCTTCAAAATCCTTGTTCAACATGAACGATAGATCATCAGTGAAATCTAATATGTCGTTTGTGGAGTAAGAAGTGATGGTCTCAACCTTTATCTACAAGTGGGGAGGTTAAAGTTATTATTGGTTGACCAGATGATCTTCCAGTACTGTAATAGGTCCCATGAAATCTACAAAGCTTACTATCTTGGAGTCTTGAAAGTAAACAAAGAACATGCCAACAATACCATCTCTATGTAACACTTCATGCACACGAAAGGGCATGTGTAATTTTCCGGTCAGAAGCAATGGGCAGTGTGCCATTGCTTTCGGGCCCATCTCTCATAATGGCAGGTGAGCACTGCTCCGTAGAAATTGAGTGGCCGCATCAGAAATCCGGACCGGTATAAGATTATAATTGACTTTGTTGCAATGGTGCCCTGAATTATCCGCCATTTATGTGGCTAGTTCACGGCACACAAACCTAAGACCTCATGCACAAGAACATTGTTTTTAGTCCTGAGCTAGCCAAATGGTGGCTAATTCATGGCAACATTGATTTCCATTCTTCCCCGGAGGCTCCGTTCACCACTGTATTAGGAATTTGCCGACTGATCGTACCGCAATCGATAGGGCCGTTCCTATTCCTCCCTGTCTTTGTGGTGTGAGAATTTACTTCCTATGGACATTAGTAGAGTGAAAGATGATCACCCACCGATGGCAGATGGGACTCATGGACCGTTGCGTGTGACCTGCAGGATGCACCTGTTCGTATGCATGAAACCATATAAATAGTCTTGGAAGCCCTTGAGGCATATAACTAGCATATTTCATCCTCACTACATTTTTTGTCCTGCAAAGACCATCATAAAACCCATTGACAATAATAGCCACGGACAATTCGGTCTCCGACTTAGGAGTTTCAATGATCAACTGTAACCAATTTACATTTCCAGCAGCACCCCGAAGAATTTTAGAGTTTTTTTAATTTCACCCAATTATGGAGAGTTCCATCATTCCACAAAATAAAAGTAAGTTAATTAATCTATTATTTAGGGATTAATAAAACCCAAAAAAACAGCAAAATTCTTGACTCCTCCACAGTCACTAAACTGCCAATGAGTATTCGAGCGCTGCCAAGTGCCCAGATATGACGACTTTTTGACTTTTAATGATAGACTTCATATTATATTACACATCGACTTGTCTGAAAATGTTACAAGCACAAAGCTTTTAGCTTCCGCGATCCATTAATAAAGAACATATGTAACCAAATAATCACATGAAAGGTAATCGCAGATCTCAGACAGCCGCAAATTACTCTCCGCAGTTCTGCCTCTCTGGGTTTTTTTTTCACGTTGTCTTAACAGTGAGTGTAAAGCTTTTATGTATCCTAAAATAACAACTTATCGTATAACAAATCACAAAAAAACTGTCAATTTGTTATAACAAAATGTTTTCTAGAGTATAACAGGAGAATACAGGGAATGTATAGTGAGTAGTGTTTGTAGGGTTCCCTAGCTATATATTGGGTTACAGTATGGTTTCTACACTGTAACAACTAGTCACTGCTATGTCTATGACATAGGGTGGAAATGGCTAATATTTTAGGTATAGTTTTTAATACATGTAATTAGTAGATGATTATTAGTGATGTAGATGCAACAAACAGTAAAAGTTTAATATAATTATAGGAGCATATAATCACATTGGTAGGGGTGCAGGCCTTAGCCTCATTTATCTTTATGGTGCCATCAAAGGCTACATCCATCATGTTTCTTATGTCCTTATTCTGACTAGAAGGATGGAATGGGGCTTCTGTACCACCAATTTGGGTCACCAATGACTTCTGGTTCTTATGACCCCCTGAGGGGGCCTATAGGGGGAGCTATAAGGTGTCTCTTTCCATATGCAGAGACTAGTACTGTAACGATAGTTAGGGGTCTGGTACATATTGGAGCCTAGGGGCTTCAAGTTAAGCCTATGCTTCACCCGCCAAGGAAAGGAAGGGCCATCTTACTTATTTATACATGTATGCATACATGTTTATACTCTGATATATACATTTATAAACTTACACAGCTCTGCCCCCAGGGCCCTCTAAGACTGCGGGCCCCATAGCAGCTGCAATTGCTGCTACCGCTGTAGTTATGCCCCTTGCATGACTGATTTGCCTACTCTAGGCACAACCTTGGGCTGATTACTTTCTAACTCAATGTTTTTTTAGCCTTCCACCGGATCTACACAGTCAAAAGGGAAAATGATATATCTGATACCTCAGTAAGTAAAGGGTGAGGGGCCTATCTTTTATGCTATGTGTCGAAAATGGAGGCCATCTTGAAAGCCGCCTTATTGGATTAAGAGTAAGTTATTCAAATGGGTAGGTGGTTATGTAGCAAATCAAAAAAGACATGAATTCTTCCGATTGGAATTGTCTTCAAATTGGAAAGACTTGGCCTTTATTCAACATGGAGACTTTCAAGATAGCAGCCATTTACTGGACATAGTCTAAAAGTTAGGCCTCCTCACCCTGGGATTCATAACTCTTTGACTTTTTGACATAGGTTAGACATGACGGACATAATGGACCAACTAACACTACAATTTCTAAGTTGTATGTGGGCATGTGGATGTAGTAGAGGTCTTCTTTAGATGGCCTCTAATAACCAAAGAGTTTCAGTTCTACAAAGAACTTCTTGCATATAATTTGTGGACATTACATGTTCTATCTTCATATTTGATGGTAACATGACTTCAGTACTCAGTGGTCTCAGTGATGGTCGCCTCCTCTATGTGGGACAGTTCTGTTCTGTAGACACATTTCCTATTCACTAGATACGAACACAAACAACAAATAATACAAGCTTGGCCTTGGCTCGCAACATTTATTACCAGCACATTATTTAAGGAAGATTCAGCTCAGGGTCCCAGGTGAGATGTGCTCCGTGATTCGGTTGCAGCTGCTTCCCGCCGCTGTGTGATATTGTAATTGCATTTGTCAGCACAATAAACTTCATGGATTTACTACAAGTGAATGAGGAGGAGCAGAGAGTAAGAGTATGCTGAGGCAGCAAGATTAAAATGTAATTCCTTTCGTGGATTTACTACAATGTGCGTTAAGGTATACATTGTACTGATTCATTGATAAAACCCTAAGCTCAAGCAATGGAGATGGGACCTATAGTAAAGATGCAAATTGGCCTCTTGCCCTTCCCTATGGTCCTGCTGGCTATAGACTATTGGGAGAGAAAGACCTAGGGCCACATGTATCACTCGTTATTTTTGTTGTTTTTGCGCCTTTTCATTCAGGCGCACAGTTTTTGCGCCATTTATGCGACTAAACGCCAAACTAGCCACGCAGCAAAAATAAGCAACTTTCCCTTATCTATCTTACCATTCCAGATGTTTTGCTGCGCCTAATGATATTCATCACTTGCAACATCTTCATTTAGGCGCAAAAACGGGTGCAAAAACACTCCAGCCCGAAGGTGGCGTTATCTGAGAAGAAAGCACTGAGCCCCTTTGCAGAAGAGCTCATTTCTAGCAGCAAAGCTCAGCCAGACACTGGAACATATAATAGATACAATTAGATACACTGCAGACAGGAGCTGCAGACTCTATTTACAGTTCATCACCTTCTATTTACAAAATATTCTGCAAAACGCTGAGCTCACAGCAAGAGCAAGAGAAGTTTGCACAAGTTTGCAGAAGCTTGCAGAAGTTTGCAGATACTACAAGCAAGTGTCCCCCATGTAATTCTGCACAATGTCTGAGGGGGATACTGTGCAGAATTACAGGGGTGCAGCAGAAGACCAGCACTGGGGGATCCCCTCCAGGAGAAGCCACTGCTGAGGAGATCACTGGGTGCTGGGTGTCACACACTTGCATACCTCCCAACATTTGGGAAAAGGAAAGAGGGACAAAATGGCGGCACGCGTAGCGTGCCGCGGCTAACCCCCTAAGCCACACCCCCAATCACTCCCTGGCCACGCCCCAAATTTTAGCCATATTAAAAATAATAAAAATCATAATTAAAAAAAAAAAAAAAAAAAATATTATCCTCATTGGGATTTGAACCCAGAACCTGCAGTGTCCATGTACAATAATAACACAGCGCCTCAACCCACTGAGCTATAGCCTCTGTGATTAACATGTGGAGAATTTTAGTAACTAAGAACTATATACTGCCTTGGTATATAGGGAGGGATCTTCTCAGATTATTGTAATTATTGAGACTATTATTATTATTATTATTATTATTATTATTATTATTATTATTGAGATGATTATTATTATTTTTACCATTATTAATAATCATCTCCATAATAATAAAATTTATAATAATAATAATAATAATAATAATAATAATAATAGTCTCAATAATTACAATAATAATCTCTGAGAAGATCCCTCTCTATATATCAGGGCATTAGTCTGTGTCACAGTGTAAATGGCAGATAACATGTCTTACTTACCAGAAATCCTCAGCTCTGTATCACTGGGCATATAGCTCAGTTAGTTAGGCTCCTGTCTATGGTGCAGAGGGTCCCAGGTTCGAATCTCAGCCTGGCCAAAACTTTATTTAATTTAATTATATAAAGAGCTTGTGTCTGGGGAAGCCCTGGAGACCATATATGGACAGATAGAGATCTGAGCTGATGACGTGGTCCCTGCTCTCTCCACTAAGCCGACACTTCTCTGAAAAGGATTCCCTGCCCGATGTCTGCTCTGGGGATCCCTAGGAGATGCAGTGACCATATATGGATAGAGATCTGAAGCTGATGACGTGGTCCCTGCTCTGCACTAAGCCCGACACTTCTCTGAAAAGGATTCCCTCCCGATGTCTGTAGAAGCCATTCTGTACTGTGAGTTCAGACTTTCAAAGTATTTACTATGCGGACACAGCAGCGGGACACAGCGGGACCTGGGGGGAGAATCCGTGACAATATCATAGCTGCCCGTGACGCGGGGCAGGGGTACGAAAAACGGGAAAGTCCCGTCAAAATCGGGACGGTTGGGAGCTATGCACACCTGGGTGCTGCTGTGGGTGTTATCTTCATTCTGGGCTGTGGGAGAAGCAGAGAGGAGCTTGTAGCAGGATCACATGTAAGTGCCCGAATCTAACATTGCGCCTAAACTGCGCACAAAAGTGATAAATGTGGCCCCTTGTGTTTGCCTTACAGATCATTTATAAGGGGTTTGCATTTTAATACATGAATGATGTCAGATTGCTGGGGATCCAACTCATGGGACCTCTGTTGATAAACAGAATGGAGGTTCCTTTGACCTGCCTTGGCATTTTAGGGAATGGTTCATCCTTTATACCATCTAGGTAGGGTGCACATCTTTAATATCCTTTGTTCTCTCAAGATCAGCTGAGTCACAAAGCTCTTTTATTCTTTTATTTGTTCTTCTGATCAATGAGACTCCTTGTGGTTGGATCCCTTGTGACCAAACATTTATCCCATGGATTGGGGATAAATGTCTTTAACAGTTAACTCCCTCACTCAATCCTCTGTGTAGAGTTCTTTACAAGTCTATGGCACCCATGGTGTCCAAACATGAGTTACACTTCCTCCTCGAATGGGCTCCTAAAGCTTATGTGTGCTATATCCATCTATCCATACTCTCCATACTCTAATGGGTTACAGTAGGTCCATCAGAGATTATTAATCTGAAGTTTCGACATTTGGCCCATCAGAAATAATTATTCTGAGGTGTAGACATTCAGCCGGTCAGAGATAATTACTCTGAGGACAAGTTCCAACAAAAAAACATGCTACAAAAACAAAAAGCAGGAGATGCCAATGCCTAAATCTTTTGTAAACATTGTTACGTCACCAGCGATATCCCTTTTAATTTGCTTGGATTGCCTACGGCTCACAGACAAACAAGCCTTTGTTAAATGGAATTTATGGAATAAAGTAGCATTCAGATGAACATCTTCCATACTACATAGATCCGCTGGTGTACTAGTACAACCGGAAGCTCCATTCTGGTCATAGAGGGGGGTCTTGGTGGCTTTCAACATGAAATACAAAAAGAACAACCTTATAGGACAGGATAGGAGGTGCCCGTCAACCCTACCGGACCAGCCCCCTACTTTCACTGAGGATATATCAGTTCTCGTTAAAGGTTATTTGCATTGCACAATTTTCAAAGTTATTTTTCTGTGTAATACCAAGTATTTTGGGATATAGAAGGACATCATTGTGATCCTTTTACTGTCCTGGATAACAGGTTGGTGGAGGTTTGTGGGTCTAAATCCTCATGACAGGTTCCCTTTAAAAGCTTTTATGTAATATAAGTAATCTTCTTCTGTATTTTTCTCATCTCACCTTCATCTATACCTTTAAATATTTATAGAATCTTCACCGAGACCATTTTGTGTCACAGTAGATTGTCCCGAAAGTCCAAGAAATCCCTAATTGTATCAAAAAATATTTAATTTAGTGGCATCATTCCATTTTCTATATGGAAGTTTTCTATGCATTGTTTGCCTCTCAGGTGATCCTTATGGGATTTCTGGAATTATATATATAATAAGATTTGCAATTGTGACTGAAAATACGGAGAAAATGACACTGAAGATCACATTTTCTAGTGGGAAATCTCGTTTGCCGTAGCAACTAAATAATGAAGTATATCACACTGTAGGAAATTGAGACTAGGCTTGTGTGGGGGAAAGAGAAAAAGATGGGAAGGCGTCGGAGACATTCAAACAAGTATTTTGAACTCAAATCAGTGGATTCTAAAAGAAAAAATGAATGTTCTATAGATCACAAAAGGATTCCTTGTGCTAAAAATCAGCATGTTATATATACACCAGTACTAATAGGAGAACATGGTCTTTTAGGACCCTTAAAGATTTAAAGGGCTTATTTTGATTCAAGGGAATAGTGACCAACTTCTAAAATATATATATTTTCTAATTTTACATACTAATTGGAGGTCATTTACTAAGGACCTGATTCGCATTTTCCCGATGTGTTACCCGAATATTTCCAATTTGCACCGAATTGCCCTGGGATTTTGTTGCACGTGATCGGATTGTGATGCATCGCCGCTGGTATGCACGTGGCGGAAATCGGGGGGGGGGGGGGCGTGGCCCAATGAAAACCCGATGGATTTGGAAAAACCGCCGCATTTAAAAAAGAAAAGTGTCGCGGGACTCGCGCTTACCTTCACTAGGAATAGGCCGGTGAACTTCAGTGCATTCCGGCGGGCCTCGGGGAACTTCAGCGCAGCAGCCTCACCTGGTGGACGTTGGAGGAACTACCTCAGTGAATCGCCGGAAGACCCAAATCCACCGCAGAGAACGCGCCGCTGGATCGCGAATGGGCCGGGTAAGTAAATCTGCCCCATTGTATCGCTTAGTGCTGCTCTAGACTAACTTGTTGGAATTTCTGTAACTGGTTGAGGCCATAACATCATGGTTCAAGATTGACACCATTAATTGGCTCGTGTTGATGTGACATCATCGTTGTATCATTGAGGGCAGGGGTCTGTTTCAACAGGATCGGATGATATGATATAACTGTCAGAACCCTGTGAAAGGATTCTGGCTGTAGAGTTCTGAGCTTGTTTACCACACCATGGGGCTTGTCTGTGATCAGTGATTGACAGCTGCCTTGCAGAGCTAATTTTCTTGGCTGAGCTGGGTGTGTTTATTGCGGAAAGCTGTGTGGTTTCATCTTGATTATGAGCTGGGGGTTTTCAGGTGTGGGTTGAGTGTTCGATGGCCTAGGCAGTCAGCTGTTAGGGCGGTGTCCAGGAATACCTTAAATATCCATTCCACAATACACTCAGTACTGGTTATACTTTCTTATGTGAGTTGTAGTACTACTGCCTGTTGGTGCTTGTTGACCTAAAACCTGTACCATACGCTGGATAATGCCTGATATAGAACCTTGAATCCACTCCTGTTCTGGAAAATTAAACCTGTACATGAGCCTGGATCCTGGCTTATACAGAACCTTAAAACTAAACTTGATCCAGGACCCTGAAGCTGTATTTAAACCTCCACCCTCTCTTATCCAGAACCCAACATAATCCAGAACTGCACCCATTGCAGAGCCTTAATCAAGCTGGAATCATGAGCCAGTTTGTATATTTGTCTATCTGTCTCTCTGTTCATCTAATTTCTGTTTTGAGCATTTACTCAGAGTAGGGATTGTCAACCAGTAGTCCCTTACCACTAGGGTTTGCAAGGTTGTTAGGTAAAGAATAGAGGATGTGGGTGGGTTCAGAGCACAGGGGATAAACAGAGCCAAGAAGGGAGAACACTACCAGAATATTAGCGCCTTATGGTCAGTGTTTTTTTTTTACATTACTTCTATTGTGACTGGTATTTTACAACCATATTCACTACTTTTTGCATGGGTGGGAACTCCAAACCAGATGCCACCCATTTATACATAGAAGTTTACATCACTGTAATGGGAAGAAGTTTTAACTTAAAACTGTCTCGAATGTAAAATCTATACAAAGCTGGGGGAAACATATATATTTGCTTATTCAAGGGACATATAAGGGACATCTAAAAGTGAAAATCCTAAATCAGTGCAATAGTTAACAACTATTCCTCAATTTGCGTCCCTGGGAAGAACATTGGTAGCAGTGGCGGATTATAATATGGGTGTATTGGGAGGTCACCAGGGGCCCAGGTCTACCCAAATTGCCTACCAAGTTTAATCCTGCCATCTTTCAACACAAATGTGTACAAGAGCCCTTCCAGAACCTTTGTAGGTTTTCCAATGGTCCATAAACAGCAGAACTGAAATATCCCAAAAAGTTTGGTTCTGGTACTACGTCTAGGCAGCAAGTTTTCAACCAGAACGTTTATACAGCCTAAGGCTACATTCACACGGACGTATGGGGGACGTAAATACGGCCGACGTATATACGGCCGATATACGTCCCCCATATATGCCCCCTACGTGCGGCACCGTACCGCTCCGTACCCCGGAAAAAGATAGGACATGTCCTATCTTTGTCCGTAGTACGGCGCCGTGCGCCATTACTTCCTATGGAGAGGGGCGCGGGTGAGCTGCGCTCACCTCCTCCTCCTCTCCCCGTGCACTGTCGTTGCCCGCTATGATACGGTACGGGCGGGCAACGGCAGTGTGAATGTAGCCTAAGGCTACATTCACATGATGTATGCCCGCCATACCGTAGTGCGCAGCTCACCCCCGCCCCTCTCCATAGGCATATACAGCGCATGGCGCCGTATCACGTAGAAAGATAGGACATGTCCTATCTTTCTACGGGCTACGGAGCGGTAGGGTGCCACACATGTGCGGCACCGTACCGCTCCCGTACAGGGTCGTGAACCCATAGAAGGGTATGGGGGACGTATATCAGCCGTATATACATCCCCCATACATATGTGTGAATGCAGCCTAAGGCCCATGGAAGTCTTATTCCCCCCTGAGTAGTAGGTATATCAACGGAAAAGTTCTCCATCAATGGTCTGACCAGAAATTGACGTATCATAATCTTCAGAGCAACAACCATCAAGCGCGGATCGACTTCACCATTGACGACTTTCCATGACTTTGAATTACATTATGTTCTAGAACTGTTTTCCTAAGGAAAAAAAAAAAAACTTTAATCACTTTCCCTTGTGCGGGGAGAGCAGTAAGTAAGTAGAAAAAAAAATGAGATATCATGAAAACTTTAGTGCATTGGGAGACATAACCACAAATCATTGTAAGGCGATTAATTTATGGCGCCCGTAAAATCTCTACGAATTGAAGAAGCCTGCAGTTTATAAAATTTTACAGCCGCAATATTTTGTAGTATGCTAATCATATTGATGTAAGTTCTTCAATAACGCACAACAACACGATTTTTTGCTTTTTTTTTTTTGCTTTTTTTTTTTTTACTTTTTTTTTTTTTTTTCTCAATCCGTGTGCAAATCTATGATTGTCGTCTCCGGTAACGTGATGAAAGTAAACATATATAAGCATGTGTGGGTTTTTGTGAGCGTGGTGATTAATGGTGGTTGTTGTAAGGTGTTCTCAGGATAAGATTTATGGGCCGTGAATACATTACACCTTGTGCGCCGCTCCTGTCATCAGCCCTTACTACATATGTTGTAAATGAGGGAGCAGTGTGGCTATAATTGGCGCCATTGTGCGTCTCGCACTCATAGATAGTATAGGGTAATATCATAATATCAGTGGGAATGGAGAGGGCTGGAGGTGACGGATGAATGTAATTCATCAGTGTAATTCATGGATATGACGATTTTATCGGATTTAAAAAATACACAAAATTTACTTATTTCTCTTATATTATCATTAGAGATGAGCGAGTATACTCGGGCAGCGGCACGGAGCGGCACGGAGACAAAGGGGCACGGAGACAAAGGGGCACGGAGACATAGGGGCACGGAGACATAGGGGCACGGAGACATAGGGGCACGGAGACATAGGGGCACGGTGACATCGGGGCACGGTGACATCGGAGCGGATCCCGGGGCAGCGTATCTCCCGACAAGTAAGCAGATGTGCCGAACATCTGTAATCTATTCTTCACTGTGTTCTTCACTGTGTTTTTCACTTAAATGATCCTGTGTTCACTGTTTTTATTCTATTCTTCACTGTTCTTCACATCTGCTAACTTGTCGGGAGATAATATACGCGCGGAACAGTGAAGAATAGATTGCAGATGTTTGTATACATCTGATAACTTATCAGAAGACATTCTTTTTCAATTAATTAACACATTTTATTCCTGAACCATGGTCCCTTTGAAAAATGCTCGAGTCTCCCATTGACTTCAATGGGGCTCGTTATTCGAGACGAGCACTCGAGCATCTGGAAAAGTTTGTCTCGAATAACGAGCACCCGAGCATTTTAGTGCTCGCTCATCTCTAATTATCATCTGTGATGATGGAACGATGAATCGGGACGGTTTTGTTTATTATTCGGTCTTAATAATGTAATTTGGGAAGAGATTTGTCATCGATGGCCTCCATGAGTAAGGAATTCATTTTCCGAAACGCTTAGGCGATTTCTCCTTCTTGTTTTTATTTAGCCCATGTGAATTTCTGATTCTTGGATGACCAGGAGGTCTCTCTTTTTAAACTGCTGAAATACATTTTGAATATATTTTTTTATCCTCATCCTGGATTCCGTTGTATGAAGCGGTCTATAGAAAATTTGCAGCCCATCTACAGATTTGGTTTTGGCACATGCTGGCTGCAGATAGGACACTATGTACAATCTGCTCAGCTTCTCCTCCTCTATGATATGCTACCTGCAGATAGGACACTATGTACAATCTGCTCAGCTCCTCCTGCTCCATAACATGCTACCTGCAGATAGGACACTATGTACAATCTGCTCAGTTCCTCCTGCTCTATAACATGATACCTGGAGATAGGACACTATGTATAATCTTCTCATCTCCTCCTGCTCTATAACACACTGTCTGCAGATAGGACACTATGTACAATCTGCTCAGGTCCTTCTTTTCTATAACATGCTGCCTGCAGATAGGACACTATGTACAATCTGCTCAGCTCCTCCTGCTCTATAACATGCTGCCTGCAGATAGGACACTGTACAATCTGCTCAGCTCCTCCTGCTCTATAACATGCTGCCTGCAGATAGAACACTATGCACAATCTGCTCAGCTCCTGCTCTATAACATGCTGCCTGCAGATAGGACACTACATATGTACAATCCACTCAGCTCCTCCTGCTCTATAACATGCTGCCTGCAGATAGAACACTGTGTACAATCTGCTCAGCTCCTCCTGCTATATAACATGCTGCCTGCAGATAGGACACTATGTACAATCTGCTCAGCTCTCCCTGCTCTATAACATGCTGCCTGCAGATAGGACACTATGTACAATCTGCTCAGCTCCTCCTGCTCTATAACATGCTGCCTGCAGATAGAACACTATGCACAATCTGCTCAGCTCCTGCTCTATAACATGCTGCCTGCAGATAGGACACTACATATGTACAATCCACTCAGCTCCTCCTGCTCTATAACATGCTGCCTGCAGATAGAACACTGTGTACAATCTGCTCAGCTCCTCCTGCTACATAACATGCTGCCTGCAGATAGGACACTATGTACAATCTGCTCAGTTCCTCCTGCTCTATAACATGCTGCCTGCAGATAGAACACTGTGTACAATCTGCTCATTGTCTCCTGCTCTAAAACATGCTGCCTACAGATAGGACAATATGTAAAACTGCTTGGCGCCTACTGCTCTATAATATGCTGTCTGTACTTAGGAGACTATGCACAGTCTGTTCTTCTCCTCCTGATCTATAGCATGCTGTCTTCAGATAGGACACTACAATCTTTTCCCCTCCTCCTTCTCTATAACATGACACCTGCAGATAGGACACTATGCACAATCTGCTCAGCTCCTCCTGCTTTATAACATGCTGCCTGCAGATAGGACACTATATATGATCTGTCAGCTCCTCCTGCTCTATAACATGCTGCCTGCAGAGAAAACACTTAGTTTAATCTACTTAGCTACTCCTGCTCTATAACATGATGCCTCTGAAAGAAACACTTTGTACAATGTGGTCAGCTCCTACTGCTCTATGACAGACAGTGTGCTGTGTTCAGTCACTACATGCAATTTTTTGGCACAATTTATCTTTGCTGATACGTTTGATTTATCTCCTGAGTGTATTCCATTTTACTGGTAGCTACAGTATTTGGTTGTTTCATTTGTGTTATCTATATTTCTTTCTTGCTCCTGTGTCTTGTCCCTATAGTGTAACCTCTGCTCTATCACCTCCATCGCTGAGAATAATTACCTCCTGAACCTCAGGAAAGAAAGTCAATACTGTCCAAAGAACAATTTCTTCCAAAAATATTGTGCAGCAGCTGCCAGATCAGATTCTGTAATCTCCGTGTTTCCTGGATGCCAAAACCCCTGTAGCCCATTTCCAGCTAACTGGCCTGACAAGTAATGATCATGTGCGGGTTGGGGAAAGCAAGTAATTTGGTCAGCGGAGGCAATCTATGAAGACGGTGTTCTGCAGTAAACACACTACTATGTGGATAGGGAACAATAAGCCGGAGCTTGGGAGACTTCCATGGTTACTGCTCATGTACTGGAACTTTTCCTTCAGTTTCTCAAATTAACATCAAATGTGTGGACTGTAAAAAATAGTAACAACACGACGCGAGGACTTCTAAATTGTGACGGCAAGAGTGGAATAGAGTAGGTTGTAAGTTGATTTTTTTGAGACATTATAATAAAATAAAACACAAGTCCATCAAGTGTGGACATCAGTTGTCCCATTTTCCTTCCCACCTCCAAATCTGGATGAACTTTTCACTCCGAGAAGTTGAACTCTCAAAATATGTAGCCCAATAGCCAATCACTGGCCGGCGTTGACTTGCTCTAAACAAAGAAGTATTTACATACACATCATATCATCTCCAGATCATGTTATAGTCGTTTTGGATGTTTCTGTGTAAATGTATATTTACAATTATAAAGATCAATAAAAATGAAATGAAAAAATTAAATGAATAAACAAAGAAGTATCACAGCAGAGGTCAGTGATTGGCTGCTGCTCCCTGGTGGATGGACGTGATGTCATTATTAAAGGACAAGTAGAAATATGTGGACTGTGAAAAATAGTAACTACGAGTGACTCAGCCGACTGCAAAACTAGGGCTTCTAAATTGTGCTAATGAGAGTAAAATAGAGCAGGGTTGTTATAGCCCAATTTTTAGTCGATTTTTTTGAGACATTGGGGCTTATTTACTAAGGGTCGCGGATCGCACTTTCGTCGGACTGTTCACGGTTTTCAGGATTTGCACAGCTTTGACAGGTATTTAAAAGGGGTCTGCGCTGAGATTGTGTCGCACGTGATTGGATTGGGGCGCGGCTGGGCTGGCTTCCATGAGACAGAAATGGGGGGGGGGCGGGCCGTCAGACGATCCGACTGATTCGAACGGAGCGCGGGATTTAGGACTCAAATTGTGTCGCAAGACAATGCACTTACATGCACCGGGAAGAAGAAGGTGAACTCCGGTGGACCTGAGAGGGGAAGCGACACATACAGGATATCGGGCGCACGTTCTTAGTGAATCGCGGCAGAGTGCATTTTTGTCAGATAATGCACTTTCGTGAACTCTGTGGACTGGGTAAGTAACTGAAAAGGCTAAAAAAGACAAAAGTCCATGAAGTCCAAGTTAAAATTCCACAGTGTTAGGCTACATTCAGACGACCGTATGGGGGACGTATATACGGCGAGGTATATATATCCCCCATAGGCCGGTAATGGGCGCACGGAGCCATACAGGAGCGGTACGGTGCCTCACACGTGCAGCACCGTACCGTGCCGTAGCCATGAAAAAATAGGACATGTCCTATCTTTTCTCAGCATACGGCTCCGGGCGCCACATATCCCTGTGGAGAGCGAGTGAGCAGTGCTCACCTTTTCCTCCTCTCCCTGGCTCCACCGTATGCCCGCTGTGCTTCAGTATGGCGGGCAACAGCAATGTGATTGCCCTCTTAATCCAGATTAAGACAAAATCCTTTATAGTGAGGACACCAATTGTCCCATATTCCTTTCCAGCTCCAAATCTTGATGTACTTTTCACTTCGAAAAGTCGAACTCTCAAAGTACATAGCAAAGAAAACCAACAACCAATCACTGGTTGCTGTTGACTTGCTCTAAACAAAGAAGTATCACTGCAGTGGTCAGTGATTGGCTGCTGTTCCCTGGAGGATGGACGTGATGTCATCATTACAGGACAGGTAGAAATATATTGACTGTGATAAATAGTAACTACATGACTCAGCCAACTGCAAAACTAGGACTTCTAAATTGTGCCAGTGAGAGTGGAATAGAGCAGGATGGTTATACCCCAAAGGTTAGTAGATTTTTTTTTAAGACATCATAGTTACTTAACTGAAAAGGTTAAAAAAAATCCATCAAGTCTAAGTTATATTTCTTCAATGTTGATCCAGAAGAAGACAAAAACCTCTATAGTGCCGACACCGCTTCTCCCATATCCAACTACAAATCTGGATGAATGTTTTACTTGGAGAAGTTCAACTCTCATGATACGTAGCAAAGAAGCCCAACAGCCAATCACTGGCCTCTGTAGACTTGCTCCAAACAAAGAAGTATCACTGCAGAGGTCAGTGATTGGCTGCTGCTGCCTGGTGCATAAATGTGATGTCATCATTACCGGAGAAGTAAACATAGCCCCGTAGCAGGGAGTGATAAAACTTACACAACATCAACTAACTCGGCCCGAGGCTTAGAGGAGTTGCCTGGTCCCTCTGATGTTTTTGATCCTCAGGACAGTCCAACTTCTTATTAGTGCTCAGTCCAGCTTTTTTTTTGTGGTCATTTTTTTTAAACCATACTAAACACAGTAGGGAGGCCAACTCCCTAATAGGCCAATATTTCCCAATGAGTCCCAATCCCTACTGTAGCCATTATTTTTGAGTCCTATATTCTAATTTGCCCAGGAAACCCACCAAATATTGTGATCAGTATTTAAGTCCGTCAGCCTCTTTTGACCGATATTTTTGAGTCGGGCTCCAATTAGGTAACACTCACTCGTTAATTGTATTCATAAATTTGTTGGTGTGATGACTGAGGAGTAACATAACACAAAGTTATAAGGAAAGATGCTTCAGGATTATTTCCTAGAAAGCATTTACTAGAATAGATGCATTGGGAGACGTGAAAAAGAAAATTACTACAAAAATATGAAAAATATAAACTATATAGGATAAAATCAAACTCTAATCTAATAGAAAATTATGAAACATATACATAAACACACATTTATTTTTACTGCCTTTTGATCGTAAGATTGGAGTTCACATCTCTGCCCTTATTTATTCCTGGAGGGTGATAACAAGGTCTTGTGATGCTTTGCAGTGCCCCTCTATTTAACACCTGCGAATTTAGATGGAATATTTTAGTTTCCAACCTTTTGTTAGTTCTGAAAGGTCAGGGAGAAAGCATTACATTGCATTTCTAAACTGCTCGGCCAGCCGTTCTTTATGGTCCATATATCATCTTAATTACTTGTGTTACTTGCGGCCTGTCTTCTTCCCGAGATTTTGTAAATTAATAATACAATATAGAGTGAAAAAGGAAGAGGAAAAAAGTTTAAGGAAAAAAAAAAGTTTTGTAATATTTATTCAGGACGTTCTATTTACTTATTTATTATCTTTGTTCCAAAAGTGTGGGGTTTAATGCACAATTGTGGACTATTACAAATTCAGAGGTGTTGATACAGGGTTAGCAGCTGCTATGGGGCCCAGAGTGTATGGTGGCCCCCACATCTGGGGTATTTCATGCGAATATGCTGTATGTGTGTATTTGTGATGTGTATATGCTCTAAATGTATATGTGATGTGTATATACTGTATGTCTGTGTATATGGTGTGTATACACTGTATGTATATATGTATAGAGGTAAGTGGGGCCTCGTTCAGAAGTTCTCTATGGGCCCCTGCCTTTTCTAGTCATGCCACTGCACTGATACCTACGGTGGTCATGGTACTCCCATATAGGTAATGTTTATCGGGGGGGTTGGTCTTGATCTTTAGGAAGAGCGCTAACAAGGGATTCTGTTTTGTGGGTTATTGAAGCAAAGGCTGAGACTAAATATCATGTGGGCATTTATTATGTCTAGTCGTAATTCTTGTAAATGGTAAGGAAATGCAAATTTGTTCCCCCTATGCCATCTTATAGAGGGCCCAGGGTGCAGGGAGAATGTCAAGATGCGGTCAGTCTTGATAAATTCCTTCCAAAGTAGCCATATTGTAGAAGTTATTCGGGAGATATTGGTTTTGCTTCTGAGCTGGGAACAAATATGCAAATTACCTTCAGAAGGATTTGCCTCTCTAGTGCCACCTATGGGTAGCATCTCCGTGAAATGCACGGTAGTAATAATTTTATATTGACCTCAATCAACGGAATGAATCAGATCCACCTTGACACTGAACAGATTTCTCCGGTATTATTGGGATTTCTAGGTTTTATTCCTGTTTAGGAAATACAGTAATCAAGCAGAGATCGGGATCGGCAGATGTCAAACTAGAATGGACACCATTAGAGGACATTAGGGACTTGGTACCTGATTTCTCAGGCAGCTTCCCAGGAGAATTCGAGATGTTTAATGATTGGTGCAAACAGATCCCAAGGTGCACACTCCAGCCAGTGAGAAGACAGGGCACGTTGTTGTACGGTGCGGTGTAACCTGCTAGAGGTGTAACTTGGAGATGATCAGCCCAGACCTACAACTATAAGGTATTATTTGAGGCATAGGGGCACATTTACTAAGGGTCCGCAGCCGCGAATCCGTCGGGTTTTTCCCGAATATTTCCGCTTTGCGCTGTATTTCACGGGATTGTGGCGCACGCGATCGATTTTTGGCGCAATCGCGCCGACTTTTGTGCGACAGAAATCGGGGGCGTGGCCACCGGACAACCCGAAGGATTCGGAAAAACCGCAGAATTTAAAAAGCCATTTGTGTCGCAAGATCAAGCACTCACATACACCAGAAAAAAGCAGGTGAACTTCGGCGGACCTCGGCGCAGCAGCGACACCTGGTGAATATCGGCGCACGGACCTTAGTGAATCCCGCAGAACCCGAATCAGCGTCGGAGAACCCGCCGCTGGATCGCGACTGGACCGGGTAAGTAAATGTGCCCCATTATCTCCACATATAGGTAAGAGAAACCTTAGAGACCTCCTTAGGTCTTGGTGAAACTCCTCTTTTATGTCCAAGGCCACTCTTGAGGTCTTTGCAGAGGAATGAGCGGGCAATCATTGAGGAAGGGCAAGTACCACCTCATAAGTCCTCGTTAGACCCAACAGATGGGACTTATGGAAGTCTCTGGTTTGGCTGCTGTTCCCAGTTATGTTTCAATGGGATGGACATTGACTTACAGGTAGTTTACTATAAGTGACAGGAGCGGTGAATATACCGTAGTCTGTCATTGCACAGAACATTCACAATAAAAGCTTCACAGAACCCGGAGAACGCAGAATAGAACGTAGAACGTCAGCGGCACAGCTGTGGGCATCCAAAGAGTGACAGATATCATAAAATCTGCGAGACTGTATACTGTATATACATAGAAATCCATGTCTGAGATAGAATTTTATTACGTATTTTATGTTAACTACAAACCACCACTGAATATTTCCCAGGACCAGATAATGGAATATTAGATTTTACATGATGTGAATTCCATGTATTGGAGCTAAACGCCAGCGATTCTGGAATATCTACTCTTCTGGGCCGGCTGGGAATAACAGGTTCTCTCTTCTCCGGGAATAAGAGATTCATCCTCTCTCTGAGCGATGGGAATGATAATGACTGAGAGTGTAAGACAAGACATTGTAGGTTGCTGTGTCTCCTCAGAGATGACTGTAGGGAATGGGTAGAGATGTTCCCACCCTTTACCTTACATGAAGACATGGCGACATTGCTCCAGCAAAATAATGGGGCGTTTCATACATTGAAATTAGCAGGAAGTGGTTTGTTTCCCTGCAGCTCCCCCAGAGGTAGAGCCAAGTACTGCACAGTGATCATGCAAATGGATAACATGCTGTTTCCCTCCACTCAGAACATCTTCATCTTTGGGGATGCTCAACTACCTGTCAGAAGATCATTAACTCTTTCCTGGCAAAAGTTACTGTTCTATATGTTACTATATAGTGAAGAAAGGCTGCATTGTCTAATGTAATTATCCCGTAATCACTGTGTACAACTGGTATCTTATCCGTAATATAGAGGTACCTTCCATATAATAATAATAATAATTCTTTATTTATATAGCGCACACAGATTACACAGCGCTGCACTTGCCAAATTGGTTCCTGTCCCCAATGGGGCGCACAATCTAATCAACCTACCAGTATGTTTTGGAGTTGTTATGTATGTTATGCAGTATCTAAACTGGCCTTATTATCATATTTACTATACAGGCGGTCCCCTACTTAAGGACACCCGCCTTACAGACAACCCATAGTTACAGACAGACCCCTCTGACCTCTGGTGAAGCTCTCTGGATGATTTACTATAATCCCAGACTGCAATGATCAGCTGTAAGGTGTCTCTAATGAAGCTTTATTGATAATCTTTGGTCCCATTACAGCAAAAAATGTTTGAACTCCAATTGTCACTGGGGCCAAATTTTTTTTTTCTGGATCTACAATTATAGAATATACAGTTTCGACTTACATACAAATTCGACTTAAGAACAAACCTCCGGACCCTATCATGTACGTAACCCGGGGACTGCCTGTAAATAGATCTGAGCTGCTGTATCTTTAATTCCCTTGTCAAAGTATCTAAAACACGTAGATTTAAGCAGCTGTATCTAAGCTTCTCTAATCAAAGTATCTACCTTGAATAGAGCTGTAGTGCTGTATCTAAGCTGCCATGTTAGATAATGTGCCTTTTAGATATACGGTTTCCAATATATACCATCACTACTGTTGGTGTAATTAGATCGTAATCACTTCTCATTTTGCACAACTGGTATGTTATCTGTAATATAGAGGTATCTCCCAAATCCATGCTGTCCATATGAAGATATGTACCGTAATCTACATAGATCTTAGCTGCTGTAGCTAAGCTTCAATGTTAGATTATGAGTCTTATAAATGTGAATAGACCATAATCACTTCTCAATGTGCGCATCTGGTATCTAATTTCATTGTAGAATTATTTTCCATGTGTAGTTTTTTTGCTACTGTATCCAAGCTACTTTATCAGTATCTACAATACACAGATCTGAGGTGCTGTATCTTAGCTGTTAGATGTTGAATAATGGGGCTCATTTACTAAGGGCTCTGTGGCCACACTTTCGTCGGGTTTCCCGAATTTTTCCATTTTGCGCCGAAGTCCGCCGGGATTTTGGCGCATGCGATCGGATTTTGGTGCAGTTGCGCCGGCTTTCACGCGACAGAAATCGGGGGGCGTGGCCTTCGGACAACCCAACGGATTCGGAAAAACAGCGGAATTTAAAACTAAATTTGTCGCAAGATCAAGCACTTACATGCACTGAGAAGAAGCAGGTGAACTACGGCGGACCTAGGTACAGCAGCGACTCCTACTGGATATCGGGCGCACGACCTTAGTGAATCCCGGCAGAACCCCAATCCACGTCGGACAACGCGTCGTGGGATCGCGACAGGACCGGGTAAGTAAATGAGCCCCAATGTTTCTCCAATATACAGTAATGGAGGTAAAACACACCTCTGGGGTTCCTCCCCTTAAGGGGTAACCCACTATCACCAAATAATTGATATTGTTTGTATAATTTAATTCCTTTCAGTTTTCTAGATCTCTGCTTGCTGTCATTCTATAGGAAGCTTCATTGTTTAGTTCCTGTAAATCCTGTCCCTGGTCATGTGATGTCACACAGGTGCACGGCTTGTTATATCCCTGGTCATGTGATGTCACACAGGTCCACGGCTCATTATATATCCTTGGTGTGACTTCACATGACTAGGAATATAATGAGCTCTCCTCCTGTGTGAAATTACATGACCAAAGATATAACAAACAGTGCACCTGTGTGACATCACATTATCAGGGATATAACAAGCTGTGGGGGAGGGAGGCTGTATCTAAAGAATCCATAGGGTGTGAGGGGGTGTTATATAAAATAATCATGAGGGGCTGTTTGTTTTCTGAATTATTAATGCCGCCACGTGAGTTCACTGCAAAGGGGCCCACTGAGGCTCTGTCCCCCAGAGGCCTACTGAAACATGGAACCGGCTCTGTTACCAGGTTTATAATGAGCCATGCACATGTGTGACATCACATGCCAGGGATATAACGAGCCGTGCACCTGTGTGTGATATCACATGACCAGGGATATAACGAGCTGTGCACCTGTGTGGCATCACATGCATGGCCGCCGTCAGCACCCGGCGTACCCGGGCAAGTGCCGGGGCCCCGGAGCTCCCAGTGGGGCCCACGGCACACGCTGGCCCGATCACAAAACTCAATTACATCGGCATCCTTGTGTTGCCGATGTAATTGAGAGCCGGCGTGCTGGCGCAGGTGACGGGGAGCGGCGCTGCAAGGTGATCGCAGGGGCACTGACAGGCAGAGCGTCTCTGCTCACTGTGCAGGACGCCGGCCAGCGACGTGATGACCTCACGCCGCCAGCGCCCCTGCTGCCGTACAGTAGAAGCTGCGCTGAAGACGGTGGCCCCAGAAGAGGTGAAGTGGAGCGCGGAATGGAGCCCTGGACCTGCGTGCATGAGGTGAGTTAATGTTTATTATTTTTCTACCGCCAATAATATGGTACTTTATGTGCAT
Organism: Engystomops pustulosus; assembly: GCF_040894005.1. Lineage (NCBI taxonomy): Eukaryota > Metazoa > Chordata > Amphibia > Anura > Leptodactylidae > Engystomops > Engystomops pustulosus. Next base: position 31,637,323 of record NC_092412.1, read on the forward strand.
TTAATTAATTCATGGGGCAGGGGGATGTATATTCTTAATTAACGGAGCCTGGCTGTCACAGTTGACACAAGTTTGTGGGGCTGTATATTAATTCATGGAGCAACTGTATGAAAAAATGCATTTGTGTCACTTTATTGTGTGTTCAGTTTTTATAGGTTTTATTGTATTTTAATACATTGTCAAAAATGAAAACTTTTTCATACTATGGTGTAGGAGCTGTGTGTGGTGTCATCTTTTACGAGATGAGCTGATGTTTTCATCGCTACCATTTTGAGGACTGTGTCACTTTTTGATCACTTTTTGTAAAAATTTTTATGTGATGTAAAATGGTGTAAAAGTGGCATTTTGGATACTTTGGCACTATCTTCCATTATGGGGTTCACTGTCAGGAATAACCGTTTTTATATTTCGATCAGACATTTTGAGACGCAGTGATGCCTGTTTTTAGGATTTTTACTGTTTACTCAGTTATATATCAGTTGTAAATTAATCCTAGATGGCCTGATCACTCCCACCACATACTGCAATGCTACTGTATTGCAGTATATGGCATTTTTACATAGGATTCGTTACAATGTGTACATGTACGGTGTAGAGCGCTAAGAGGTTAATTCTTGGACCAGCGGACTATTTATTCATTAATTTGTGTGTTTTTAATGCCGCCACATGAGTTTACTGCTAAGGGGCCCACTGAGGCTCTGTCGCCCAAGGGCCCACTGATTCCTGGAGCCGGCCCTGATCACATGACCAGGGGTATAATGAGCTATGGACCTGTGTGACATCACATGACCAGTGATATAACGAGCCGTGCACCTGTAAGACATCACATGACCTTGGATATAACGAGCCGTGCATTTGTGTGACATCACATTACCAGGGATATAACGAGCTGTGCACCTGTGTGACATTACATGACCAGGGATATAACGAGCCGTGCACTTGTGTGACTTCACATGACCAGGGATATAACGAGCCGTGCACCTGTGTGACATCACATGAGCAAGGATATATAACGAGCCATGCTCCTGTAAGACATCACATGACCAGGGATCACGTGCGCTGAGAGACCATGTACTCACTGCACCGTGGCCTGGGGTCATAGACCTCTAAGGGGCCGTGATAGAGCTGCATATTGTGTGCCCATGTTAGAGTCCCCATAGGGTCACATACATGGGGTGTTAACATAGCAAAAAACCCTTAAATAGGAACAAGAAAAAACTAAAAAGAAAAAGTTAAAGTTCATAGTATCATAGTATATAAGGCTGGAAAAAGACCCAAGTCCATCAAGTCCAACCTTTAAGAATTAAATAAATATGTTATCCCCATAACCCGTGATATTTTTGCTCTCCAGAAAGGCATCCAGGCCTCTCTTGAACATGTACTAAAAGTAGGGGAAAAAAAAACAAAACAAAGGCAAACAAGAGGACGGCGCCTCGTGTGATACTGTGAGGATAAGGAGAAAGAGGTACGTATGGTATCCAATGGACCCACGCAGAAAAAATAGGGGGGGTATGTAGGAAGTGACCCCCCCCTAGAGGTGTGCTCACCTTATTATAAAGTTAATGCGCTTTTAAAGTATCTGTAAGCTGCCCTTCAGCGTGCTGGTGTTTAACCTAAGTTAAACCAGTGATCCAATAGACAGAAGGGGTGGTTTAGAAAACCAAAAGAGGGCTGGAACAGCGCTATTCGGACAAGGGTCTTCAAGAAGGTTAAAATGCTTTATTCCATAGTAGACGCGTTTCGGGCTAATCAGCACTTCTTCAAGTACAATTGGATAAAATAGGAGGTGATTTTCAGCGGCAGCTTAATCCGCCAAACCATTGGCATTCCAAACCATTCCATAGTAGACGCGTTTCGGGCTAATCAGCCCTTCTTCAAGTACAATTGGATAAAATAGGAGGTGATTTTCAGCGGCAGCAATGGTTTGGCGGATTAAGCTGCCGCTGAAAATCACCTCCTATTTTATCCAATTGTACTTGAAGAAGGGCTGATTAGCCCGAAATGCGTCTACTATGGAATAAAGCATTTTAACCTTCTTGAAGACCTTTGTCCGAATAGCGCCATTCCAGCCCTCTTTTGGTTTTCTAAACCACCCCTTCTGTCTCTTGAACATGTGCATAGAGTCCGCCATAACAACCTCCTGCGGCAGAGAGTTCCATAGTCTCACTGCTCTTACAGTAAAGAACCTTTGTCTATGGTGATGGTAGAATCGCCTCTCCTCTAGGTGTAGATGATGCCCCCTTGTCCTGGTCACAGGCCGAGGTATAAAAAGATCTTTGGAGAGATCCTTGTACTGTCCGTTCAGGTATTTGTACATTGTAATGAGGTCTCCCCTCAGTCGTCTTTTTTCTAAACTGAATAATCCCAAATTTTGCAGTCTGTCATTGAATTCCAATCCCCCCATTCCCCTAATAATCCTGGTTGCTCTCCTCTGCACCCGTTCCAGCTCTACTATATCCTTTTTATACACTGGTGCCCAAAACTGTACACAATATTCCATGTGTGGTCTGACCAGAGATTTGTATAAGGGCAAAACTATGTCTTTATCATGAGAATCTATTCCTCTCTTGATACATCCCATTATTTTATTTGCTTTAGCAGCAGTCGTCTGGCTCTAGTCACTAAAATTAAGTTTACCATCCACCAATACCCCCAAGTCCTTTTCAGCTCCAGTTTTACCAAGTAATTGACCGTTTAGAACATAATTATACTTTTTGTTTCCATGGCCCAAGTGCATAACTTTACATTTATCTACATTAAACCTTATCAACCATTTCTCTGCCCATCCCTCAAGCTTCCACAAATCCCTCTGTAATGCTAAACTATCGACCTCAGTATTTATTACTTTACACAGCTTAGTATCATCTGCAAATATTGAAATTTGACTGTGTAAACCCACTACAAGGTCATTAATAAAAATATTAAAAAGAAGTGGCCCCAATACTGACCCCTGAGGCACTCCACTGGTAACATCAACCCAATCTGAGAATGTGCCATTAATGACCACCCTCTGTTTTCTATCACTAAGCCAATTACTTACCCAAATACACAGATTTTCTCCTATTCCCAGCAGTCTCATTTTGTATACCAACCTTTTATGTGGCACGGTGTCAAATGCGCCATTCCTGTGGAACATAACCAGTCCTCAGTGAATCTTCAAATATTAAAAATAACGGTCTGTCTATCACGGTACATAATTCATGCAGAACCTGGGGGTGTATGCCATCTGGCCCCGGTGATTTATTTATCTTAGTGGTTGCGAGGTGGCGCCGTACCTCTTCCTGGGTTAAACTGTTGACATTCCAAAAAGAATTTACATTATTCCTCATTGTGTCTTCCACCAGGGGATTTTCCTGGGTAAAGACAGTTGAGAAGGCGACATTAAAAGAAACAACAACAAAGATGCTTCACTATAATAAATATATTGGAAAACTGTATAACTCTTCATTACACAATCATCTGCTGAACGTGGACAACCCCTTTAATTCTTTTACGCTCTGTGGCTAGTGAACATAAAGCAAATGTCTTCAGCTGCTCCACTGAAGATTGTGCCTTCTACAGTATCCAGGCACTGAAGAGTTAAATCACATTTCATTCGGTCCCTTTACAACTAGAATCAGGTAATAATTCACAAAAGTACCAAAAATTCTCAAAACATAGCATCAAGGACCCGGAGTTTATAATTGTACACCAGAACCTTTCAGCTCTGACCTGGCAAATATAGGAAATCCAAGAGAAGCAGAATCAAAAAGCTTTTTTTAAATTGGTTACAAATTGTACAATAATTTAGAGAAAATGCCGCATGGAGGGGCGATATTATAAGTTTCCAGAACTGGCCACCTGGCAAATGCCTCTATGAGAAGCTGGCAGCGGGCAGCAGCGCCATTTACATTACCACTGCTATTAGAGCTTCTTATGGAGAGAATAATTGCAGGCTACAGTATTGCACTTGGCAAATAGTCACAGATTTGTGGGGTTTTTAGTGATTTTTTTGCTAAAATGCCAACATTCCAAAATCCGTATATGGAACAACTAGAGACAGATGGCATTTCTATCAAAAAAAGGGTATAATCTGATATAATGTGGGTGGTGGATATAAGGTACAATCAGTCGTTTATAACCTTTTTATGAAGAGGTTGTGAAGAGTTAGATTTTTTCAAAAGAATTCAAAAACTTTCATCTAGACTACTGTAACTCCCTACTAATCGGTCTTCCACTCACTAAACTCTCTCCTCTACAATCTATTCCTAATGCAGCAGCCAGGCTCGTCTTTCAGGCCAAACGCTACACGGATGCCTCCAGTCTGTGCCAATTAAAGCACTGGTTGCCCAGTTAAAATATTAACCCTCATCCACATAGCTCTGCATAACGCTGCACTTCTTTACCTCTCCTTTCTCATCTCAGTTTATCACTCAACCCGTGCACTTTGATCTGCCAGTCATCTTAGATTAATACCTTAATTCATACCTCTTACTCACGTCTTCGGGACTCTCCCAAGCTGCACCAATTCTCTGGAATGCTCTTCCCCAGACTTATACCCAAACTCCAAAGTTTCAAACATGCTCTTACAGTAAAACCTATATCTTTAGGCAGGGTTTTCAACTCAACTCTTTGCCATCCTGCCATCTGTTATTTGGCAAACACCAGATACCAGGCTTCTCTGCAGTCACATCTGACTTTGTATATAAGATGTGGCTGATGACCGGTTCAAGCAGAAGCATCTCTATTTACTTAATTATTTTATACTGTTCCCTTATAAAGAATGGCTACAAAGTAGTCCAGCTATCTCTCTGAGGTCCCTGTTCATAGCCAGTGTATTGAATCCCTCTCCTGATATTCAGGTTCACAGTGTCATAGTAGATAAAGTTAAATTTAGAAACTGGTCCATCAAGTCCAACCTATCGTCCTACAGTTTTAATGTACAGAGAGGATTCTGGATCCCTGACCTGGTCAGGAACCTGTTATTGATCAATCTATGTTGGGTTCTGCAGGATAACATTGTGAAGTGGTATGCTTCATCTCCCTGAGGTCAGTGGTACCAGGTCCCTTGAATGAAGATGCAGATCCATCAAGTTTAACCTATAATCACACAGTTTTAATATACAGGGAGGGCTAGGAACCTGGCATTGCCCAATCTATGTTGGGTTCTGTGGGATAACATTATGAAGTTTTATGCCTTATCTCCCTGTGGTCAGAGGTAACAGATCACTTCAATGTAAACACAGGTCCATCAAGTCCAACCTATAATCCTACAGTGTTGATCTAAAGGAAGGGTTCTGAAATTCTGACCTGGTCTGAGACTTCATTATTTCCTAATCAAAGGTGGGTTCAGCAGGATGACTATGGGAAGCTGTCCACGTTATTCTCATGAGGTCTTTTCTCATGGCCAGTGGTACCAGGACCGTGTTCTCCAATCCACGACCCTTGAACTCCGATCTAGTATTCTTGAGACATTCAAGTAGGACCAATCCCAAAAGTTTAGCTTTTGCCAAATTCCAAAATTTTGGGGAAGTTTGTAACCATTTCAATTGGTGCCCAATCAAATCACTTATCTCTAATTGGAAGCCTCCATTAATCCCCAGACTGTTTTGCCAAAATCCAAAATTTTGGGGAAGTTCGTAACAATTTCAATTGCTTCCCAATCAAATCACTTATCTCTAATTGGAAGCCTCCATTAATCCCCTGAGTGTTGTTTAATTCTTTCACTTCTATTTTCGGATGCAGCTTGTTTCCCATGGCTATGATGGATTGAACCAAAATCCAGTAGTAGTAGAAACCTAGACTCAGGCCAATGGTCCGAATGACATTGCAGAAGGAAGCTCTCATGTGTGGCATGTTGCTCTTCTCTTTCACGCTCGTTCACCTGGAGCTATTATATCACCGCTTGTAAAATGATTGACATGACAAAATGGACTGTGTTTGCCCACGGAGCGTAGTCATGAGCCCGCGCTTCATTACTCCGATAAAATCTCAGCCCTCAGTTCTATTGCCACATTGATGAACATCTCTTCCCTCCTATGTATTGTACTCCGAGGATCTTATCATTAGTAACCTACTGCTACCTCCCGAAACGTGCATTATTCTAGCGTCACCACTGACAGGTTAATCTTTTCATTTTCCCATTTTATTCTATACGTAAAAAGATATGGATTTAACTTATCCGACTATTTCCTAATCAGGGTTTTCTTCAGAGTTGGCACAATGTAATGCTATGAGCATATCTCAATTATTATTGCAGACAATAGCTAATCACATTGCCATCACACATCTCCCTGCACTTGGATTATTAAAATCTATATTTCACGTTAAGCTCCATGTGTGCGAGATTACTTTCCGAGGAGCGCTGCACCTGTAATAAATATCTCCTATCAGTTATCCTCTGAAATACTAGTGCTGTCAGAGATTAAAATTCATGCTGAGAATTCATAAGTGCAATACGCTTTGTAAATGGAGGCTAAGCGGGTAATACTTGACCCATATTTTTCTTTCGATGAGATGTCCGCGGCTTACTCCGCACCGATACATTTAGGGATAAATATGGTATTGCACAAAGCCATTTTGGAGCAAGACACCGGGAAGATTTTGCTTTTTGTTTCGGATTTCGGTGTTAGCAGGTGTCAACGATGTTATGTATGGCAGGAAATCTCCGTGAGTGCAGTGGAAGTGGAATGGCACCAGATGGTGGTTTACAATATTGCAAATGCTTTCCATGTATCTTATAGTAGAACGGTATAAAAGCTATTCAATGTAGACCTGTGGTCGAAACACAACTTTCCATCCCTGCACTTACTGTTTTGCAGTACAGCCTCTGTTCGCCAAACTTCTTGATCTTAAACTTGAACAGGGTAAGCACATTCGCTTGTTTCACCACATATGGAATTGTTGGCCCATATTTACTTAGAACAGTGAAGTGCCAGATGAATTAATCTGGCGTCCTTTGCACTGCCCCGACAGAGTGCACCATTTTTTTTGTTGCACTTTTAACATGGGGCATGCAACACATTTTTGTTGAACTTTGCATGTTAAATGTGGCGCATGGTCCGACTGAGCACCCAAAAACCTATTTCAGTGCAGAATTTTGTGTTTCACATATGTGGCTTGGACACAAGCAGTTTGCACATGAAAGAGCGTGTAAAGTCCGACGGACAGCGGCTTTCGTTAATCTGGGCCATCTTGTACAGTTTTGGACACCAATGTTTAAAAAGGACATAGTACAACTGGAATGGGTGCAGGGAGAGCAACCAAGATTTTTAGGTGAATGGGGGAATGTACAGATCCCTGAACGGACAGTACAAGGATCTCTCCAAAGATCTTTTTATATCTAGGCCTGTGACCAGGACAAGCGGTCATCCTCTACACCTAGAGTAGAGTCTTTTCTATCATCACCATAGACAGGGAGCATCCTCTACACCTAGAGGAGAGGGGGTTCTACCATCACCATAGACAGGGGGCATTCTCCACACCTAGAGGAGAGGTGGTTCTACCATCACCATAGACAGGGGGCATCCTCCACACCTAGAGGAGAGGTGGTGCTACCATTGAAATAGACAGGGAGCATCCTCTACACCTAGAGAAGAGGAGGTTCTACCACCACCATAGACAGGGGGCCTCCTCTACACCTAGAGAAGGTTCAAACATCACCATAGACAGGGGGCATCCTCTACACCTAGAGGAGAGGTGGTTCTACCATCATCATAGACAGGGGGCATCCTCTACACCTAGAGGAGAAGTGGTTCTACCATCACCATAGACAGGGGGCATTCTCTACACCTAGAGGAGAGGTGGTTCTACCATCACCATAGACAAGGGGCATCCTCTACACCTAGAGGAGAGGTGGTTATACCATCACTATAGACAGGGGGCATCCCCTACACCTAGAGGAGAGGTGGTTCTACCATCACCATAGACAGAGATTCCTTACTGTAAGAGCAGTGAGATTATAGAAATTTGACTTGTTATGGGTAAAAAACACTTATCTAATCTTATAGGTTGGACTAGCACCCACAGCTTTTGGACCAGCATCTTTTTCCAACCTTATATACCATGATACTATGATATATAAGGGTCACCTATAGTGTACTTACCCTCTTAAAGGGAACCTACCACCACAAATCTACCTATAAAGGTAGATTGGGTGGTAGGTGGATCAATGGGACGCGAGGATAGCCCTTTTAAGGGCTAATCCTCACGTCCCCACACTTTTTTGTTAACTTTTATTAGACATTTATGCAAATTTACTAATGCGGCTACTGGGGCGTGGAGTAGCCGGATCTGAGGTTACACGAGGCGGCTACTCCAATCCCCGGTAGCCTCTTTTCCCCTCCTACTCACCCATCTTCGGCGCACAGCTACCCATAACAATGCCCTCGTCCGGCGATCCTGCCGTCTGCGCATGCGCGGAAGAGCAGGCCCGCGCCTGTTTCGGAGCAGTGACCGCGCAGGCGCGGGCCTGCTCTTCTGCGCATGCGCAGACGGCAGGATCGCCGGAGGAGGGGAAAAGAGGCTACCGGGGCGTGGAGTAGCCGCCTCGTGTAACCTCAGAAGCGGCTACTCCACGCCCCAGTAGCCGCATAAGTAAATTTGCATAAATGTCTAATAAAAGTTAACAAAAAAGTGTGGGGACGTGAGGATTAGCCCTTAAAGGGCTATCCTCACGTCCCATTGATCCACCTACCACCCAATCTACCTTTATAGGTAGATTTGTGGTGGTAGGTTCCCTTTAAAGTTCATCATTAGCTGCTGGCAGCCATGGGTTACTAGGAAGACCTATGAGTTTTCATACATTCATTATCTTCTGAACTAATTGTCTCCATAAAACTAAATTTCAGAACAAATTCCAGTATTTGGCGACGTTTTGGCATTGACAGGGTTACTCCACAAAACGATGGCGCTATCTAGACTGAACCTATAAATGAACTTAATAAAATAGACTGCAATCTCATTCATCCTGGCACCGGATCCTGCCCTCCACAAAGACATGTGCTGCTCATACATGGTCTGCTGGCTGCATCATCACACTGCCATCTGCGGGCATGGCTAGGTGCCTGCTCTGAAGGTGGCATGGCATTTTATTACTGATCTATCTGTAGCAGCCAAAATAAGAGGTAGAGATGAGCACCGGGCACAATAGCATATTTCTAATGCCATCTGTGCTCCTTTCCTGAAGACTATAACAAATACACTGTCGTGTCTGAAAAATGCCTTGTAATTTCGGAAACCGTGTCAGCGAAACTCACTCATATGTTTATCGGCTTATCAGTATCGCATATATAAACGCGTTATATGTTGAGTATATTTTATCATTTGGTACCTGACCGGCCCCATGTCTTATGCATAACAGTAAATTTGTTCCTCGATCCGGCCTGACTATGTGGTGATATGTTTTCTTCGATGTTCTGCTCCATTATTCGCACAATACTTGATCTTATCTTCTCTTACAGTGTTCCTCATGTCAATCTTTCATATCTTCATTCTATTTCCCTGTATCCTTCCACTTTCCCTTTCTATTCACCTCTCATTTCCCTTTTCATTCCTCTTCTTTGTACCTTTCCCTTCTCCTATTTTCACCCCTTTCCTTCCATTTTCTAAATCTTCCAAGTTCTTCCCCATTCCCTGCCCTCTCTTCTCTTGTCCTTCTCTTATCCCTTGTACTTTTTTTCCTTTCCTACTAATTTATTTTTATTTTTGTTTTCCCCTTTGTTTCCTCATCTCCTTTCCTCTCTCTACTTTATACTTTCACTTCCCCTTTTCTCTGTCTCCTTTTTTCTCGTTCTCTCCCTTTCACTTCTCTTTTCATGTTTCTTTTCTTTTCCCTTTCTTCTCTCTCATTAGTTTTTCTCCCACCCTTGTTTTGCCTTTATTTTCCCCTTTCCTACTTTCTCTTTTCATTCACTGCATTTCCTTCTCTTTTCCTGTTACTTCCCCTTCCCAATACATTTGCCTTCCTTTACCCCTACCTTTCTTTCTCCCTTCTTTTTTGCCTTTCCTTTGACTCTTCTGCTGTTTTTTTTCCAGTTCCCATGTCTTTGTGCTCTTCTATGCCACCTATTGTTTTTCTCTTTGTATCTAAGTCTTTTCTCTATCAGTTGACCAAAAAAACATTATCCTGTGATGTTAAATGCTTTTGTGTAAAAAATACAAAAGTGCTTAAGGAATGATACCATCCAATGGGCTGTCTTCCCCATTCTGTTCCCTTTTACCTCACTTTTGCTTTTCTATCCCAATTTCCTTTTCCATGCACCCCCCTGGTAATGTTTCTGTTCCCGCTCCCTTTGCTTTATACCTATGTTCCTCTTTTCTCTCTCATCAAATTTTCCTTTCTTTTTTTTTCTTTTTTTTACAATTTCCTCTTTCTTTTCTTTTCCTTTTCTATATTTCCTTTCCATCTCTGTGTCCCTTCAGACGTAGCATGGCATGAGGCAAGAAATTATGTTTTTTTTCTTTAACCCATTTTGTGCCCTGTGTAATCTTTTTCCTATTCAAAGGGAAAATGTACCAAAATCTTTTATTTAAAAAACAACTCTTTAGGTGCTGCCAGAGGTTTAGTTAGTCAGACCAGAGCAGTAATATGTCTTCTAACTTTAACTACCCTTCAAAATCTTTCAAGGGATCTTCAAGCAACAGAAGATTCGATTTGACCATTTAGCCATTGCCAACTGGAAGCACTTTGGGAATTTATTATTTTTTCTCTTATTATGTTACTTCCATTTGGGTTTATTTCAACCATTGACAACTTCTCCAATGAAATAGATGGTCAAAACTCCAAATTTCTAAGCTAACATGCCAGGCCTTATTGATTTTGTGAAAGTCCCATTGATTTGGCATCTGTCTCACTTACACATATTGTCAGAAGTTCTGGAGTCTCGCTGTTAAAGACTCCGGACTACAGCTTTACTTAAAGGCATCACTTTGTCTATGATGGAAGGTTAAAGTTGTCAATGAAGTCTGACACTAGATCCCATTTTACTGACTCATGAAATGCCAATGGTCTAATGATGTGAATCAATATTAAGAAGATACTAAATAAAATGCAAAAACAGAGAATAGAAATTTAACCTAAAATGCTTTTTTATTACTACACAAATGTTTGTTTTCCTTGTAGTAGAGTAGAGATAGCGTTGTATCTGGTACTACACCCACATATGCCATGTTTCTAGTTTGTGAAGTATTTAGTCTGGCTAATTATAAATGGCCATTAGCGGCACGCTGAGCGGTTATTAAGATTTTAACAGAACTCCATTCCTCCGAGACGCCGATGTAGAAACAAGTATTTCACTGTAATGTAACGTCAACTGCTAAGGTTAAAGAGTTTCGAGTGAGTGATAGAACAAACAAATGCGGAATCCAAATACTAAATCGAGGAGTACAAATAGATGATGTGGTTAAGGGTGTGAGTAGGATGTTTTATCGGTATATTAACCTTCAAGGGAATCTGTCATTAAGATAATCGTTGCGGAACTACCACCAATGTCATATAAGGCTACGCACATACAGTAAGGATACACTTGAGCTTTGGAGCAGTTTCGGTGGTAGCCCGGGGCCCAAGCCTTCTACTGGGCCCATGGCCTCCCAAACCACCCCCAAATGTTAGAGTGAGAAGGGCCTTCACCCATGAAATCTTTGTACATCTATTCCTGCTCTCAATACACAGTACTGCTACGTAACATAAACATTACCGCTCACCCTCTTGTGATGGATGTGGACACCTCCAAAATAAGGCAGGCAATAAGATGCTGAAGCACTGCACCACTGGCATGGGGAGCCTTGGGATGTAACTGCGGAAACCCTTTAAATGGGTTGAAAAACATGGCTGCTTTCTTGCTAATTTTCAATAGGTATCGGTGCACATCAGGTATAACGGTGGGTGCTTTTGGATTAGGGATCCAACCCCAAAATATTTATGCAGAAATCCAAGCACTCCAGTATGCTGAAAAGGGTTTTTTAATAGCACATACGGCCAAAAATATTTTCGTGAACGTTTTCGGCAACACTGTAGGCCAGTGGGATAGCAGGAGACAAAGCAGCTGATTGGCGCCTTGGGCTAGTACTGCTGTACTCCAAGGAATGGCGCTTACTTTCTGCATATATGCTTTCTTGCTAAATCAGATCCTCCCTTGACCATGGATAGTGTGCAGTCCTGCAACTAAGCTCTATTCAGAACTACAATTCCAGCACCAACCATGGTCAAGTTTGAAGGTGTTTTTGGAAAGCACCCATGATTTTCAGCCTCCGGACAACCTCTTTAAAGGGAACCTGTCATCAGATATTGACCTAATAAACCACTTACAGTTTGTTGTAAAGCAGCTGAGAAGCTTCTAGATGATGTTTCTTTCATGGCCTGGTGTGGTGGCATCATCCAGAAAATTAACTTTAAAGTGGGATGTAAATTGGTTTTATGAAGTCAAGGAGGCGGAGAGTTTAACACTGAAGTCAAGCTTTCCCTACGTAAATTGCCCCCTTTACTGTAATTGATGATCCAGGGGACATCATTGACCAGATCTCCTGAAGTCCGGTGCATGATGTCAATCACGTGGGAGGAGGTGTTCAGAGGCAGGGAAGCCTGACTTCAATGTTAAACTCTCTGCCTCAATGACTTTATACATCTAACTTCAAAGTTGATCTTCTGGATGATACCACAAGCCGGGCCATGAAAGAAACATCATCTAGAAGCTATTTAACTGCTTCACAACATCCTGGTATTGGTATATTAGGCCAATTTCTAATGACAGGTTTCCTTTAAGTCAAGCTCTCTGTTCCTCAGAAAGCCCCCCTACACTGTAATTGAGGATCTTTCATTCAGAGAACTAACCCTATATCTTGACATCAAATGCATGATGTCAATCACAGAGGAGGAGGCGTTTAGAGCTCTCCACCTTGACTTCAGTGCTAAACTCTCCTCCTCCTTGACTTTATCCAACCAATTTACAGCTCACTTGAAAGCTGTTTTTCGTGGATTATGCCACCACACTGGAAAATGAAATAAACACAATCTAGAAGGTGTTACCCTGCTTGACAATATTCTGGTAGTGGTTTTCTAGGCCAATTACAGATGACAGGTTCCTTTAAGGTAGCCTGCACCTACCTACTGGTTAAGCCTGACCATGCCTGTTATGTATCCATCCTAGACTTCACCTTTCCATTACGCTTGTCAACCTCGACATTCTATTCACATATCAATCTGAACTTTATACAGTGTTAATAGTGTTTTCTATGTAGAAATTTGGAGAATGATTTTAACACTCTGTTAATGTAGATGCAACAGCAATGGAAATAGCGAGATAATTTACACCTCTGAAGTATGGAAATAAATGTGAAAAATTGTGAAGAAAATATTATTTAAACAGTAGCACATTACCTTGTTTATATTCCATCCTATACGGCACATGCAGCGCATTACACTCATTTCTGACATTGCGGAAATGTATATCTATAGGCACATACATATATTATACTAATATGAACCCATGGAAAAATACATTAGGTCCAGTTATATCTATGGATCAGAAAATATGCTCCTTGACAAAAAATAAAAATAAACCAAAATGTCAGACTGCTTGAACTCTCAGCATGCAGTTGGGAGATATAGGCAGGTTCTATTACAAGAGGAGATGAAAACACAACTGCTAAATTTGAGTTGTATGCTTCTTGGTGACAGATTGTTGACTGCTAGAGACATTTGCTCAGTGTACAAGCTTTCGAGAGAGGGTTCTTCTTCAGATTGAGACAAGCGTGATGGTTGACTTGACGGAATGGCCATCATCTTGGCAGTTCAGTTCTGACCAACTGCTAGGAGTAGTTGGGAGGAGTTGATACATGAAGCCACGCGCATGCCCAACAAGCTACGGGCAGGCTAGAAATACCACTAGTAGAAAGAATTGTTTGATCCACCAACGGGCAGATCCACTGTCTTATCCAACAGCCAGACGTAGGTGGGCCCTTCGTTACTTAATCCTGTCCTGTCACGGAACCATTTCCATCCATTTAGTGGAAGGTAATTTGGTGAAAAAATGCCAATTATGTGTCCTTTCATTTCCACCTAGCTACAGTTGTATTTATTAGCAGTGTTGTAGTGTAACAGAAGCCTGGGCTGGATGGCAGCCTTGCCAGGGTTCAGATGAATAGGAGCTGAGATGTAGTAGCCTATCAACACAACTAGCTCCTGGTGGCAAAGACTGCACTGCATAGCTGCGGAGACCTGGGAATCCAGGTTAGACTCTTCATGGTCTTATAGGCCATCAATGATGTGCAAGAGCAGTTAAGGACCACCATGGCCAATCAGTATCCTCTGTGATCACATTGGGTGCATATCGGCATAAACAAATGGTTACAACATGTTGTTGCTGGCAACTTGGAAACAAAAACCACCATCACAAGCTAAAATGTCTTTGCTTGATCACCTCTACAGCCGATTCCTATGGAGTCGGGCTGTTAAACCCCAACCTCAGATACTGATCACATATCAGATAATCAGTATCAAAACAGTGATTATCTTACAGGCTTCCACCAATGATGTGCTGGAGTAGCCAAGGACCACAGTAGCCAATCATTAGCTTCAATGGTCAAAATGTTCAAAACTTACCTGTCCCGTTGCGTCCCCCGATCCGGAATGTCTGACGAGGATTCGATTCACTTACAGCGTGCGCCCGATTTCTTGAATGTGTCGCTTCCCCGCTCAGGTCCGCCGGAGTTCACCATCTTCTTCCCGGTGCATGTGAGTGCTGATCTTGCGACACAATTTGAATTTTAAATTCCGAGGTTTGTACGAATCAGTCGGGTTGTCCGACGGCCACGCCCCCTGATTTGTGTCGCAAGCAAGCCGGCGCCGATGAACCACACTCTGATCGCGTGCGCGGAAATATTCAGGAAACCCGACGGAAATGCGTCCGGCGGACCCGTAGTAAATGAGCCCGAATATGTACCAGCCAGCATCACCAAGTGGCTACAATGTATCATTGCTAAAAGCTTGGAAACAAAGACCAAAACTTCTCTGCTGGATCGGGGGGTGACTAAAGTTTTGTAATATTTGTTAATTTTTTTAAATACGTCCTTCAAACTGTTTTTCATTATTACAGTCATGCCCTCGATGGCCTCCGTAGAGCACATTATCCTCTTAGAATCCCACTACAATACAATATAATAAATGGCCATATTGACTTCGTCAACTCAATTTAGTAATAGACGGGATTTTTTTTAATCTCATCTAATCCTCCAGCCGGACGAGAGAGACGTTTATGTACATATGAGAGTAATGACTCCCAGACGTTCATTTTTACATAGATTTTCCTGTTTCAATTCACCTCTGTGCTAATGCACTTCTCCGAGAAAGATGGAAAAGATACAGATTTTAAAAATACCTAAACCGGCTCCAACCTAATTTCCCGTGGGACTGATAAGACTTGCCATATTTCGTGCTCCTGTTCTTGTTAGTGTGTTATCGGCCCCTGAAATAGAGACACACTTCCATTTCTATCCTCTTTATTCGGGATTGGGAAAGTAGAAGAGCCGCGCTTTTCAATCCATTATGTACCTAAGTAAATAATATGGGATGTTGGGTAGATTTACTCAGTCATTTATTAGAGGTTAAGTGCGGTAATATGCTCTCATTTACTCTCATCTTCTTGTAACTGAAAAGAATCATGGAAATTCACAGCGAATTAAACATCCAGTGTACGAGATTCATAAAGTCAATGTTTTGTCCTTTTTTTATCATTTCTAATTTATATTTTTCATAGATAATTTACAAATAAATTGCACGTGTTCTGAGCTTGAGTTACATCCTGTAGATGCTTTAATTTGATCTAAAAGTATAAAACATACAATAGTTTATGAAACATAAAACGAGCTATTAGCCTCGACAATCATTAGAACTGAGTTTCATCTTGTATCATCACAGTACTTCTGGCTGTAATTGGAATAAGTCAACAAGCTTGTTGTCAAAACCCTGTCTCCTTTTTTTTTTTTTGTTCAATTAAGTTAATGGGGCACATTTAATTAGGCTTTGTGTCACACTTTTTTTTGGACTGTGCCGTTCTTCAATAAGAAAATGGCTTGCACAGGTATTTAAGTTGCGGGTGCGTTGCAATTGTGACGCATGTGACCTGATTTTGGCGCAGCTGCGGTGGCTTCCATGCGACGCAATTTAGGGGGTGTGCCGTCGGACGATCCTACTGATTCAGACTGAGCGCAGGGGACTGAGTGCCCTGACGTGCACCACTAAAAAGAAGGTGAACTCTGTCGGACCGGAGCAAGGAAACGACACATGCAGGATATCGGGCACACAATCTTAGTGAATCGCGGCACAGTGCATTGGAGTCGGACAATGCACTTTCTGTGAACTTCGGTGACTGGGTAAGTAAATGTGGCACATTGTAATTGTGCAGGATTAAAAAAAACTTTTCAACTTTTCAATAAAATAATAAATATAGTACTTACCGTATATTCTTGAGTATTCTCTACTCGGCTTATACTCAGGTATATAAAAAAATAATAATAAACAGAGTACCATTTGGGCTGAGCTGCTCGGGCCGTCGGAATGGTGAGTACTCAGTTTATTTTTTTTACAGGCGAGCTATACGCTACAGGGAGCAGGCTATATACTTCAATGGGCTGGCAGGCTATATTCTTCAAGGTGCTAGCAGGCTATATTCTTCAATGGGCTGGCAGGCTATATTCTTCAAGGGGCTGGCAGGCTATATTCTTCAAGAGCTGGCAGGCTATATACTATAGGGGGGGCAGGCTATATACTAAAGGGGCTGGCAGGCTATATACTACAGGGGGCTGGCAGGCTATATACTACAGGAGTTGGCTATATACTACAGGGGACTGGCAAGCAATATATTACAGGAGGATGGCAGGCTATATACTAGAGGGGCTAGCAGGCTATATACCAGAAGGACTGGCAGGCTATATACTAGAGGGGCTAGCAGGCTATATACTAAAGGGGCTGACAGGCTATATACTAGAGGGGCTGACAGGCTATATACTACAGGGGGCAGGCAGGCTATATACTACAGGGGGCAGACAGACTATAAACTACAGGGGGCTGGCAGGCTATATACTACAAAGGGCTGGCAGGCTATACACTACAGTGGGCTGGCAAGCTATATACTGGGGATGCTGTGACCAATGGATTTCCCACTCTCGGCTTATACTCAAGTCAAAAGGTTTTTCCCAGATTTTGGTGGTACCTTGGCTTATACTCGAGTATATACGGTACCTCTTTGCAGCTCTCCCGCTCATCCTCAGCGCTGCCTTCACTGCTAGGTTTCTGTTTGTATAGCTTGACTGACGATGACATCACAAAGAGCCTGAAACTCCTGCTGTAGCAGTCATGTGGCTGTCAATACCACGTCACTACTGGCCTCTAGAGATAGCAGCTTTTTATTCATTTTTTAAATTCTCAGAACCACATATCAAGTTTTCTTTTATTCCTGGACAATCACTTAATAAGGAGTGCAAAATAGATTGAATTCTGCTGAATTACCTCTCTAACCAGTAGAAATGTGAATGCAGCTCTTTAACCAGCAGAATTGTGAATACAGGTTATGTCCCTCATGTGTTCCATACCCAATAAAGAGATTTATACTGGATTAGCTCTGTAGCCAGCAGAAATGTGGATGCAGCTGTGTAACTAGCAAAATTGTGAATGCAGCTCTTTAACCAGCAGAATTGTGAACGCAAGTTTTGCCCACTTAAAAATAGATATGTGTCCAGCACCCTACAAACAGATAAAATATAATTCTCGATTTGTATACCAAGGCCAATGGTGACATTTGTTTGTATACCGAGGCTGGTGGTGACATCTCTTTGTATACCGCGGCCGGTGGCGACATCAGAAGCTTTGTTAATTTTATTTTTATGATTGATTTCATTGATGCTTTATGGTGGGATGACTAGATAATGGATAATAATAATATGATAATTGGAGCTATCAATGGGTGCACTACCAGCATGCATGTATTGTCAGTAGGGACAAGTAAATACAATGAATTCCACCTTTAAGGATAGACACAACTATATAAAATAGGGGGGCAGCAGCAGGGGTGCAGTCATCTACTACAAAGCCGGATCTGACTCTTATAAGTAGTGTCTCTTCACTCCTGAAGTCAGCATGGGTGTGAGAACCCAAGAAATAACCTGATATATGACTACCGGATGGGGTAGATTGGGCACAATTCTTTAGCTCACCTAATACAGTGGATAGTTTGGGTCACCCCTGGATGCCACTATTGATTAAATGCTGCTTGCAACTTTTCCAGCGGCATTTTAAGAGTTAACGCCAACGATCAGTGCCAGAACCGGTTGCGGCATAAACAGTGGTTGTGGGCTGTACAAACCGGTATTTTGCAGTTCGGGTTTGCTCAATATTAATCTACTGTTAACAGGGGAGTTCTGCTTTTTCAAGGATATATTTCTAGCTGCACACAGCCACCACTAGTGGGAGCTATCAGTGTACAGATTTTTTACAACTAGTATTAAATATAATATTAAGGCTCCTCACCTACAATAGGCCCCATAAATATCTCCTGGCGCATACAGTAGGGCCTTAAGCATACGTCAGTAAATTTATTCCTAGGTGTTGTTCTACACCATTCTACTTTAATATGTCCATCGTAATGCTTTGAAGCAAATAGTTTGAGAATCCTGAGTCAAGGAAATCTCAGGAAACCGTATTTTAATTAAGCGCATCTTTTTTTAAAATGTTTGTTGAAATACGTAATTAATTTAGATCATAGCCGGGCATCGGGGGAGTCGACTTGTAAGTGCATATTAATGTCCTGCTTGCCGGTGATGAGCTGTGCTCGTCCCTGGTGCCTTCAGACAACCTACAATCACAGAAGGATTTCTTATTTTAATGAAAAAAAGTGAATTATTGACTCCGAGCTTGAATGATGAGCTCTGTTCTTACAAGGCTTTATTGTCGAATCACAGCGAGCTTCAATAGACCGTCTAAGAAATTCCACCTCCCGTGTATGAATACTACCCGTTGGCTTTTTGTTATCCTCTATCCATAGCTAAAGCCAAGAGGCGTGACCCTACAAGACGAGTCTGATTATCCTCCAGTAGACCATCTTTGAGTTCATCGATCAGTCATTAACTCTTGCTGTGGCTTTATTTCCTGACAAAAGGCAACCTAATTTCTTATTTTTGGGATAATTTAAATCAAATAATAAAAATGCAAATGATGGATGTCGGAGACAGGAGAAGGATCGGACGGGAACCATGGAAAGCTGTTGAGTACAATTGATATAAAGGATGAAACATGGTTTTACAGAAGCTTTCCAATCATTTTTACTTTTCCTATTCTCTCCTCATATCCATAAGTATACCCCAATATATATAATTCAGCCAGTATTACTATGGTCAGTACCTGTAATAGGATCCTTTCCTTCAGGTGGGCCTTATGATCTCAAGGGGACGCCCACAAATCCCCCAACGTCAACCCCCAGAAACACACACTGTTATGTTCTATTAAGGGGGCCAAGTACAGGCGGTCCCCTACTTAAGGACACCCGACTTAAAGACGACCCCTAGTTACAGACGGACCCCTTTGCCCGCTGTGACCTCTGGTGAAGCTCTCTGGATGCTTTACTATAGTCCCAGGCTGCAATGATCAGCTGTAAGGTGTCTGTAACGAAGCTTTATTGATAATACTTGGTCCCATTACAGCAAAAAATTTTGAAACTCCAATTGTCACTGGGGCAAAAGAAAAAGTTGTCTAGAATTTCAATTATTGTATGTCGACTTACATACAAATTCAACTTAAGAACAAACCTCCGGACCCTATCTTGTACGTAACCCGGGGACTGCCTGTACTCCTAAAATAGTCATTGATGACGATTAGACAGGCTTCTGAAGGATATGATGGCCTCCTTAAAAGGAAACTGTGTGGTCAATTTGGGGAACAAACCACCCACTGGTTCATATTTACTTCAGCGTGTCCACTTTTAACCCTATTAAAGAAATTTGGACTTTGCTCCAGGGAAACAACCAGATCAAAACATCTAGCAGTAATTTTTTTTTCATTGATTTTTTTTTTTATTTCATCAATTGTGTGGTCAATTTTAGGATTAAACCATGCACAGGTTCTTATGGACCATATCTCTGATTCACCATTGGAGCCAAGCTCTAGTATCTCATCCGGGGTGATCATAAGTGTCTGAGAGCAAAACTGTTCTAGTTGTCCATGGCAACCATCAGAGCTCAGCTTTCATTTTCCAACAACTGTTTATAAAAATTTGCTCTGATTGGTTTCCATGGGCAACTAGTACAGTTTTACATTAGACACTTCTGATAAATCTCCCTTGATGGGTTTAAGATATCCCAGAGCTTGGCTACAATGGTGAATCAGAGATATGGTCAGTGGACACGCTGAGGTCCAAAAGAACTTGTGTGTGGTTTAATCCCAAAATTGACCACATAATTGATTAAGTAAAAAAAAAAAAGTTGATAAAAAAAAAATACTGCTAGAGGTTTTGATCTGGTTGTTTCCATGGAGTGAAGTCCAAATTTCTTTGATAGATTAAAAGGCGATAATGATGGACCACTTAAGTTAAACCTGAAGAGCAGCCCTAAGTCAAATCCATTCAGAAGCACTCCACACCCACCGACTGCATATGAAAGAGATTCTCCTTTAAATTTAAAGGAGTTTTATAGTAGACTCTAGGGCAAATTTACTTACCTGGTCCTGTCGCGATCCCCGATTCGGACGGTCCGACAAAGATGAAGTCCGGCCCAAGTTCCTGCATCCGTTGCTTCCCCGCCGAGGTCCGCTGGAGTTCACCTTCTTCTTCCCAGTGCTTGTAAGTGCGTGTCTTGCGACACAATTCGAAATGTTAAATCCCGCGCGTAGTCCGAATTCGTCAGGTTATCCGGCGGCCGTGCCCCCCAATTTGTGTCGAGTGCAAGCCGCCGCCGATGCTCCAAAATCCTCTGTTAAGTGCGATGCAAAACAGAAATTGTCGGGAAACCTGACCAAAATGCGTTCCGTGGACCGTTAGTAAATGAGCCCCTCTGTGCCTAAGATTTTACAAGTCTGATTCCTTCACTTTAGCTTATGGCATTGAGAACATTAACATTTTGTTGATTTTACATCTAAATATAACATTTTTAAGGGTTTCTCTTGGTTAAGTTTACTTTGCACCGTGGTACATTATAAAGATCTGTGAAATAATTATCCACATCTCATAAATAAAAGCTTTTTTTTTTGCCCATAAATATAACAAATTAACCTGTGCTTTCTCTGTCCGCTGCAGGTTCAGCCATGTCTGAAAGCTTTTATGTTAATTATGAGATGTCTTGTACAATCTGAATATTAGTAAATTAATGAATAGACTGAGTGTAGGCATAGAAACCATGGCCTGGAAACACTGCACTGAAGGAGAAAAACATCTTCCACTTAATTGCCTGAGAACAGCTCATTAATAGAACATGTATAAGAAATGTAAGAATTTGGCTTCATTAGATTAAAATAGCATTTCGACTTCCCTCTGGAAACAGGCTCACTCATCCCAATGGTTGAGGTCTGGGGTAACATGGAATCTTTATTCATGACTTCAATCAAGAAATAAGCGGACCTGAACTTCACATGCTCCCTGTGTGACCTAGGCATATTAACACCCCAAGCAACCAGCCATGGCTGCGATTGGCCAAAGGAACATCCCTGGCCAATCAAAGCCATGGTTAGTTGTTGGTGGCGATCTGTCAGTAGGTCTCAGTTATACTCGACGCACCCAAACACCGGACCCAAATGGGAAGTTAGGGTCCACTCTTCTCTACTTATCAAGGCTAAATATTTCTGGTTCTGTTGGTCTACCGATCAAGCTAGTATTATACCGAACCAATGGGGGAGATGTGTCAAGCCAAAATTTCAGACTTTTGGTGTAATTTGCACCAGAAAATGCTTTCTTTAGACCCGTTTTCAACACTTTTCTAACAAAAAGGGGGCGTGGTCTGTGCAAAAGGAGGCATGGTATATCTAAAGGGGCGGAACCTGTCAAAAAAAAGCCAGTGTGCCAAATATTTTTAGGCTTGTGGGGGCACAGTTTAGAACAACTATATGAAGGTGTAAAGAGGAACACAACAGTTTTAAACTGTGACAGAATTTACCATCACAGTGAAAAAATATAGGGCAGCAAAAAAACTAGTGTTATCTGTCTTTGCACTGGCAGAGCCTGCGGCACATTACATCTGCCTCAATATGTCATGACCATGCTTCACATCCATCAGGAAGATAAAATATTGACAGGGTAAAACTTTTAGCACATAGATTAAAACTTGGTAAAATGAGAATGCGAGAAGCTGACCAAGGGTTATCCATATAGGGAGAGGATACACTGGCATATGTCCAGGGTACTCCCTTAGCTCACAAAAATGAGCAAAAAGCAAGAACTACCCTGTGGTGGTGACTTCTAAGGTGCTCAACAAACATGTGATAGTGACAGCATCCCTTCGTAGAGACGAAGCGGCACACCGATGTAGTCACAACTTCACAGCTTGGATGTCACCACATCGTGGAAGTACAACATTGGGGCAGATTTACTTACTCGGTCCATTCGCGATCCAGCGGCGCGTTCTCTACGGTGGATTCGGGTCTTCCGGCGATTCAATAAGGCAGTTCCTCCGTGGTCCGCCGGAGTTCACGATCCTATCCCTGGTGAAGGTAAGCGCTTGTCCAGTGACACTTTTTTTTAAAAAAATGCGGCGGTTCCTCCGAATCCGTCAGGTTTTTTTGTGACCACGCCCCCCCGATTTCCGTCACGTGCATGTCGGCACCGATGCACCACAATCCGATCGCATGCGCCGGGGCAAATCAGGGAAAATCGGCGCTAATCGGAAATATTTGGGTAACACGTCGGGAAAACGCGAATCAGGCCCTTAGTAAATGAACACTGTGTCGTAGTTGTGTATTCAATGGGTTTTCCAGGCCCCCAAAAAAACACAATTGATCTCCATAGACTATTGCCAATTACCTCAATCCACTAGTAATGTGTGTCTGACACACTAAGGACAGAGTTATCTATTTCCTTTCTATGTCTCTAGGTTGGCAGCCAGATGGCATAACTTCATGAAAATTGTAAGGGGTGTTCATATAGGGGATGTCCATAATTTTGTTGGAAACAATTTTGAGCGGTGCTAAACAGCATATAAGGGAGGAGACAAAGTCACCTGCGGTTGTAGTCCCATCACTGGTGATCAGAGATGTTCATTTGCATACACATAAAAATAAGATTTTCTCTTTATTTCCAAATATCTTGGAAACTGGAAAGATATGTGTAACATCCGTACCATCATCATCTTCTGTCCACAGAATGCAACTTAGAAGGTGTTGATTTTCCTCTGTGTGTATTGTGTGTGAACTGTGGTTATTGTTGCCGCTGTATTGGGACTCACCCAGTTCCTCTGCAGCTCAGCTCTGTCCAGTAAATATCTTGTGTGATGGAGTGATGGACCGCAGGTCCAGTCAGCTGCTGGGGGCAACATCCAGGAACTCCTTTATATAAATGCCCAGTTCCATGACACCTTGCAATTTTTACTACTTTCGTGATACCTTTTCCTATTTCTGTTTGCTATCACTCTGCTTTACTGTGCATCTGACCTCTGCCTCATGGTTTGACCATTCTTCTAGTTATTCAATTCTTGTATTTGACCTGATTCTGCCTGACTTCACTTTCCTGTCTGTTATATGTTATCTGCTTCTTTGTGTTTGATCCTCTTTCATGTGCACTGAGTCAGTGTAGGGATTGTTGACCAGAAGTCCCTACTAACCAATAGAGTTTACAAGGTTCGTTAGGTGAGTGACAGGGGTTGTGAGTGAGTCTAGGATCTGCTTAAAGATGCCCTACACAATGCTGTCTTTACTTGTGGGGTTATTTTGAAGTTGTAGACTCCCTTTAAGTGTCATGGAAGTCTTGTGATATTTGGAAACCCCCTCCCCCACCACAATTGCTCCCTACATACCAAATATCTTCTTGTTATATTTTTCAGTAAAACCGTTATCCTAATGTTATTTATGTCTGTATTTCAATTTCATCGGGAAGAGGATAATTAGCACTAAACACATCATAACATATTTATGCTAATATGTACTTTTGATCACCTTGCCCTTCTATGAATCTCTAAGTAGGCATATCATTAGACGCTTCCATTTCGGGGAAGACGCTGTTTGATATGCATCGCTTAACCTTTGCTATTCCACGTCTGTCTGGTCCGTACATTAATATTACACATGTAAGCCACTTGGACTCCACCAGAGATGTTGTAGCTCCTAATCGCTCATGCTCTATTGATTTACCAGTCTTTGTCGCTTCACATGGAGAACAAGTCCATTAAATTGTAGTACAGGGTAATTGTATTGAGACGCTGTCAAATCTTACTTTACAGATGGTAGTAACAGAATTTACATGAGGCTCGCCAAGCTTGATAAGGAGCAACTACAAGAAATGGTCGGAAAATTAAGGAAAATGTATTTCCATGTACAGCGAGACTGGGATGTGTTATATGCATGGGATGGACCAACTTCTACAAAGACATTTTTGGATAGAAAGCCATAATATCCAAAGAAAAACTATTTGCAGATACTGTACTAGACGATTCATTACTTCAGTCAATTAGTCAGAGAGTAGAGGACCATTTGCTATGGAGGAGCTTCGATATCCATTTGTTACTCATCCACTCCACTGATTTCAATGCCAACTGTGTAATGCTCTATTGCCACTGTAGGGGTTTCAAGATCTTCCACAGATTACATATCGCTTCTAGAGGTCTTACTGTGATGGCCAAAGGTTCTTTTAACAATTCTTTATAAAATAATGGGGAGCCAGATCCCTCAGATGATAGACACACCCAATGTCGTCAGGATAGGATGATAGAAACAGGGTCTAAGAAACTCTTCCAAAATGGACAACTCATTTCATATTTTTTTGTGGTTCTGGAGACAGGATCTCAGCATCTTCTAAATTACCTACCTCATACTATAATTACACTTATCATTACGGCCTCAAGACAACATAGAACTCTACAGAGTCCATAAAACCCGATGACCTATTTGGATGTTTTCAGTCCACGGTCAGACCCCACCTCTCAAATTTGTGTATGTGTGATTGTAGTGTGCATATATGAATTTAAAGTTGGTTGTGTTTTAAGGGTGTATGCGTTTTGGTGCACAAAAGTTTGCATATATGAGAATAATATGTTCGCTATGTTTAGACCGAATAAGTCGGGTTGTCCAACAGCCATGCCCCCTGATAAATGCGGCGCAAATCAGAAATAGTTGGGAAACCCAACGGAAATGCAGTAAATGTGTAAATATGCCCCAATGTGTGTGTAATGTATATACATACCTATAGGGGGAGATTTACCAGTGCTTCTATGCCAGCTGCTGGTGTAAAAGCACTGACATAAACGCAATTTTGTGCTATTATGCCACCTCCATGCCATGTCGGCATGGCGGGGCTCAGCTGTCGGTGGAGTGGGGAGGCACAAAGTGTTCCTATGTACTTTCTGAAAACCTGTACAAGGTTTGTCCGCCTATCATACATCGGAGTGTGCTGATAGCACATTGTAATGAAAGGGTTAAAACGAGACAGCCTCGGATCTTCTGATGACATCACGGGGAGCGACGATCCTCGCATGGGCGTCGCCATCTTTTTGAAGCCGCCGGCAGCTTTGTCGGCGACAATGTGCGGGTTGACACCCGCGATCGGTGCTAGCACTGATCACGGGTGTTACCGGTAAGTCTTTACTGCGATATACAGCAAAGACTTACCGGCTATGGAGGAGGCTCAGCTTGTGAGCCCTCCCCATGAACCCGCGGCCGACCCGTGACGTGCCATTACGTCATGGGTCGTGAAAGCGTTAAAGGGTAGATTTATCAAAAGTGACTCAGGTAAAACTGGGTTTCCATGGGCCCTTGAACCCCCGGCCGAAGCCCATGGAAACCAATCACAGATCAGCTTTCATTTAAAAAAAAGCTGTGGGAAAATGAAAACTGATAAATCTATAAACAGCCCAATGTATCCAGCGGCTAAAATGTTTTTATTTATTTGAAGCCCAAAATGACATCCATTTTTATAAAATAATATAATCCATGTATGTATGTATTTGCCATCTTTCAAGGAATACATAAAAAGTACAAATAGTAACAACTTTTTAGCATTATGATTCTTGTCTCTGTGTGTGATGCCGATCGTCTCTGTGATTTTCTAGGCATCGACCTTAAACAATGAGAAGCCTTTAAAGAAAATTCTAACAAATTCTCCGGTAGAAACACAACAATTTTTATTCCGCGGGAAGGGATCTAGTATTTTCCATCTCGCCAGCTCTCACATACGGACGTGAACTAACAATTGCTATGCAGGTTCGATGCAGTCGGGTCAATATATCAAGCAGACTACATTAATGTCCTGCAGCGTCGGTGCTTGAGAATTCTTTAGTATCTTAGGATGAAATTATACGGAAGTTTGATGCATCGGATTCTTAGTTCCAAATGTTAAAACCATTTTTCTGTCCTCTCGTAGTACTTTGCCTTGTGAAAATCTACTAGAAACACATGGGAACCTAAAAACCTATGTTAAAATCTACACTTATGCTTCTTCATATAGTAAAATTTTTGTAAATTGCTATTGGATTTTTAGACTACAAGAAATTGATCTCCTGCCAGGTTACATATTTATTAGATTCCTCTTTCTCTGTTATCAATCTCATGATGCTTCAGCCTAACATCACATAGACAGCTATAAACTGTACAATATTTGCCTGCTGGGAGGACAGTGTGATTATCCTTACCTCCTTAAAATTCAGTCCTGTAGATGGTGCTGTTATCTTCTATATCAGTAGCCTAAAACCTCAAACCCCAAACAAAACATGGAAACAGTGGCAACATGGAAATTTAAGCATGTTATACCACATCTTTCAATCATATCGGCATCCTGAGGAGGGCAATACTGTTGAAAATCGACAGGTAATTCAGATAACTGTTGTAGGATCCTTCCAAGGTCCCCAAGAATTGGGTGCCCCGGAGCAGAAGCTCTGATGATAATCCTCAGTAGCCAAAGATGTGCACTTTAAAATAGCACTGAGCTGTCTGGGAGTTGGGGAGGTCTTGGGTTATGTCTTAGGCCAGGGGTCACATCTCGTTTTTTGGAAATGTTAAATGTATAGATTGACTTGTACTAGCAGACATTGTTGTTTCTTCTGTCTGACCAGTATACATTGGTCCGCTGAAAGAGTTAGGATTGAAAGACGTAGCAAGCTGCTCCCTGCTGCTGAGAGATATGTATGTGCTCAGCGGAGGTAATAGTAGTTTATGGGGAGCGGATGCAAAGTATTGCATCCGGGAGCCTCAGCTGCTGAGCGCATACATCACTAGCGGGAAGGGGGGACCTGATGATGTCACTGTCCATAAAAGGATATTGAACCCACATGACTTGGAGATGGAGCTTCAATGCAAGGCAGTGGAAGGACACTGCTTCCTGGGTGACTGCCACGTGTGATCTAAACTAAAATTTTAATTATTAGAAGTGTTAAACAAGTTACTTTACCCAATCATTCTACTATTTAAAGGAAATCTACCACCAAAATCCATCCTGATAAACCAGGGACACTTACTCATAGACCCAGGCGCCATGACTGTAGTATTCTTATTAATTTGTTATTCTAAAATCAACTTCTTAAATTATGCTAATAAGCCAGAAGGACTCTGGTGGGTATTACCAGAGACCATCTGTGCTGAAGCTTCACAGATTGTTACACTGCTTCACCTAATGTAATCTCACTGCAGCAGCGGACGTTTCAGCAAACAGTGGGACGGGGAAGTGCTCGCACACTCTAATAGCCTGTGAATCTGCAGCACGGAGGGTCCCTGGTAACAACCCAGAGCACTTCATTAGCATAATTTTAAAAATTAAAATTACAGTCACAGTGCCCGGATCTATGAGTAATTGTCCCTGGTTTATCATGCTGGATTTTGATGGTAGATCTTTCTTTTAAAGTTTTCTTCTGGAACATGTATTATAGCAGGAAATAACCTCTTATATGGGCTGGATTCTGGGTCTGAGAAGAACGAGTAGCTCAGCAGGACTGTGGACACTCGGAGATATCCGGGCACATTTGAAACAGTGGTAGTTTATCTTCTCACTTCTACCATCTGTGGTTGTAAGGCACTAAAAAATATTTTGAATTTTTGGGTTGCATTATCCGGTTAAAAAGTTTTAAGTCTTAAGTCTAAGGCTACATTCACACGAACGTATGGAGGACGTATATACGGCCAATATACGTCCCCCATACACTCCTATGGGCGCACGGCACCCTACGGTTGCTATGGAGAGGGGCGGGGGTGAGCTGCGCTCACCTCCTCCTCCTCTCCCCGTGCACTGCCGTTGCCCGCTACGGTACGGTGCGGGCGGGCAACGGCAGTGTGAATGTAGCCTAAAATTAACCTGTGGCATTAAGGAATTTAAGATTTAAAAAATTTTTATGAAGTTTTCGGTTGCAGCACATGAGTTTATTCCAAACAAAAACCGAAGCACAAGCCAGAGATTTATTTTCTGATAGTTGTGTATTTCCTGGGAAGAAGATGATTGAATTCTTTTCATCTGTAGACAAACAGCGGAATTCTGTTCTTCAGAGAATCCCTTACTCAGGGAAAACAAGGGAACGGGTGACTCCATGCTTGAAAGGACACACCAATTCCTACGCGTGTGACTCATTCAGTATCTCTCCACAATATGGACTTATCAATCCACATAAAACCCGCCTGCCAATACTTAACTTCCCGCAATACTGTGAGGAATAATATCATTCATCTTCCACCTACACTTGGTGCAACGATGACTGATGTGTAGCTTTCATGATTTCTATATGTGAGACACTTCCAGAGGAAGCCGCGAGGATTGGAAGACATAATAGGACAGTTTTAAGTTTTTCAAGAACAAAAGAAAAATCTTCTAAATGTTACATGTATAGGGGCTGCTGTTTTTTGCAACATGGACATTTCACTTTTGACTCCGTGTCCGTCCCCTGAATAAAGTAGTTCCATACATATGGGATAAAATCCCAGCATTAAAGGTTTTTCCCGCTAAACAAGTTAGGTCCTATCCTGTGGATAGGGCACAAATTGCTGATCGGTGAGGGTCTCAGTGAGTTCACTACAAAGGAGCCCACTGGGCCTATTGAAACCTTTAACCAACCCTGCCAATGGGGTCCAATGTACTCAGTTGGACACCTCGTTGCTCCATGAGATGACTGGAGCAGCTGGTTGTGCATGTTCAGACTGCCCCGGAAAAACACTCTGCAATCTCACTCAGCTCCATAGAGATGAATGGAGCAGTCCGACCATGCGTGACCGGTGCTCTGGTCATCTTGGGGATCGATGAGGGGTCTGAATGGGGTACATGGTTCTCATGATCTGTGGGGGCTCCCTCACTGATGCTCCCATTGATTAGCAAGTAAGCCTCTACCCTCAGGAATGGGCCTAACTTGTTTTGTAGGAAAACCCCTTTAAGTAAAGCACCAATCAGAAGCTGAAATAATCACAGTTTACCCCTTTTTAGCCAAATATGTTTGGGAATTTGAGACTGGTGGAAGCCCTTGACCCAGACTAATATATTGGAAGTAGAAAAGGAAAAACAGCACAGCTAGGCTCCAACCATAAATAGAATAGTGCAGCATGGTTTAATTTTTACCCAGCTTCTTCTGTTCTTTGGCTAGATCTGGATATGATGAAGAGGGAGGTTCTCCCCCGAAATGCGTAATCCCTATTTATTTGAAAAAATAAACCCTGTTGCATAATTTATGGTTGGAGTCTATCCCACTTTCTCTTTGTACCACTACTGGATGGGCTCCACTCCAGAGTAAGGACAATGTGCTGCCACTACCATTAAAGGCGTAACTTTAACCTGCACCAGGTAATCCCCACCTATAGGAATCTGGAATACCTGTGGGCTCAACATGATCCATTAAATACTACACTATGGGGCAAATTTACTCACCCGGTCCTGTCGCGATCCCCGATCTGGACGATCCGACGAAGATGAAGTCCGGCGCGATTCACTTAGCTCCTGCATCCATCAGTTCCCCGCTGAGGTCCGTCGTAATTCACCTTCTTCTTCCCGGTCCTTATAAGTGCGCGTCTTGCGATTCGAAATATTAAATCCCGCGCGTAGTCTAAATCTGTCCGGTTGTCTGACGGCCCGCCCCTTGATTTGTGTCGCGTGCAAGCCGGTGCCGATGTGCCAAAATCCGATCGTGTGAGCCAAAATCCCCTATTAAATGCGGCACAAAACGGAAATCGTCCGTAAACCTGAAGAAAATGCGCTCCGCGGACCCTTAGTGTATAGATAAAAAAAGATCATGCCCATTTAGGGGCTCATTTACTATCTATACTATACATGGGCATATAGTAGTATACCCAGCAGTACTAGTATGTAAACCGGGGACTGCCTGTATTTTATAATCCACCACTAAATACATGCCCGTACTGTACTAAATCCAGCTACAATCTTGGAATATAAATCCATATACTAAAAGCATACACAAAGGTCTGGTTACATGTCTATTCCAGGGCCAATGCACAAAGTTTTGCATAACAGATTCCCTTTTAACCCGTCCTATGGTTTGACTTCATACTAAACAGATTACACTGCGCCTCCTTTATTGTAACCAACCCATCAAAAATGAAACGAGCGCAGTCACGCTCGCTAAAACCACCCGCCCCAAACGGCGGCTTTGATCTATATCTGTAAACTTCTTCAATCACGGCAATTTTTTTGATCGATGCTTGACATTATTGTCAAGAAAGTGGAATTGTATTCTTACAGCATAAGTGAAATCGCCATTCATCAGCGTAACAGCAGCTTGAAAACCAGGCAAATGAGACATTAAAATCAAAGGAAACACAGATAATTGACTGGGAATGACATTTCAATACTTAAAATGACTTACTGACAGATGCCTCAAATTTTAGCTGGGAAATGGCTTATAAATCAAATATTTTACTTCCCCCGTATTATTCTTCCCCCGTCAACAGTCTCCTCCCGCGGAGTTAAAGAGCAAACAAACAATAAGAATAATTTTCCGGCGTCGCGCGACGGTTCCTCTTAAACTTTTCATTTGCTTCGGAAAAAATAAATATTTGAAATTCGTCGGAAGTGAATGTGCGGCGGAGCACCTGGAGGATCGGGGGGGAATGTTGCGACATAAAACCCGTCCTCGGATAATTTCCAGGCTTTTATTAAACAGTTCAGCTGATTAGATTCTAATAAACAAACATAAACTAATCTTCTAATTGCTCTATAAAGCGGCTCTGCCCATGGCGCTGGATGGCGGAAGATACAGTCCTGTGAACCGGGGTTAATTGCATTTTTGTCTTCTCCGGAACATGAATAAGCTTATGCTGACTGCGGCATTAATGCGTATTAATGGAACGCCGCGCTTTTTTTTTTCTTATGACCTGCAGTATAATGTAATTCAATAATGGCTCTAACCTCCATCTTTGTGGCAACTATTACCAAACACATTAGCCTTTCCGAACTTTGCCGGTAGAAGTCCTAAATTTTTTCGTACTTTAGAGTCGGACGGGCAAAGAAAGAGTCTTAAGATGTGACTCAACAGAGTGTTTAGTGGGAGCGGGAGAGTAAATTTACATCTCAGAGATTTGGTTCTAAAAATAGCAACGGTTAAGAATGGTGGATAATGTCAGTCAGCTGCCTCGAAAGCCACAGAGATAATGGGGCTCATTTACTAAGGGTCCGGACGCTACACTTTCGTCGGGTTTCCCGAATATTTCTGATTTGCGCAGAATTGCCACGGACAACCCGACGGCTTCGGAAAAAAACGCAGAATTTAAAAAAGAATTTGTGTCACAAGATCACGCACTTACATGCACCGGGACGAAGAAGGTGCATGACCTTAGTGAATCCCAGCAGACCCGAATCCTCGCTGGACAACGCACCGCGGGATCGCAACTGGACCGGGTAAGAAAATGTGCCCCATTGTTGTGTCATGTGATCAGTGTGAGAATATATCAATTCTGAGTAATCACCAGTGTAATAAAATTTTTCATTAAAAGGATTCTCCAGTGACATACAAGATAGGAGCTTGCTGATCGGTATTGGTCTCAGTGATGGGATCCCCACGGATCAGGAGAACGGACGTCCATTGTACCCCCATCATAGCTCAAGATGAAGAGATGAAGAGAGGCTCTGTGCATTGAGGCTAACTTGTATGTCGCTGGAGATCCCCTTTAAAGGGACCGGTCTGTCACCAGATTTTACACCATTAAAATAGCAGCCTTCCTTGTATATGAGTCCCTTTTAGAAGCTGAAATGGGAGCATCATTTCATTATCTTCTCTCAAATCACACCAGGCTTGTTGAAATGGAGATACAGGCAACAAAAGACATTGGCAGGAATTGGATCTTTATCTGTAGCTTACATTCCCAACTACGTCTGTAAGGGAATCTGTCACCAGGATTTCACGTTTCACCTAATGACAGGTTCCCATAGCATTTTTAATACTATTTCCCAATCTGCTATTACACTTAACATTACTATTTTCACTCACTATTTAAAGTTAATTAATGTTTCCTGCCTCCCTGCCAGCAAACTGCATTGAATCACAGAATCATCATCATTATCTGCTCACTGTTCTGCTAGATCTTCTTTTTTCCTTCCGCCTACTCTCTCATGCAAACATGAGCTAACCCTGTGCTGCAAGAAAATCAGATCACATCTGCATGAGGGGAGGGGGAATAGAGTTGTAAGAGCAAAGAGGAGATAATGTTGATGACTCCATGACTTGATTCAGTTTTCTGGCAAGGAGTTTTAAAAGTGAGTGGAAGCAGTAAAGTTAATTATAAATGAAGATTCGGAATTAGTATTAAACTGACTATGGAAACCCTAAGAAAGCCCTATGCTACTGCCTACATTGCCACATCCCTATATATAATCCTTACTCCTAGTGCCGTATGCTACTGCCTACATTGCCACATCCCCATATATAATCCATACTCCTAGTGCCCTTTGTTACATCCATTCCTACTGGTCTTGACTGCTTCCTCCATTGCCACCTGATAACACAGTAATAATTCACTTGGTTTTTCTGTAACGTTATACAGTTTGCAGCCTCTTCTTACCTTCCTCTCCCATAAATTACTGCACATCCTATAAAAAAACTGCTTTTTATGGTTCTCCGAGCAGGTCTCAATGTGAAATGTTATCCAACATATGGTATATAAAGTTTAAAGTAGTTTTAAAGTTTGCTAAATATGGCTCCATATTAGCGGAATGTTTTCGCTTTACGGAGACAATATAGTATAGAAATGTTCCTGTCCGGGAATGTAACGGCCTATGAATAGCGAGCGCAGACAATACAATCAGGTATCGCGCCATATTGTCACACATAAATCTCACACCGGGGATCTTCCACACAACAAAGGGAGCGGCAAAAATCCTCAAGATGTTAATTTACTTTGAAATATATTTAGTACCTCACTCAAGGTTATGTGTATAGATGTCATGGAGGAGACAGAGGACCGGAATAATAGAAAAGAAGAACATAAGAAAAGGCTATTGTAGCGCTTCATCCTTAGAAATAACGATACGTATTTAATGAATAGATATTGTACGTAAATAGCTATAATAGATAGATAGACACAGGGGCGTAACTAGGAGAGACAGGGCCCCATAGCAGTCTTCTCAATGGGGCCCCCTCCCCCTTAAAAAAAATATACATATGGCCACATGTATCACTCAGTTTCAGTTGTTTTTGCGCCTTTTCATTCAGGCGCACCGCTTTTGCGACATTTTTGCGACTAAACGTCAAACTAGCCGCGCAGCAAAAATAACCAGCTTTCCCTCATCTATCTTACCAATCTAGATGTTTTGCTGCGCCTAATGATATTCATCACTTGCAACTTTTTCATTTAGGTGCAAAAACTGTGGCGTTAACTGAGAAGAAAGCACTGAGCCCCTTTGCAGAAGAGCTCATTTCTAGCAGCAGAGCTCAGCCAGACACTGGAACATATAATAGATACATTAGATACACTGCAGACAGGAGCTGCAGACTCTATTTACAGTTCATCATCTTCTATTTACAAAACATTCTGCAAAATCCTGAGCTCAGAGCAAAAGAGAAGAGAACTTTGCAGAATGTTGCAGATACTACAGACAAGTGTCCCCCATGTAATTCTGCACAGTATCACCAGTGTGTCTGAGGGGGATATTGTGCAGAATTACAGGGGTGCAGCAGGAGACCAGCACTGGGGGATCCCCTCCAGGAGAAGCCACTGCTGAGGAGGTCACTGGGTGCTGGGTGTCACACACCTGGGTGCTGCTGTGAGTGTTATCTTCATGCTGGGATGTGGGAGAAGCAGAGAGGAGCTTGTAGCAGGATCACATGTAAGTGCCCGAATCTAACATTGCACCTAAACTGCGCCAAAATTGTGCCTAAACTGTGTTAAAGTAAAGTGATTAATAAGAGGCAGGAAATTACCTTATCGCAGATGATTGTGTCTTGTGATAATTCTGCAAAATAGTGCGCCAGAATTTAGGCGCAACTACTACACTTTAGGCGCACAAAAGTGATAAATGTGGCCCTAAGTAATTACTTATAGAAAGATGGTGTACATAGGGGGGTTTATCACGGCTTGTATGCCTGAATACTGCAGAGGCGGCAATTGCGCTACTCCCCTCTCTTTGCCGGTTGAGCTATAGCCTGCGCCAGACCAAGTTACTCGTAATCCAAGGTTCCTGGTACTGAAAATCACATGACTTTGCTGCCACTTATCTATCTATTATCTATCACATAACTATTTATTTCTTATATTATCTATTATGGTGTGAATTGTGATGATTTGCAGCAGCTGAGGTTTGAGGTTCTGCAGCAGCTGCAGTGTGTATTATGATGCTCTACAGCAGCTGAGGTTTGTATTGTATTGATGTTCTGTAGCAGCTGTATATAATGAGGTTCTACAGCAGCTAAGGTGTGCATTGTGATGTTCTGCAGCAGCTGAGAAGTACATGATGCAGTTTTGCAGCAGCTGAAGTGTGTACGAGTATTAGAATGTTCTGCAGTATCTGGGTTTTGTATTATGAGGTTCTAGAGTATCTGTGGTGTGTATTATGAGGTTCTGCAGCAGCTGAGTTGTGTATTATGAGATTCTGCAGTATCTGAGTTTTGTATTATGAGGTTCTGCAGTATCTATGGTGTGTATTATGATGTTCTGCAGTAGCTGAGGTGTATTATGATGTTCTGCAGCAGCTGAGGTGTGTATTATGAGGTTCTGCAGCAGCTGAGATGTGTATTATGATGGTTTCTAGTAGCTGAAGTGTTTACTATGATGTTCTGCATAAATTCGCACAAGATAACAATGTGTCCCCCTCCCGCGCTGCTTGTGATGTGCTGGGGTGCAGCAGCGCAGTGTGTGACAGATATTTAACACTTCAATGGCGTTTCTTTGCCTCTATTCCAGAGAGCGATTTTCTCCTTGAGTATTTTTGACCACAAAGTCTGAATCCAATCTGCGGATAATATCAGTAGACAGGGAAATCTGCCAGAGAGGGAATCATGGAAGGTGAAGGCTACGGCAGAGTAATGAATCTGACACAATCAAACACAATTCCAATTATGGTTTACAAGAATATGTAATTACCCAAATTAAATAAAAATGTTTCAGCTTCAGCTGAGGGCTTATTCACATGGCCGACTGCGGGGACGTGCATTTGCGGCCGCATGTACATCCCGGCAATAGCGGCATGGCGGGGATCCGGGCCGCACACAGCAAAAAGATAGAGCATCCATGGCGGGCATTGCTTGTCTCCAAGCAATCCCTACGTAAACATCAAGAGCACCCCATTTACCATCCACCCAGGGATCCCTACACCAATATTGGGGTTGCCCCAGGGTGAACTATCACACATCTGCAGCCCCTTCCTCTTTTCTTGCAAATCTACCTGCCGGATACCTGCCCACTGGGACGGGGCCTGTTACTGCGGTACCGAGCTACCGTGACCCAAGTGCTATGCCACTCTCAGCCAGCCCCTCAGGTACCAAAGGGAATCCCAAGCCCAAAAAGGCTAGGCCCCAGGCGGAGGGGAGGTTATGAATGTAGGTCAGGAGGTTATCACCGCTTCAGACTTCTTGGAATACTTCTATCCCATATTGAGTCACTAGACATAGAGAGAGCTGCCTTATTTCTTAGTGTCATAGTTTATATAGTTGAAAAAAGACACATGTCCATCAAGTTCAACCAAGGAAGGGAAGGGATTGGACGAGGAAGGGATTTAGGGGAAACAATTCTATATAATTTAACCATCAATGTTATTTAGGTGTAAAAAGACATCTAGACCCTTCTTGAAGCTCTCTGCTGTCCCTGCTGTGACCAGCGCCTGAGGCAGGCTATTCCACAGATTGACAGTTCTCATAGTAAAAAAGCGCTGTCACCTTATTTAAGGTAGCACCAGAGGTATAGAATGGAAAAAAAACCTTATTTGCACATATTGCGGCAGATTTACTTACCCGGTCCAGTCGCGATCCAGCAGCGCATTCTCCGAAGCTGATTCGGGTTCTGCCAGGATTCACTAAGGTCCACTAGGTGTCGCTGCTGTGCCGAAGTCCGCCGGAATTCACCTTCTCTGTCTCGGTGTATGTGAGTGCTATTTTTGCGACACCAATTTTTAAAAAAAATTCCGCGGCTTTTCTGTATCCGTCGGGTTTTCCGACGCCCCCCCCCCCCATTTCTGTAACGTGAAAGCCAGCGCTGTTGCGCCACAATTCTTTATACTATCGCACCAACATGAGCAGCACTTTGGCGCCATTCTGAAAACTGTGGAGAGATGACTAAGTGCATCTCTGAAACAAGACCTTCTAGGAGTTATCGAGGACTATGATTCGTATCACATGACTTACGTAAATAAAGATAAAATTATAATAATGACAAATATAATAACAAAATAGAACAAAAGGAACTGACGGCTTTCCAACTACTAATGTGCCGTTACCTGGCGCTCGGTGATGATAATAACAGTATTATTGCTGTGTTTGTAGCTGGCCCTAATCTTAGTATTGTTCTAACACTTCATTACCTTAAGAGTAGTAATTGTGCCGCTTTAATTCTGCCATTTCTTGGAATGTCACTGGAATTAATTTGTAATTTGCTGTTAAGGAGGTGTTCTAGCAATTACGCTTCGCATACGTTAACATGTCATTATACGGCCTCCGGATTGCTCAAGCAGGTAATATTTGGGGATACGATATCCATGGAATCAGAGATGGATTTAAAGGGATTGTCTGGACCAGAAAAAAAAATTAGCTTACAGGGGTTGTACCACAAATTTTAGTTAGCCCTTATTGACAGGATAGGGAATAACTAGTTTGTCCGTGGACGCAGTAGTGTCCTGCAGCTCCATTCTATTTTATGGAAGTAGCCAAACTCGGATATCTCTTACCCCTCCTATAGACAGCGAATTGGACTGCGGAGCGCATGCTCATGCTGCCTCTCCACCCATCATTGAGAATTATTCTCCATTCATATGATCAGTAGAGGTCCCAGCACTTGCACCCTTACCAATCTCTAGTTATCCCCTATCCTATGGATAGGGACAACTGAAATACTTAAGACAACCCCTTTAACAGAGGTCAACAGGAATAATCCTTAAAGGAATTCTACCATCAGAATCCGGCATGATAAATCAGGGACAGTTACACAAAGATCCAGGCATCGTGACTGTGGTAATCTTCTTATATTTGTTACCCATGGCCTCCTTCCTTCTAAAATCAACTTTTAAAATTATGCTAATGAGTAATAAGGATTCTGGGGGCATTACCAAAGCCCCCTCCCTTGTGCTGAAGAGGGGGCAAGGGGGGGCACAGTGTAACAGCCTGTGAGGCTGCAGCACAGATAGTCTCTGGTAACACCTTCCAGAGCCCTTCTGCCTCAATAGTATAATTTTAAAAGTTGATTTTAGAAGGAAGAATGTCATAGATAACAGATAATTAGAAGATTACTACAGTCACGGTACCTGGATCTATAAGTAAGTGTCCCTGGTTTATCATGATGAATTTTGATGGTACATTTCCATTAAGATAGGTCATCAATGACTGAACAGTAGAGAGACAACTTAACGATCAGTTTTTGGGCACAGGATAGTCAGCAGAGTGTCCCAAAACAGTACAATCTGACATGTTAGGGTCTGATCACTCGCTCCCCCACCAATGACAAGACTGGGGGTCTCGTTAACCCTGATTGGTCAGACTCCTCCCAATCAGTCTATCCCCTATTTCTAGGATACAAAATTCAACTTTGTACATCCCCTTAAAGTTCTTAACTCTGTGGTTTGCGCTTAGATTACTTTGCACTGTAGAAACGCAACTAAATATTTTATGAAAATCTGCTTCAAAACTTGAATTTTACATATATGTTCATCCACGAAAAAGCTAAAATATGCTCAAAGTCCTGGAAACATGTTTATCACCAATGAAGCAGCTGTGTAATCCTCCTCGCCGAAGCGTAATCACGGCGATGGGTAGAGGAGGATTTCATCATCTCATTTTATTTTCCTCTGCCTCCCGTAGCCCAGATCTAACAGAGGTTGTTGATCGGGTTCTTAAAAAAAAAGATGAAGTATAAAATAATTTTTTTTAAAAAAGTGATTTAAATACAAAAATAAAAGAGACCTGGAGGCGAAATCCAGTTGACGTTTAGTTTCTTTGATCTGAACTTCTGTTTTATGTAGCGAGAGGGAAACTTTGTGCTAAAACTTTCATTTACATCAGAACTCGGGTTGTGTCTTTAGCTTTACATATAATAGATGAGGCTCTGTGCCTTCTGGCCCCTCGCAGCGAAATATTGGATTATATACTACATTTCGTGTAAGAAAAAACATCGGCGGGTCACAAATGGCTTCGGTTACAAGACAGACACAGTCAGTGGTTATGGGAAAGATCAAAAGGAGATCATTATGTGGTGGAAAAAATGTTAGACTCTTCTTCCTGACTCCTATTCCTTATGGTACAAATTCAGTAGAATATTGGGACTTGTTAATAAAACCTTTAGGCAGTTACATATATAGGGGCACATTTACTTACCGGGTCCCTCAGAGTTCCTGAAAGTGCATTGTCCATCTGGAATGCCCTGTGCCGCGATTCATTTTGATTGTACGCCTGATTTCCTGCATCTGTCGCTTCCCCGCTCAGGTCCGCCGGAGTTCACCTTCTTCCTCTTGGTGCATGTGAGTGCTTGGCTTGCGACACCATTTTGAAGTTAAATCCTGCGGTTTGTCCGAATCCGTCGGATCGACTGATGGCCCGCCCTCTGGTTTCTGTCGCATGAAAGCCGCCGCGATTGCGGCAAAATCCGATTGCGCGCGCCAAAAACCCCATTTAAATCCTTGTCCCAGCGCCTCAAAATGGAAATCGTCAAGATGTCCGACGAAAGTGCGGTCCGTGGGGCCCTTAGTAAATGAGCCCCATAGGGTATAATTTATCACAAGTGTCTGAGCAAAATTGTTCTAGTAGCTCACGGCAACCAATCAGAGCTCAGTTTTCATATTTATACAGCAGTTTATAAAATTTAAGCTAAGCCCTGATTGGTTGCCATATGCAACTAAAACAGTCTTAGGCCCCTTTCAATTGCATGTATGCTTGCGCAGATCGTAGTGCGGACAAGCATAAAGCTGCATACAGAAGAGTGGAGGGGTAAGTGCTCCTCAAACCTCAAATAAAAACAGAGAGGCCTGTGCCCTATTACAGCACAATGTAGGACATGTTATATATTTTTCCATGCGCAGTCATGGTGCGATGAGACAGCGTGTGCTCACCGCACCATAGACGAGTATGGGGACCACTATGCGGCCACAAATTTGCAGGCAAAGCAAATCTCCCCCATAGACTCTAATATCTAATAAGCAGGAGGTGAGTTGGTATGTAATGGAAATATTGACACCATGTGGTAGGGTGACCACATCACACACTAAGGCATTTACAGGGGGGATTTGGCACCTAATTATTTTCTGTTGAAGACATTGAGGAGCCAGGGGGTCGGGAAAAAAATTATGCTGCACCACCACTTGACAGTACTTTGATGTGCAGCTCCTGCTACAGCCAGTCAGCACCTGCATGTGTGGCACACTCTCCATTCAACGAGTAGGGGGTCAGTGGACCCCTTATCCCAAAATAGTGCAAGTCCAGATTTGGGACCCACGTTTATCATCTATTTGCATATGTGTCATAAATAGTGTGGATTCACTTGGTATTCCCAAGGAGACAAAATTCTTAAATATACTCAGGATGGAAAAAATTATCTAATTAAATGTTATTAGCAAAAAATGCAGCATTTCACATATATAATTCTAACCTGTCTCCATAAGTCCTGATTTCCTGCATCTGTCGCTTCCCTGCTCAGGTCCGCCGGAGTTCACCATTGCGACACAATTTTGAAGTTAAATCCTGCGGTTTGTCCGAATCTGTCGGCTCGCCCCCCCATTTCTGTTGCATGAAAACCGGCGCGATTATGGCAAAATCCGATCACGCATGCCAAAAACCCCTTTCAAATCGCTGTCCCAGCAGCGCAAAATGGAAATCATCGGGATGTTTGATGAAAGTGCGGTCTGTCGGGCGCTTAGCCATTGAGCCCCATAGGGTATAATTTATCACAAGTGTCTGAGCAAAATTGTTCTTGTAGCTCACGGCAACCAGTCAGAGCTCAGTTTTCATATTTCTACAGCAGTTTATAGAATTTAAGCTGAGCCCTGATTGGTTGCTATATGAAACTAAAACAGTCTATGGCCCTTGCAATCGCATGTATGCTTGCGCAGACCGTAGTGCGGACAAGCATAAAGCTGCATACAGAAGAGTGGAGGGGTAAGTGCTCCTCAAACCTCAAATAAAAACAGAGAGGCCTGTGCCCTATTACAGCACAATGTAGGACATGTTATATATTTTTCCATGCGCAGTCATGGTGCGATGAGACAGCGTGTGCTCACCGCACCATAGACGAGTATGGGGACCACTATGCGGCCACAAATTTGCAGGCAAAGCAAATCTCCCCCATAGACTCTAATATCTAATAAGCAGGAGGTGAGTTGGTATGTAATGGAAATATTGACACCATGTGGTAGGGTGACCACATCACACACTAAGGCATTTACAGGGGGGATTTGGCACCTAATTATTTTCTGTTGAAGACATTGAGGAGCCAGGGGGTCGGGAAAAAAATTATGCTGCACCACCACATGACAGTACTTTGATGTGCAGCTCCTGCTACAGCCAGTCAGCACCTGCATGTGTGGCACACTCTCCATTCAACGAGTAGGGGGTCAGTGGACCCCTTATCCCAAAATAGTGCAAGTCCAGATTTGGGACCCACGTTTATCATCTATTTGCATATGTGTCATAAATAGTGTGGATTCACTTGGTATTCCCAAGGAGACAAAATTCTTAAATATACTCAGGATGGAAAAAATTATCTAATTAAATGTTATTAGCAAAAAATGCAGCATTTCACATATATAATTCTAACCTGTCTCCATAAGTCCTGATGCCGTATATTTTAATTGCCCATGGATCCAACCATAAACTCAGTCCTGATTATGGTCGGGCAGGTTTAGCCCACTGCTCAGATTCCTCTAACATGAACGTGCATCTCCTGTGTACTTTTCCATCTCATCTGGAGTTCAGTGAGTGGTCATACTCTTAAGAAGAAAGGTCTTCACTGTCTATAATTGCCCACTAGACTTTTAGAAAGAATATACAGGTAAAGTCTACGTCCATAGAGAAACTTACATCCCTGGGGCCATTAAGCCCAATGATTGGCCAAAGGTTGTCCCATCATGGCACCAATACTTCTGGCCCTGCAGGGAGTTTGTAAGAAAGGGAGAAACTCCTGGATCTTGAACCAGGATCAGGAGCAAGACCC
Organism: Engystomops pustulosus; assembly: GCF_040894005.1. Classification (NCBI taxonomy): domain Eukaryota; kingdom Metazoa; phylum Chordata; class Amphibia; order Anura; family Leptodactylidae; genus Engystomops; species Engystomops pustulosus. Next base: position 31,679,231 of record NC_092412.1, read on the forward strand.
TCCAACCACTGATGAGTGAGTGGCAGGCATCATCAACCTTCAACATCCAGGCTGTGGCTGGTGAGTGTAAACCACAAAGTGGACCTAATGGCAGCGTGGAAAAATGGGGGAGCAAAACCGGGTAAATTTTGGTTACCCCAGCCCCAGGTTTCCCGTTTTTTTGCATAACCCCTTTAGTCATATTACTTCTGACATTTTTACTACTCGGTTGCCCTCATAGTTTGAAATTCCATAATCTTGATATCTATTCCAGTCCTCCACCTAGTGCACCTGTTATTGTACAGACCGTCATTGACAACATACAAGACGCCCATTAATGAGGAGTGAAACGTAACGCCTCCGCATCATGAGCTGGGCATCTCAGACACTTGTAGGGCAGCTGAAGTAGTGGTGCACGGAGCGGAACTGTGCCGGTAGTAGCTTCCCTCTCTCCCCGCACATCGCTGTTTCTTGAAGTTATTTGAAAAGGTCATCTGCAGTTCCATGCCGAGGAGATGCTATGCCACTTCTTAATGAGTGCACAAGCCTGAAACGTCTAGCTAAGCAAAAGCGTGAGGCTTCTCTCCAATTGTCACTGAATATAATAAAGAGGAATAAAAAATTCCATACAAAAATTGTGAAAAAAATATGTATGAAATAAAATACACACAAGGTCCATTCAGGCTAGGTTAGGAACATTAATGAATTAGTTTTACTATATGCCAGATGAAGGCAATTATACTAAGTACAAAAAAATCTTATAAGAATATTTGCATGTAAAGATAAAGCAAAAGGGGGATATAAGGAAAAAAATAGAAAGAAAGAAAATGATAGGTAGATTAGATATGTTGATGTTTGATTAGATTGGTTTGATGTGTCTACACATTGATATGCTCCAAATTCCCTTACCCATGTTCTAGGCAACTGCTGTAAGACTGCTATAGATTTTACTTAAAGTTGAGGGCAAGTGATGTGAATTAACTCAAGGCAGAGACTTCAGTGCACCAGCAGTATGAGAGCAATCCCCCAGCTACAATCCTGGAATATAAATGCATTATAAATGCACAGTTCTGCTGCTACTAACAACAAATAAAGGTATAGTTACACAGCTCTCCATGTACAATACCTAAGACTTTCTGCAGCTCTACATAGTCAAACCTACTAAAAGATGCCCTTGTAGGTTGTATGTAGAGATGAGCGAGTATACTCGTCCAAGCTTGATGCTCGTTCGAGTATTAGAGTATTCGAAACGGCTCGATGCTCAGACAAGTATCTCGCCGGCTCGAGATCGAGGATTTACTTAACAAAACACAGTGAAGAACAGTGAAGAATACAATTAAAACAGTGAACACAGGATCATTTAAGTGAAGAACACATTGAAAGAACATTGCAGATGTTAACTTATCCGAAGACACTGGGGGTCATTTACTAAGGGCCGATTCGCGTTTTCCCGACGTGTTACCCGAATATTTCTGTTTTGCGCCGATTTTCCCTGTATTGCCCCGGGATTTTGCCACACGCGATCGGATTTTGGCGCATTGGCATGCACGCGACGGAAATCGGGGGACGTGGCCAAGCGAAAACCCGACGGATTCGGAAAAACCGCCGCATTTAAAAAAAAAAAAGTTTCGCGGGACTCACGTTTACCTTCACCAGGAATAGGCCGGTGAATTTCAGGGCATTCCGGCGGGCCTCGGGGAAATTCAGCGCAGCATGAGGAACTACCTTAGTGAATCGCCGGAAGACCCGAATCCACCGCAGAGAACGCGCCGCTGGATCGCAAATGGACCGGGTAAGTAAATCTGCCCCACTGTGTTCTTTCAATGTGTTCTTTCAGTGAAAACATCTGCAAACATCTGCAATGTGTTCTTCTTTGGTGTTCTTTCAATGTGTTCTTTCCGTGAAAAATGCTCGAGTCTCCCATTGACTTCAATGGGGTTCGTTATTCGATACGAGCACTCGAGCATCGGGAAAAGTTTGACTCGAGTAACGAGCACTTGAGCATTTTAGTGCTCGCTCATCTCTATGTGTAGGTAAAAAGACTGAAGAGTAGTGATGAGCAGACCTGTCAAATCTGGTATTGAACCCAGGCTCGAACCCCCCCCCCCCCCCCCGCTTGTAAAGTCAACTTTAAATTGTGATTTAAACAGCTTCAGCCGTGCCCACCGACGTTAACATGCTGAGCACCTCCATTTTGGGAAGAGCCATCATCAGGGAGAGACGATACTCCCCAATTTATATGGTACTGGCTACCTAGATTTAGAAAGTTGAAGCCAATGATCGGTGCCAGAAAGGGTTGGGGGGAGGTTGAGGCAAACTTCTAATGAACTAATCCAAACTATGCAGTTCAGGTCTGCTCAACAATACTGAAGAGGAGAGGTGGCTCTAGTTGGATTTTTAGTATTTTATAAACAGTCTATGCGAGAGTTTTTGGATTCTGTCTTCTAAAACTAGAACCTATAATAGTAAGATATCTCTATTAGAATACTTTGCTGATGTATTTTTATTTCACCTTCCCTTTAAGGGCATATTCACATGTGGTGGACTTGTCCGATAAATTTGAGTAGAAAATAAAAACTTTTTCTAAGTGGTTGATGCTACATAAAAAATATTGTTTGCACTGAATGTTTTAAATAAATCTGTATTTTTTTCTTTCCCAGTCTTAACCAGCGCTATTCCTGGACAGCAGACTTCATATGCTGCAATACTTAGAAGAAAATCAGGGAGCTCATCGTTGGCACTTTTTAACAATAAGAACAGACCGAGATACGGCGGCTCCTCACTAGAGCCCATCGGACAGTTCTCGTATAGTGACCGAGAGAGGACAAGACATTACAGCTCCCCAACAAATCTCTACCAGCTCTCCGATGGCTACCGGCAAGACGAAGGTGAGTTACATTGTGTCTAGGATATGTCCATCTACTCCTACGTATCATACACTGTGTTATAATACCTGTTATACATACACATGTTCCAGCTTGAGTTCCCCTTCCATATCTGTGGGATTAGTGTTCAGAAACCTTCCCAAAAAACACAGTGGGGGGGGGGGGCATTTATCAATATTGGTGCAGGGTCCAGCTTTTTTCTGGCGTATGAATTGTGCAATAATTTACACTGAGATGTTGGATTTTGGAGCAAGTGGGTAATGAATTGGCACACAAACAAACAAGGTTTAGAACTGTCTCCACATTTTTATACCGTTTGTAACCCTACAAATGATAGAAAAGTGTCAGGATTACCAAGCTGTGCCCAAATTGCGCAACCAAAAATTAGAAAAAAATGTCTGAGCAGGGTCAGCTCCAGGTTTCAGTAGGCCCCTGGGCGATAGAGGCTTAGTGGGCTCCTTTGTAGTTAACTGCTCCCTAATATATTCCCTAGTTTATCATACCAAACAGCCCCCACATGGTTATTATATAATAAGCCCCCTTCACCCCTTATGGATTCATTAGATGCAGCCCCCCTCCATCTATTCCTCATGTATAGCTTTATGTGGGCCCCCCAGCAACTCTGGCCCCTGGGACTTGCCCAGGTATGCCCGGTGCTGGACCAATAGTTTGGGGCCCAGACACTTCATAATAATGGTGCACAAGGCGCAGCAAGTGGAAAAAAAATCAGACAAAAAACTGCCGGCAGGATTTATGCAGATAATGTCCGCAACCGGCAGGGGATTTGAGCTGGAACCAGGGGGACCTGAATTTTCCGGAATGAGGTTTGTGGTGATTAGAGTAAGGCATACACTTTTTTAAGTGATGTAATATTTTTGTATATGTAGAGAGTATTTGTAATGTTATACTGTATAATACCAAATATTATAGGAAAAGTGAATTGTGAGGTTTTATCTTGTACATCTTTCCACTTTTATGGCGGTTTAGAGTCGACCACTTTGAATGAA